>NC_089505.1:56251432-56555548 GCF_036850995.1 Saccopteryx leptura | reverse complement strand
TTCACACCAGTCAGAATGGCGCTCATCAACAAAACAACACATAAAAGTGCTGGAGAGGATGTGGAGAAAAGGGAACCCTCCTGCACTGCTGGTGGGAATGCAGACTGGTGCAGCCCTGTGGAAAACAGTATGGAGATTCCTCAAAAAATTAAAAATTGAACTGCCTTTTGACCCAGCTATCCCACTTTTAGGAATATACCCCAAGAACACCATAGCACTGTTTCAAAAGAAGAAATGTACCCCATGTTTATGGCAGCATTGTTCACAATAGCAAAGACCTGGAAACAGCTCAAGTGTCCGTCAGTGGAGAAGTGGATTAAAAAGCTTTGGCACATATACTATGGTATACTACTCAGCCATAAGAAATGATGACATCAGATCATTTACAACAACATGGATGGGCCTTGATAACATTATACTGAGCGAAATAAGTAAATCAGAAAAAACTAAGAACTATATGATTCCATACATAGGTGGGACATAAAAATGAGACTCAGAGACATGGACAAGAGTGTGGTGATAACAGGGTAGGAGGGAGGAGAGGGAGGGGTTTGGGGGAGCAGAGGGGCACAAAGAAAACCAGTTAGAAGGTGGCGGAAGACAAACTGACTTTGGGTGATGGAAATGCAGCATAATCAAATGTCAAAATAACCTGGAGATGTTCTCTCTGAACATATGTACCCTGATTTATCAATGTCACCCCATTAAAATTAATTTTTTAAAAAAGGGAAAAAAAAGAAATGTCACTATAAATGTCCTATAAGTGCTTGTGAAATTGTGGAATACTCATATAAAAGGTGCTAGAAAATTACAAGGTTTGAGGACCTATTTTAAATATAGTTTTATAAACTTGAAAAAAAAATTCATAAATTCCTCATCACTGTCAAAACTCCCATCCCTTAGCTTGTCCTCATCTGTGTCTGATGGCGAATTACTGTCTTCAACAATGAGCATAAAAACAAGTGGGAAATGCAAATAAAAATATCTATAACCACTGTATAAGACACACCCAGTTTTTAGATCCCAAATTTTGGGGGGGGAAGGTGCGTCTTATACATGGGTAAATACAGTAGAAATTAAATGAATACATGTAAACTACTTAGAGCATTACCTGTAACAGAGTACTATAAATTATATTTATCATAATTTACAGAACCAACAAAAGAATGTCTCAAAAACATTTAAAAGTTCTAAAGACTTTAAAAACTAAGAATAATCAAAAGCATTATATCATGGAAGCAGGAATTATTAGAATAAAGGAAAATAAAAATTATGCACTGAACAATGCTAATAATCCTCAATATAAAGTCTATAAATACCTGATCACTTGATTGGCCCAGCTCTGTGGCAGGTGCTGAGGGCATACAAGATGATAATGATGGTGATGATAAATTTTTTAAACTTAAGCATTGCCCAGAAGGTAATATATCTAAATATACTAAACATACCATGCACTTTCATGCCCTTTCCATTGTGTTTTTCCAACTTAGATATCCTTCAGGACCCAGGTGAAATACCCTTCCTTCAATGCATGACTCAGGCAGAACCCGTTTGTTCACTGCACCTTTATTTTCCTCCAACTGTAGCACTATAAGCTTATAGTCAAGATTTTTTAAATCTTTGATATCCAACATCATATTATTTCCCTCATACTATACTGATCGCTAATGTGCCCTCCAACCCCAAAATGTCCATAGTTACAATGACATGTTATTTTCAGAGAACTTTCATAAGGAAAGAAGAAAAAGTAAAATATTAATATATCCTATAGTGTTCTGAAAGAATTTTAAAAGATGGAAATTAAAGAATGGGTAGACTATAGGCAGGCAAAGAGAAGATGACCAATACTCCACTCAGGGCAAACTAGCATCGACAAAAGCAGGAAATGAACAGAAGCAGTATGTATACAAACACTTTAGGAAACTCTGGGCTGGGAGAAGTGAATACTGAAAGAACTGCCATTGTAAAAAGTCATAATATCACGTGTAGATCCTAGGCAAATCACTTACTTCAATAAGCCTCAATTTCCTTACCTGTAAAATTCACCAACCTATTCTGGGGGGGAAAAAATCTATAGTGTTCAATGTGGTATTAAACACATACTAAATGCTGAGAAATAAATTATTCTTTTAATGTCAAATCTGTAAATATAAACAGACTAGATCATGAAGCATATGAAATGGAATATTGCGGGTTCTCAGTTTCATCCAATAAGCCTAGAGAACCTGTAAAGTTTTATAATGAAATAAAAACAACTAACTGGTAGCAGTGCACAAAAGGAGATACCAAGTCAGAGAATATAGCCAGGAAGCAACTTCAGCACCAAGGAATGTAATAACGGATGCCTTATTATTTTGACTTAGACTGGTAGCAGTGCAACAAGAAACAGATATGAGGTCCTTCTAAGAAAGAATGAATAGAATTTGGTGAAAACCTGGCTGAAAGACAAAGAACAGGACAGAGAAGATTTAAATGCTGACAGCAGGCAATAGAGTAAGGTAGGTAGTTAGGACAATACCTAGAAAGTTTCGGGGTTTTAAAATCAGATTGACATAGGTTTAAACCCTGACTTCCACCTATAAGCTGTGGGTCCTTGGACAATAAATCTGACATCTCTGAACCTTTATCTGTAAACTGAAAATAATTATGTCAGAGGGCTCTTGGGTGTTCAGCACATGGTTACTGCTCAATATATTATATGTGTATTAGATACACTGCTCACAAAAATTAAGGGATCAGGGAACGTGCAGATATTCCAGTACTTTTCAGCCTTTTGTATAGTGCATTTTCACCAATGAAATAAAAGCTGGTTTTGCATCTCATTTGCATAATTGAACAGTTTTCTTTGACTTGTTTGCTTTTCTGATTTTCTTGTTTAATTAAAAAAAATTGCTTCTTTTTTTATCACTTCATATTCATTTTGAAATATCCCCTAATTTTTGTGAGCAGTCTATATGGCTTCTTTGTGCTTCCATGGCTGTTTTGTTTGAACATCCTATCCCTCTTCTTTGGCAAAATTAATACTCTTTTAAGAGTCAGCTTAACATCAGCTCCTTGGGAAGCTTTCTGCTTAAAAACCTCCAGTGTAATTAATTCTATAGTGGCATGTATAACTATGCATTGCAGATATGTTTATCTTATCCGTCTCTTGCCTCTCCCCATATTGAACTGAGAATTCCTTGAAAGCAGAAACTAGACACCTTTGTATACACAATATTAGCATAATTTCACATGGCAGGCTCTGGAATTTTTATTGAACTGGAAAATATAAATACATAAACCCAAAAAGCTATACTAACTATTTAAGAAACTTCCACCTAAATGCTTTTTCAAATCAATATAATCATACTTTAAATTAATCAAATTTCATTATTTTAGAAAACTACTTTTCCCTCTCATACATACACTACACTGTCATCATCATACATCCAATCTGAAGGCAATGTTTTGGAAGTACAACAATCCCAACCCATGGTGCGGTGTACTAGAAATAAACTTCTGAGGGCAGGGGCTACTTCTTGACTGCTTTAATCTCTACATCTAAGTCAGGGCCTGGAACAGAGCAGGTTCCCAATCAACAACATTTAGCAAACAGCAAGCACAGTGAATATGATAAAAACATAAGGCACAATTAACAGTCCCTTTCACACTTACAAACCAAGAAACGCTACCAATTATTACCTGTGGCTATCTGGCCGCCAAAATTCCCAACTAACTAGACGTTATTTAAAATATCAAATGTCTACTAGTAGTAAATTTGTAAATATCTAAAAATATTGTAATAGTCTATGCTGGCTGATCTCTCTTTAAATTCATAAACACTAACCGCAAAAGTGGGCTCTCAGAACTGTCCAGGGTTCCTACATTTCCTTAGTCCATTTATTCTCCACTATCCTAGACCATATCTCCTCTCTCCTTAAAAAGTTTTTTCTTCTCCTCAAATTTTCACATCTCCTTCCTCACTTTCTCTCAGCTAAGGACCTGGCTTCTATTTTCTTCAACCTAACTAAAGATCAGTGGCTTTCAACAACGGTTTTAATAAACAAATAAACAGTCCCATTCTACCCACTGAGGATAGTTGGAAAAATCTCACCTACCTCCAAAATATTGAAGGCCCCAGGGCTCAGTCCTTGAATCTTGCCACTGGGGCTCTCAGGACATTAAATAGCACTAATTCATTAACAATTCCCACATTTATATCTTCAGCTCAGACTTCTCTTCTGAATTCAGTTTCATAGTTTCATATATACTTCTGCGTATTGACATTTCATTTGAAAATTTAACATACTGCAAAACTGAATGATTTCAAGATCTTCCTTCCTCCTCTCCCTATTTGTAGTTTTCCCCGAATTACTAAGTGCTAACTCTACGCCTTAGTGGATCAGACCCTAACCCTTGGATTCATCCTTCACCCCTTTTCACACCACTTCTCGCCATTTCCACTATCAACACCGTTCCAAGTTACGATGACATTTAAACTGGATAAATGTAACAGTCTAACAGGTCTCATTTCTGCCCTTACAGACAACACAGCAATCAGAAAGACCCTTTAAACACAACACAGATCAGTTTACTCTCATTCAAAGTGAAAACTAAAGTTCTTAGGAAGTCCTTACAAGGCCTTGTATGACCTGGTCCCATTCTGATTTGATTATTTACATCTCTCCCCTCTTGCTCATTCAGTTCCAGCCAAACTAGCTGGTATACTCCTGCCTCAGGGACTTTATGGTTGCTCTGATGGCTCTTTCTACTACATCCATATGGCACCCTTCCTTATCACTTCTAGGTCTCTGCTCAAATATCATCTCTTCTAAGGCCACCACTGCAATTTCCTATGCACAACACTAGCATTCTCCTTCATTGCTTTATTTTTTCTCTCCAGCACTTGTCTCTACCTAATATATATTTCAATTTTTTAAATTTTTATTTATTTATTTATTCATTTTAGAGGAGAGAGAGAGAGATAGAGAGAGAGAGAGAAAGAGAGAGAGAAGAGGGGAGGAGCAGGAAGCATCAACTCCCATATGTGCCTTGACTGGGCAAGCCCAGGGTTTTGAACGGGCTACTTCAGCGTTCCAGTCGAAGCTTGATCCACTGCACCACCACAGGTCAAGCCTATTTTAATTTTTAAAAACTCTTATTTATTGCTCTTTAGAAAGAGAGAGAGAGGGAGGGGGAGAGACAAAAACACCAATTTGTTGTTCCACTCACATCATTGGTTGATTTTTGTTTGTGCCCTGACCCAGGGTCCACAGAAAGATGCTCTAATCAACTGAGCAACCCCGCCAGGACTAATTAATTTTTAGAGTATCTTCCCTCTCTAACTCCAAGGTGAACTTCATAATGGCAGGAATATTTTAGTGTTTGTTCATTGTTCTGTTTTGTTTACTTTTTGTTCTTGCCTGGTACCTAAAAAGCACTAGGTATTTGTTCAATTAATAAAGCTAACCTACATTTGAAGAGTATACACTATTCTAAAATTTATATCCATATAATACCATCCTACTCATTTCCTCCAATTTTTAACCAGCACACCTTTGAGGATCAAAATCTTAAATTTTGAGGGGAATTCTTAAATTCCCCTCAACTATAATCCTCAGCCCAAAATCTTTACTTTCAAATTCCAAATTCAACCAATAACTCCCTCAATGGTAATCACAAATAATCCAGCTCAGATCAATGTACCCACAATACCCAAAACTGAGACTTATCCAGTGAATTATGAAAGGCCTTAGGAATTCAGTGCTACATGACAGTCTCTGGATTCTGATTCTGGCTGAAGACCTGCTGTGCCTCCCTCCGCCTCTCAGAAAAATCTAGAACCAATCCAGTTTTCCTAGGTTCCTCAATTTCAGGTATGACCTTAAAATAACCCTAAGTAAAATTAAAGTATGTAAGATACTTTGCCAACAGAAAACGGCGTTTATTAGCACTGAATATTATTAAAATACAACTGAATGAATGAATGTCATTGAGAAGATAAACTGGAGAAAATAACCACGGAATTCGGACAGAACTGACTGCCTGTAAAATAATTGATTTGAATAACTATTCTACGAAAAACGAAGGTTCTAAACTAAACTCTAGACAGCTTGGGCTTCCTACCTTAGTAAGGGACAAATTCCCCGAGAGCGACCGCGCTGGCTACACCCTCCGGGCAGCCCACGGGGATCCCGGGGCGACGTCGGTCAGCCCCCCTCCCCGAGAGAGAGGCACCGCCGGGGGAGCGCGCCTCTAACCTGCCACTCGCCCCTCCTTCTCACCACACCTACCTGGCAAGCCCTCCCCCGCCCCTGCTTCGGGCATTTCCTTATTCTGGGGACACACAAACACCCTACCAGAAAACCGGTTTCTCCTCCGGCTTCCCGCACGGGTGAAGATGACTGGGTCCCCGGCTCTGGCCCGGCGGAGGCTCAGGGTGCTTGACACACAGTCCCACAGAGATGCGCAAGCCAGCAGTCCCCAAAGCCCGCGCCGCCGCAGAAGGTACCCGCGCGGTGGTCCGACCCGAGCCCTGCTGCACTTCCGCCCTCCGGTATCCTGCAAATACAATCTGCAGCGCCACGGAGTCCTGGAAGTCCACTCCAAGTCCAGTAACTCTCCGCGCCGGGAGATGACGTCACAGGACCCCACGTGGGTCGCATTACGCCCTCCGAGTTCGGCCCAACCCGGCGAGCAGGCCGGAGCCGCATTTGAGCATGCGCAGACGTAGCAGAGGGCGTGAGTGTGAGGGTCAAACCCCTAGCAAATTCACCGCTATCTCTTAAAAGAGCCTTGTGCTTTTCTCATAGTCATCGGTGTTTGGGAGGTTAACAGTAACAGTTCTATAAGAGCAGAGTTTTAAAAATACTGAGACATACTGAGACACTGCCTCACTGGAGCTTCATTGTAACATTCCTCTCCTGCCTTCGCAAAATAATTTTAATAAAACACTGGTTTTCATTGGCCCTGGCGGGTTTTCTCAGTGGAAGAGCTTCCGCCCAGCGTGTCCCAGTTTGATTCCCGGTCAGGTCACACAGAAGCAACCATCTACCTCTCCATCCTTCCCTCTCCCCTTCTTGCTCTCTCTCTCTCTCTCTCCCCCCCCCCCCCCCCCAGCCGTGGCTGACTGGTTCAAGTGAGTTGGCCTGGGAGCTGAGGATGGCTCAGTGGCCTCTACATTAGGGCTGAAAAATGGCTGGGTCAGCAACCAAGCAACACGAGCAGAGCATCGCGCCCTAGTGGGCTTGCCAGGTGGATCCTGGTGGAGGGCCATGAGGGAGTCTGTCTCTCTGCCTCCCCTCCTTTCACTAAAATAATTAAAATTAAAGAAAGAAACACACTGAGTTTTCAGAGTGTTGTTATATCTATTTTCTCATTCCCAAGTTTGTCAGAGCCACAGCAGAGATTAAGAGCTGCATTTAATAGAAGACTAAAATACATGAGTACGGAAGTCCTCCAATCCATCCAATGTTATCTATACAGTAGCTTGCTGTTTGTGAAAAGCAATTAGTAAACTTACCCCTAAAGAGTGTTTGGATTAAACCTATCCAGAAGCCTTACCAAGCATTTAATGTTTTTCCTCTTAAGTTTGCCATACAACATAATGCTGTATAGCCATTAGCCTCTGGGAAAAAAAAAAAAAATTAAAGAAAAGAAAAAAAAGTGATTGGACTTAAGATGCTCTAGATTTCAAGAGGTACCCCAAACTATATGGCATTCACTATGAAATGTATCCCAAAAATTAGATGGATTGGTGGGTGGATAGAGGGATGGATAGATAGATAAATACATGATAATGCAAGTACATAAAATGTTAATGGTAGAATCTAGACAGTGAGTATATGGGCATTCACTGTAAAATTCTTTCTATTCTCTCACCCTGTGGCTAAAACCTTTATTAGAAATATTTAACACTAATTTTAATAGCTAGTACTTCACATATGAAAAATAGCTCTCTTGCACCAGACCCACTCAGGAATAAGCACTATTAATGCTTTCAGCCATTCTTTTTTTTTTTTTTTTTTTTTTTTTGTGACAGAGAGTCAGAGGGACAGATAGGAAAAGACAGACAGGAAGGGAGAGAGATGAGAAGCATTAATTCTTTGTTGCAGTTCCTTAGTTGTTCATTGATTGCTTTCTCATACGTGTCTTGACCGTGGGGCTACAGCAGACCGAGTAACCCCTTGCTTGAGCCAGCGACCTTGGGTCCAAGCTGGTGAGCTTTTGCTCAAACCAGGTGAACCCGCGCTCAAGCTGGCAACCTCGGGGGTCTCAAACCTGGGTCCTTCCGCATCCCAGTCCGACATTCTATCCACTGCGCCACCACCTGGTCAGGCTACTTTCAGCCATTCTTCACATTACATATCTCTTCATTGGATATGGACCAGTTATCAGTGTCCCTTTGAAATAGTTGTACTCATTCCCATCTCAGGGTTATGTGATGTTATGTTGGTGGCTGAGACCAGTTTCTCATTGAATTCTGGCAGATGGTAGAGGAACTGCAGAGCTGGAAAGCGTAGGGCCATACCCATTTATTGAAGGCTCGCAAAGATAGGTGAGCAAATAAACAATAAAGGAAAAGAGCTAATAAACAAAGGAAAACCTGCTTTTCACAGTGAAGGGCAAGGGAGCAGGAAAACTGCATAGCACGGAAGAGTGATCTGGGAGAATCGTTTCCAAGGGCAAGCACTTGTAGCCTTACATAGACCACACACACGTGGCACTACCATATGTTCATGCACTAATCAGGCAAAGTGCTTGCAGCTGGTAAATGAGTGAGCAAGCTTAACACAACTGTTTTGCCCACATGCTCCTTGAGCAAAACTTTGGAAATAAGAATAATTCTATATTTGTTCTCTGTCATCTCCAATTGTTAGCATTGTTTTCTCTCTGAATCAGTGACACTACATCTTAAAAAAAAATTTTTTTTTATGAGGATAACTTTTAAAGAGTTCTTTTTTCCCTGGATGGATAATTTGATTGGTTAGAGTATTGTCCAGATACACAAAGGTTGCTGGTTTGATCTCTGATCAGGGCACATACAGAATACAGATCGATGCTTCTCCCTCTCTCTCCCCTTCCCTTCCTTTCTCTCTAAAATCAATACATAGATTTTAAAAAAAGGAGTTCTTTCTGATTAGCCTTACCATTTCCCTCAAGTCTTAACTCATTCTGATGACTCTCAGGCAGCTGTTTGATTTGTGTGAACTAACTTATAAAATCCTACTTTCACCAAAAGTCAAATACAAAAGTCCTCCAAAATTCTGGGTTTAAAGGCAAGACTCCTGAAAAGTCTCTGTTAATAATATGCTTTCTTTCCTTCTCACTTTAATAATTTGCAGTTGTAAAGCCCGAATATTATTTTTGCATACCTCACCACTTTTCAGACTAAAAGCCTTGGGAACTATAACTTTTTTTGCTCTACATTTACTTAAGATTGCTTTTCTAAACTCTTTTTCTATCAACCCCATGAAGTCTAACATGCCATTATTTCTCGACCCCTTCATCTCATCCACTGTCTTTTATCTCCAATCTGCTAGTTTTAGAGGATGACTTAGGTAAGTTAAATATAATTCTTGTACATCACCTCTAGCTTCTCTGACTGCACTCTAAACTATTAGGTAGCCTCCTAACTGGTACCCTTGCTCCAGTCTTGCTCCACTTACACCAGGAGTCATACATACAGTAAGTCCCAGAGTTACAGACATCTGACTTACATGCAACACTTATGACAGAGTGCCAGAAGGGATATTGGTAATTAACTGCAGTTGGATGTCAATGAAAATTATAACATATAGTTACTTGACTCCCATGGCGAAGGACTAACCAGTGAAGACCTTATGGAACTAGAGCAGCAGCTGATAGCATTTAGGAAAGAAAACAGGGACTTAGAAACTCCAGAATCAAAAAAGTTTTTTACAAAAGAGTTGGGTGATGCATTTCATCTCATTGAAGCAAGAAGGGCAAAGTTAGAGGAAAATGATCCTGATACAGAGAGGTTCACCAAAGTTTACCATACAGTTACCAAAGGCCTGAGCTGCTACAGGGCCATTTATGATGAGGAAAAGAAAAGCTCTGTACAAAGCTCCCTTGAAACTGACTCCAGCAGCAGAATAACCCTGCCTCTTTAACCCCAGTCCCATACTCTCCAAGTCCATCATCTTCTGCATCATCCAAGATTGTTTAAGGTTGTATTTGAAATATTTTTAAGTATTTATATGCACAGAAAGGTAAAAATAAATACTATGTTAGGACCAACATCTGTCTAAGTTGCATTTAATAGGTAAATGTACCTGTTCCAACTTACACACAGATTCAACTTACGAACAAACCTGCGGAATCTATCTTGGTTGTAACGCAGAGACTTCCTGTATTTGACTTCGGTATTAGAGCAGATTATCTAAAACACACTCTCTAACCTCTGAAATGTAATACCTTTTAGAGATTCCTTCTGGGAAATTTTCTAGTTTCTTAGCATGATCAACTGGGTCCTTCCTTCTAAATCCTCATTTCCCAGGACTCCCTGCATAGTGCTTTGAACTCCAATAGCATCAAGCATTTTGCAGTTCTGTGCGCTCAGGCTATATCGTGCTTCTGTGCCACTGTTCCTGCTCTCCCTGCTGCCTAACATGCCCACCAGACCCACACTGCATCCCTTCTTCCTCACTTGGCATACCCCACTCATTCATGACTCAGTTCAGGTGTTGGAACATTTTTCCTGATCCACCCAATTAGCGTTGTGTTCTTCGTAGTTTCTCAATTATTGTTTTGAATTCCCAATGCCAGCACAATGGCTGGCATTCAATGAATGTTGAAATAAACTAAGCTGAATATGAGCTTTCTTCCATGATTCTTATGACTTTCACCTTAGGAACCAAATTCTTCCTCATAGCTTATAGTTTAAGTAGAAAATAGTGGTTTCCTTTTTTACTTCATCAGTTTCAAAATTATCAGTTATAAGTGATTGGGTTACACTGTGATGAGCAGGGTGAGAGTCCAGCAGTCGCCTGGCAATCAAGGGCCCCTACTACTATCACATTCTGTCTCAAGGCCAGTTTTGTGATCTGTGTGGGGAAGGCATCATTGCTTCTTCCATCTGACTGCGTGCTCCACATTGTATGCCCAGGACACAATCACATTTCTGTTCTACCTTTTTTTTCCCTTTTTTTTTGGTGTGTGTGTGTGTGTTTTGTTCATCTATACTTTTATTCTTATTCACATGATTCCTCTCAAATGATTCTATTCTAGAATGGAAACTACTAGAAAGCAGGGATAAATTTATGAATCTGAAAGGCTGCAAACTGGACTAATGGTATGACAGTGTAATGTGCTTGAAGCTACTTTAGCATACACGGTGTGATATTATGCACATACTGGTGTCCATTCTAGTTGTCCAAACTGAGAATTCCATGCTTGAGAGGTGATCAGGTCCCAACATCGAGAAAGACCACATTCCAGAAGCAGCTTTCACAAGAAGCAGCTGTTATCACTATCTTGATCCACACCCCATGATTTGCTAGTTAGCACAGTGACTGTCAGAGATGGGTTTTTATTTTTGGTTGCTCAAAGGATGAGAAATGTTAGAAATGGGATTTAATTTATGAAATTAGCAGTATCTAAAATATGTGGATTGACTAAAATATTTTAGAGATTCTTGTCCCCCTTGATGAACAGAGAAGAGGAATTTATGAGGTCTGCACCTTAATCTCTAAATTTTCTTGCCTTCTGTGAATGTTATAGAATTCAGCCTCAGGAATGGTGTTACATCTGTTTTAAGAGAACCTTTCTTGCAAGGAGATAGTGACAGCACCTTAAATGGCAAGGAGTTGGGGGTCTCATCAAGCTTATGGAGCAGGTTTAAGAATTGTTTTGTTTGATAAATGTCTACATGCATGAGAATTGGTTTAAGATTGGCTTCCATTATCATCTCCTTTCCAGACTATGGGGAAGTAATTAATCCTCACTCACCTTATTTTTTTGTGGCTATGGCTATTTGTCAAAAGGAACATGAGAGTTATCATGGTGACATTAGTCTTGGTCGGTTAGCAAACGTGGCAGATACATAGTTGATCCTTGAACAACACAAGGGTTAGGGATGCCAACTCTTGTGCGGTCAAGTCAGCATATAACTTTTGACAACCACTAAATTTAACTACTAATAGCCTACTGTTGACTGGAATTTTTACAGATAACATAAACAGTTTATTAACACATAGTTTGTATGTTACATGATTATATGTTGTTTTCTTACAATAAAGTAGGCTAGAGAAAAAAATGTTTAAAAAATCATAAGAAAGAGAAAATACATTTACAGTATTTATTTAAGAAATCCATATATAAATGGATCCACAGTTCAAACCTGTGTTGTTCAAGTCAACTGTATTCTCTTTGCTTCTTAAAATGTTTTTAAAACTCTTTTTAAAATTTAACTGATAATAGATTACACAAAATTCATATTTCTAATTTATCCTGAAATCTGACAATCCAGGGCTCACACGACCACATGGCAACTACGTGCTGGCATGGAGCAGCAGCTGCCCTTTTTTAGGCTGGGCATGCCCTCTGTGGTTTACTGCCTTCCCCATACTAAAACTCACTTGGACATAAAACCTCCTGCCTCAACTCTACAGGTGTTGAAATTTAACACTCCTGTATAGCTCTTCACATTTCTAAGGCACTGCCTACCTCATTTCTTTGCACATAGACAGTAATTCAAATAAAAGACCAAAACAATCAGTCCAGAATGCATTATACTGAAAAATTTAACACAGATTTAATTGTGATTATGAATGAATTTATGGTTTTAAGAAGCAATTCTAAAAATACATGCTTGAAAATTTGGAAAATATCATTATATACTGTATCATTATTAGTGCTTTTTCCTATGACATGAGAAAACATTTTCCTATGAGGATCCATATATTATTTTGAGACTTTCAATGCTCAAGTCATAGGAATTCCATTTGTATCTATTTAATTGTTATTTTAAAATCAATCCAGGAGCTGGATAGATTCTTTTAGCTTTAATGAAAGCCTTTTATTCTCTGTATCATCCAGTCATTTAAACATTTCTTGAGTTCACATTATTGTGTGCTTGCTAAAGTGAAAATAGCTCTTAAACAACAGCAAAGAAACCCACAAATTTAAATATGTATTTTAAAGACACAATTTGGAGCAATTTCACTGCTGCAGATAAAATACAGGTTTTTATTGAAAATAATGTGTTATAAGACTATCATTGGCCCTGGCCAGTTGGCTCAGTGGTAGAGCGTCGGCCTGGCGTGCGGAAGTCCCGGGTTCGATTCCTGGCCAGGACACACAGGAGAAGCGCCCATCTGCTTCTCCACCCCTCCCCCTCTCCTTCCTCTCTGTCTCTCTCTTCCCCTCCTGAAGCCAAGGCTCCATTGGAGCAAAGATGACCGGGCGCTGGGGATGGCTCCATGGCCTCTGCCTCAGGCGCTAGAATGGCTCTGGTTGCAACAGAGCAACGCCCCGGAGGGGCAGAGCATCACCCCCTGGTGGGCGTGCCGGGTGGATCCCTGTCGGGTGCATGCTGGAGTCTGTCTGACTGCCTCCCCGTTTCCAGCTTCAGAAAAATACAAAAAAAAAAAAAAAAAAGAAAAAGAAAAAAAAAAGACTATCATTACAGTTACTCAAAATTTTTTATCTTCTTTTTTTTTTTGTTTTTTTTTTTGTTGTTGTTGTTGTTTTTTTCTGAAGCTGGAAACAGGGAGAGATAGTCAGACAGACTCCCGCATGCGCCTGTCCGGGATCCACCCGGCACGCCCACCATGGGGGGACGCTCTGCCCACCAGGGGGCGATGCTCTGCCCATCCTGGGCGTCGCCATATTGCGACCAGAGCCACTCTAGCGCCTGAGGCAGAGGCCACAGAGCCATCCCCAGCGCCCAGGCCATCTTTGCTCCAATGGAGCCTTGGCTGCGGGAGGGGAAGAGAGAGACAGAGAGGAAAGCGCGGCGGAGGGGTGGAGAAGCAAATGGGCACTTCTCCTGTGTGCCCTGGCCGGGAATCGAACTCGGGTCCTCCGCACGCTAGGCCGACGCTCTACCACTGAGCCAACCGGCCAGGGCTTTTTTTATCTTCTTGTTTGCACAGATAGATTCTGTAAAAGTGGGTTAAAGCAATATGTCAAATACTTTTGAATATATATATTCATATTCATAACTCTTAAGCATTTGTGTTTTAATTTTTGATTCCTTAAATTAATATTATTCTAAATTTTTTTGAATTAGATGATTTGACTTTTCCCGTATAAATACTTTTTTAATAAAAAAGTTCCTATTAAAAACTGGGACAATCCCTGGCTGGATAGCTCAGTTAGAGCATTGTCCTGAAACACAGAGGTTGTGGGTTCGATCCCTGGTCAGGGCACATATAAGAACAGATCGATGTTCCTGTCTCTCTCTTTCTTCCTCTCTCTATAAATCAATAAAATAAACATTTAAAAAAACTGGTACAAATCAGTCAGGCAGTTTTCAATTTCTTTCAATGAGTACAGAAGACAAATAGTGTGGGAAATGTAAATGTTTAGAGGTCTTTTTTAAAAACCCTGAATAACCTGATTCTTGAAACAGCAAAATAAATACTTGCAATGACACATTTTTGTCACCCGGTGTCACAAACAACCTGATATAATGCTCAGCACTGCTCAACCAGCAAGGTCAGTTAACAGCATCTTCAATGAAGTAGCAATGTTTCCCAATAGGAAGCCTCTGGTTACCTCAAGAGATCTTCTGAAAGCCTAAAGAAATTCCCAAAACAAAATTATTTCAATTTGGAAAAACAAACAAACAAACAAACAAAAAAAACCCACCCACTTTCTGAACCCTTTCAATACTGATAAAAATCTCTTTCAAATTCCTTTTCCTCTCCTTCATATTCTGTTCTTTTTTTTATTATTATTCATTTATTCATTTTAGGGGGGGAGAGAGAGAGAAAGAGAGAGAGAGAGAAAGGGGAGGAGCAGGAAGCATCAACTCCCATATGTGCCTTGACCAGGCAAGCCAGGGTTTTGAACCTCAACCTCAGTGTTTCCAGGTTGACGCTTTATCCACTGCGCCACCACAGGTTAGGCCATATTCTGTTCTTGAATCATAAGCAGCACAGCATAGCTGTGAACATGGGCTCTTAAATCCGATGTCTGACATCTATTACCTGTGTGGTCACAGGCAAAATTATCCAACCAGGACTGGCCACGCAATTGGCCATGGTCAGTGCAAAATGAAAATGAGGCCCTTTGTTGAGAAAAAGAATTTTAAGGTGGCAACAGCACAATGTTGTATCACCCACTATGCGATTGAACAGGTTGCCTGCCCAAGAACCTGGTTGTTATATAACTTCTCCAAGTCTCCACTTCTCCATTTTTCTTGGATAAAATGAGGATAATGATAGCACCTGCTTCATAGACTTGCAAAGATTGTGTGGAACGATGCTCATAAAGCATTTATCACAGTGCTTGGCACATAGTGAGCTCTCAATAAATGGGAGCTGTTGTTTTTATGTCCTTTATTATACTGACCCCCACTCTCACCCCACCAACTCATTTTAAAATCTGCTGCCAGAGCAATCATCTCTAGCACAGTTCTAATTATGCCCCTGCCCTGGTTTTACAAAAACCAATCCTCACTGCCTATTGAAATACCGTATTTTTTGCTCCATAAAATGCACCTAACCATAAGACACACCTAGGGTTTTTGTTTTGTTTTTTCTCCCGAAGTTAGAAGTGGGGAGGCAGTCAGCCAGACTCCCACATGTGCCTGACCGGGATCCACCAGGCATGCGCACCAGGAGGTGATGCTCTGCCCATCTGGGGCCTTGCTCCGTTGGGGCCAGAGCCATTCTAGCGCCCGAGGCAGAGGTCATGGAGCTATCCTCAGTGCCCAGGGCCAACTTTGCTCCATTGAAGCTTTGGCTGCAGGAGGGGAAGAGAGAGATAGAGAGGAAGAAGAGGGGGAAGGGTGGAGAAGCAGATGGGCGCTTCTCCTGTGTGTCCTGACCGGGAATCGAACCCGGGACTTCCACACGCTGGGCTGACGCTCTATTGCTGAGCAAACCAGCCAGACCCAACACACCTAGGGTTTTAAGGAGGAAAATAAGAAAAAAGATATTCTGAACCAAATGGTGTGTTAAAATATTTAATAAAATACCGTATTTTTCACTCCATAAAATGCACAGGCATTTTCCCTTTCACTTTCGGGGGGGGGGGGGAGTGCATTTTATGGAGTGAAAAATATGGTAATCCAAGTTTCTTGGTCTAATGCTAATCCAGTTTACCAGGTACATCACCCATTACCTATCTGGTTCCATGGTCTCTGACCTCTCTCACCCCCTGTGCCTTTGCTTACCCTGTCCCTTCTGTTGGAAATGCCCTCTCCTTAGGGCTGTGGGGAAGATACAGGAATCAAACTCACAGTTCTACCTTAGAGTTGCTTACAATCTAGACTAGGAAACAGAATATTACATAGATTTAACAATGCAAGACCGGACAAAAAGGGGTAATCAAGGAAAAATTATCATAAACATCCAGAAGAAGTAGAAGTCATTCCTGAACGGGCACTATTTTTTTGAAAGGGCACTTTTTTAGAGTATTTCATTTTATAGTTTATTAATGTTTACTATATTATGCATAGACCATATGTTATGTATCAAAACCTATAGCTCCATGGATTCTTTTCTACAATAAAATTTATATTTTTTCTTAAGAGAAAGAAAAGGAGAGGGGAGAGAGAGAAAAAAAAGAAGAGGGAGAGAGAGAGAGAGAGAGGGAGAGAAGCATCAACTCGTTGTTCCATTTAGTTGTGCCATTGATTGCTTCTCCTCTGTGCCCTGACCAGAGCTCGCACCGATGACCCCAGGCTTGAACTGGCAACCTCGGTGCTCCAAGCCCATAGCCAGGGCTAAACATAAAATTTATATTTTTAAGTTAATAAATGCTAAACTTAAAAGAGGGGTGATATATATTTAAATTAATTAACTTTCTTTTTCAGAGCAATTTTAGGTTCAAAGCAAAATTGAATGGAAAGTCAGGAGAGTTCCCCTACACTCAGTCTGCACACACACACAACCTCTTCCACTAGCATATCCTGAACTGCATTGATATGTTTGTTATAACTGCTGAACCTACATTGACATGTCGTAATCGCCTAAAGTTCATAGTTTACATTAGGGTTGACATTTCATGGGGTCAGCCGAATATGTAACAACATGTAGCCACCAATATAAAATCATGCGGAGTAGTTTCACTGCCCTGAAAACCCCTCTGTACTCTGCCTGTTCATCCCTTTCTGCCTCCAAACCCTTGGCAACCACTAATCCTTTTATTTCTCCATAGTTTTGCCTTTTCCAGAATTATGTAATTAAAATCATAAAATATGAGGTCTTTACATAGTGTTTTTTATAGTGTTTTTTTTTCACCTCATAACATGCATTTATGTTTCTGTAATGTCTTTCAAAGTGCAATGTCTTTTTAAATAAAATTTAAAAATTTTAAGTGAGACTCACATTTAATTACATAGAGCTGAATATATAGCTAATTTCTCTTTTTTTACTATTGAAATTTAATGTAGGCTTTTATCAACAGTTCTGTGTTGGAAACTTTTCTGTGGAGTAATGTGCCCCCACACATTAACTGTCAGAATTGCTGTCCGAGGGTATGTTCCTAAAGGCTCTCTGAATTTTTGGAACAAAGAGGAATGGTTTAAAACACCTAACTTTCAAAGAAAGAGAGAGAGAGAGAGAGAGAGAGAGAGAGAGAGAGAAAGAAAAAGAAAGAAAGAAAGAAAGAAAGAAAGGAAGGAGGGAGGAAGAATTCAGTTTATCTAATAAAGTTTGTTATAGAGCAATTGTTGAATTTTTTTTTTGTTTTGTTTTTTTTTGTATTTTTCTGAAGCTGGAAACGGGGAGAGACAGTCAGACAGACTCCCGCATGCGCCCGACCGGGATCCACCTGGCACGCCCACCAGGGGCTACGCTCTGCCCACCAGGGGGCAATGCTCTGCCCCTCGGGCATCGCTCTGTGGCGACCAGAGCCACTCTAGCGCCTGGGGCAGAGGCCAAGGAGCCATCCCCAGCGCCCGGGCCATCTTTGCTCCAATGGAGCCTTGGCTGCGGGAGGGGAAGAGAGAGACAGAGAGGAAGGAGGAGGGGGGGTGGAGAAGCAAATGGGCGCTTCTCCTATGTGCCCTGGCCGGGAATCGAACCCGGTTCCCCCACACGCCAGGCCGACGCTCTACGGCTGAGCCAACCGGCCAGGGCCTCTAATTTTTCTAATATCCTAACCAGAGCCTCAATGCTCATACAATTTGGGAGCCCCTCTTTAGAAAACACACATACTAATAACTTAAAAATACAAAATTAAATGATCTTAGAAAGGTCCCATGCTAGTGACACGCCTTGAAAGTTTGGCTTCAGAGTAAACTCGCCTCTGTTTCTAACTGTTGAGAGTCTGAAGTAGAGAAGTAACGTTCAGGCAGCCTGAGTCTTCACTTGTCTCAGGTTCTGAGACTGCTTCTGCTGTACGATCAAATCCTTTTCATAGAAAATCATTACTGTATATCTTGGTTGTATTGGGATTAGGGCAAAGGGCAAAATTAAACAGGAATCTTTCATGTTCTTCTGTCCACACATTATTTACCATTTATGCACCCTTATTTTATTCACTGTCTTATTTTAGACAGATTTTCTAACAGTCTTTTCATCCACTAACAGTAATATGACGTTTCTGTATTCCTGAAAGACAGATACAATTAAGTATCATTTTCTCGCCCCTCTCTAGCCTTCCCCAGCAAGCTATAAAGTGATTAGTGTTCTCACAAAACAGTGTGCTCATTCACTTAGTAGGCTTTTATGTGCAACGCTGTGCAAGGTACTCAAGATACTGAGATGCATCAGAAATAATGTCTTCCTTCAAGGAACTCACCAGTGTGGCAGAGAATGACTGCAACAGTCCCTTAGTTAGATGCCATCATAGAACCATGGACAGCTGTCATGGGAACCTAGCTTCAAGAACCACTAGCAGAGAACATTTTGATGGTTGTCAGAGGAGAGGGGGGTTGAGGGCTGGATGGAAAATGTGAAGGGGTTGAGAAGTACAGATTGGTAGCTACAAAACAGTCACAGGGATGAAAAGTAGCGCATTGGGAATATAGTCAGTAATACAGGAATAACTATGTAAGGTGCCAGGTGGGTACTAGACTTATCAGGGTGACCACTTTATAAATTATATAAATGTCTAATCATTATGCTGTACACCTGAAACTAATCTAATATTGAATATTAACTATAATTGAAAAAAGTTTTTTAAAAAAGAGCAACTAGTAACAATGTATACAAGAAATCGTAGAGGATAAAAAGGATACAATAGAGGGACAAGGAAGGAACAGGATATTAAGCTAGGGGCTTTTAACCAAGCAGTACGTGGATCATATCCAGGGGTTCAAAGAATTTGAAAGGGAAAACAATTCTATGTTTGTTTTCACCAACCTTCAGTTAGAAATTTAGCATTTTAAAAATTATAAATATAGGCCCCAAACTAAAGTAATATTAGCAATATTTGTACCTTGTCACCAATGGAAACACAGATATATTCAACTCACATTGCAGTTGACTCAGATTCTTGAAATATCATTTACACTCATCACTACTTTGAAATTACAGTATTAGACCTACTGTGAGATATTATTATTATTATTATTATTATTGTATTTTTCCGAAGTTGGAAATGGGGAAGCAGTCAGACAGACTCCTGCATGCGCCTGACCAGGATCCACCCGGCATGCCCACCAGGGGGCGATGATCCGCCCATCTGGGGCGCTGTTCTGTTGCAACCAGAGCCATTCTAGCACCTGAGGCAGAGGCCGTGGAGCCATCCTAAGCGCCTGGGCCAACCTTGATCCAATGGAGTCTTGGCTGCGGGAGGGGAAGAGAGAGACAGAGAGGAAGGAGAGGGGGAGGGGTGGAGAAGCAGATGGTCGCCTCTCCTGTGTGCCCTGGCCGGGAATCGAACCTGGGACTTCTGCACGCCAGGCCGACACTCTACCACTGAGCCAACCAACCAGGGCTTGAGATCTTATTATTTACTGCACCAATAAAAACATTATATACTGCACCAATATAACATACTATATAACTCAAACTTTTTTCTAATATTTTGATAATTATATATAAATATAATTGGGACTCTTTGTAAGAATATGTATGTTTACGCACTTAAATACTTTATTTCTAGAAAGCCTCTATAGACATGACCAGACTAAGGGGTCTAATGCTAACAAAGAAATAAACAAGGTCAAGAACCCCTAATCTAGGCAAAAGGAATAGAAGACACAGCAAGTGTAAAATACAAGGACTTGTTCAAGAATTCAATCACCAGCGTTGCCTTTTCTTTCTCCTGACTCTAAATTCTTCCCCACTTTTTTCCTTTTACTCTCTTACTTCCATTCCCCTAGTTTGGGGTACCGTCTCCTCCAATCCATCTTCCACACTCCCCCCAGAATGCCAACATTGTGCCATTGCTGTTTGGGTCGAAGGGGGAAGGAGAGCTCTGCCTCCTTGACCCTCATCTTGCCTCTCCCTAAGGTCCTTAAGGTACCACAGCATGGAGCCCTTGGGACCTTTGGGACAGATTTGGAAACCCCTGGCCTGAAAGAGCAAGTGTGGCTGTCAACACCCTCCCTCTGTGTCCATCTCCTACCATGTGTCCCTCGGATCTGTCCCCCAGCCGCCGGACACTTCTATTCCTCATAAAGGTCCCACCCCCTTCTGCCTCTGGGGCTATCGACAAGCTGTTCACTCAGCCTGGGACACTACTCATCACTCCTTTTTCCTGATTAACTCCAGTTTATCTGTTATGTATCATTTCAGAGATCTCATCTTCTGTAAAGTCCCACTCCTCCTCCTAAGAATGGTCTAAGTACATTTCCTATGTGCTGCCTCAGCAGTCTTTCTTTACCTTCATTTTATTATTGAATGGTAATAGACGTTTTACTTGTCTATGCTCTACAAAATACTGCACTCTCTTCTCTTGTTGGCCTGAACCTTTATTCACTGTTAAATTCCCCACCTAGGCCTGACAGGTAGTGAACAGAAGGCCACTTACTAATGAGATGAACGAATGAAGGAAGCTAACACTGTTGTTGAGATTTCATCAGAAAAAGGCTTGGAAACCAAGGTAAGGAGTTTAGACTTTATCTTCAAGACCAGGATTATTCAAACTGTAAATTATTATCTATTAGTGGATTGTGAGATCATTTAGTGGTTTGCAATGATTGTTTTTGTGCAAAATAGAATTTTATAGAACAGAATACAATAGAATAAAACAGAAAATGTCAGTGTATATCTTGAGCCAGAGTATATCCCGAGTAGCAAGGATAAATTTATTTCAAGAAACGTTTACTTTGATTATGCATTTTTTGTGTGTGTGACAGAGACAGAGAGAGAGAGACAGGGAGAGGGACAGATAAGGACAGACAGACAGGGAGGTAGAGAGATGAGAAGCATCAATTCTTCGTTGCGGCTCCTAGTTATTCATTCATTGCTTTCTCATATGTGCCCTGACTGAGGGGCTACAGTGAACCGAGTGACCCCTTGCTCAAGCCAGTGACCTTGGGTTCAAGCCGGTGAGCTGTGCTCAAACCAGATGAACCTGCACTCAAGCCAGAAACCTCGGAGTTTCGAACCTGTGTCCTCCGCGTCCCAGTCCCACGCTTTATCCACTGCTCCATTGCCTGGTCAGGCCAATAATGCATTTTATGCACATATATGTATATCCTATATAAGTATGTGTGCATTGTGTAGTAATGTGGGACTTTTTTCTTCCTGGGGGGTCACATCAAGCAGGTTCTAAAGCTGCTACTATAACCACAGGAGAGCCACTGAAGGATCTCAATTAAGAATGTGAGATGAGCCTGACCTGTGGTAGCGCAGTGGATAAAGCGTCAACCTGGAAATGCTGAGGTCGCCGGTTCGAAACCCTGGGCTTGCCTGGTCAAGGCACATATGGGAGTTGATGCTTCCAGCTCCTCCCCCTTCTCTCTCTCTCCTCTCTCTCCCTCTCTGTCTCTCTCTCTCCTCTCTCTCCCTCTGTTTCTCTCTCTCCCTCTCTCTCCTCTCTAAAAAATGAATAAATAAAATAAAAAAATTAAAATTTAAAAAAAAAAAAAAAAAAAAAAGAATGTGAGATGATCATATTTGTGGTTTTGGAAACTTCCTCAAATCACAGGACAAAGGGTATTTTGTCTCCGGAGGCTGTGGAAGCAACTGAAAAGCTACTAGAGTTAACTGAGAAATGAGAATAGTAATCATGAGGGGATGGAAAGGAGAAAAAATGGCCGATTTGATGGAAGTTGTGTATGAGAGGGCTGAGGTTTTTAGAAAATACTTATGCCAAGACAGAGGCATACAGAACGAGGCTTGACTGCTAAGTAAGAATCTTCGTGGGAATTAGTGTTAACCTCTAAAGAGATCTGGAGTTAGAGAGAGAAATCCAGACTACTGGAGACATTTCTACAGGGAGTCATTTATCAGTTGTCATAGTCTGGGTCCTCCCTGAAGCAGATGCCAAGACGGATTAAACTTGCAAAAATGCTATTCGGAGAAATCCCTGGAGGAAAAAATGGGAAGGGAGACAGGAACAGCTGGAAGAACCATAAATCAGATAGTGCAGCCTAAGAAAGGTAGAACAAGGACTTTTTTAGGAACCCTGGAGCCAAAGTTGTCAGAATAGCCCCTCTCTCTGAGGAATAAGACTGCCTTAGAGTCTGCACAGCACTCAGTCCAACAGGAAGTGCGAGAATTGTGGATTTCAGAGTCAGTCTTGGGTTTGTAATTCTCTCTAGCATTAGAAAATGTCAGAGTACCTCCCGCATAGCAAGGATAAATTTCTTTCATGAAACTTCAGTTATGCATTTTATGAATAATCTATGTATACCCTATATAAGTATGTGTGCGTTATGTTGTAATGTGGAACTTTTTTTCCACATTATTCTCACTAGCATTTGGAGGTCTATGAAGCATGTTTCCCTGGTCACCACTACACTTTAATGAACAAATACTCACTGAAATGCATACATAGCATTGTAAACAGAAGTCCAATTTTGTAAACTACCTTTTTCAATCAAGAAATTCTGAAGGAGAGTCTATAGCTTTGTCTCTCCTAGTAATGACTTCAGACCATTACTCTTCCATTTTAGGTTTTCCTTTTATTCTTGTCACTCACTTACTAGATATTTCAGAATTAACATTGAACTCTGTTCATCATGAATTGCTCCTGTCTTGCTGTTTTTGCCTACTTATCCTAATCTGAAACTCATTTAGAAAGTAGGACGTTGTTTTGTGAACTAATGCTCCTTTCCTCCTCTTTGGGCTCCCTGCTTACTTATTCCTAGACTAAGTCATCTTCCTATTTTGTCTTTTTCTATTTGAGCATGACCTTCTAATCTGGGTACGAAGTTGTGGTGGGAGAAAGGGAGGTTAAGGAGAGGCACAGACAGATGTTAGGAATCCCAGGCCAGTAGAAGTTCCAACCCTCATAACCTCAGAATGTGACACTATTTGTAGATACGGTCTTTAAAGAAGTGATTAAGTTAAAATGAGCTCTTTCATGGGAGCCCTGATCCAATATGACTGGTGTCCTTTTTAGGAGAGATCAGGACACAGACACACACAGATGACATCTCAGAACACAGTGAGTAGGCCGCCATGTATAATAAGCCAAAAAGAGCCACAGATACCAGAACTATGAAAAAATAATTTATATTGTTTAAGAAAAAAATAAAAAAGAATTCCACCCTACCAACAATTACCTGTGCAACCATAGGCAATTTTTTAAACCTTTCTAAGCTTAATTCTTCTAACTTGTAAAATAGGGATAATAATAGTTACTACCCAATAGAATTGCTATAAATAATAAGTGAGATATATGAATTACATAAGAACAGTGCCTGGCATATGATAAGCACCAATACAAATGAACTATTATAATTATTATTAATAATTATATTATTATTATATCATTGTTTTTACCTTCTTGCAATTAGATTCCCTCACCTGTTTTAATGTTAATTTATTAATTTAAAAAAAATTTATGTTAATTTAGTAATTCATTAAAACTTTTTAAAGGTATCTTTGATTTACCAGCTCTCACATATAATAGTTATCTGGGTATGGTAATGGTTACCGTTTTTGGTAACGATTTTGGGGCCTGTATTTTCTGACTGCAGATGGCAGGATTAGGCCAAGGACTTTTTCCTTTCAAAGGTTTACTATTGTATTTAACAAGGCAGACCTTTCCCAGGGACATTGACTTGTATCTCCCTGACCAAAGCAGTGTCAAATGACCACACCTAGCTGGGAGAGAGACTGGGATAGCAGTATTTTTAGTTGGGTACATTTCTCACCTCAATACAATCAGGATAATGTTTCAAAGAAGGGGCATGGATATTGGGGTGGACAATGACCCATGTCTCCTACACGACTTCCTCATTTCATTTTACTTTTTAAAATGGCAGCCTGTTTAAGATCTGGTATTATTGGCTTGAATCTAAAATATAATAATTTAGATAATGAGTACATCATAGTCAACGTCATTTCAGTAAGAGAAAAGGCAATTATACTAACTTTTGCATTAAATTAATCCACTTAGTCAGAACAATTAGCTCATATTGACATGGATTGTTCTGGATATTAAATATATTCACTAATGGGCTGGATTTTCCTGTGTACAAATTACCCATAACTAACAAGCTAAGCAGTGTTTAAACCTGGTTGCTTAAACATTTAAGGTATTTTTTATATTATTACAGTGTATGAATTTATAGACTATGTTTTAAGTAGAAAAATCAACCTACACATCCCATTGCTTATATACTATCTGTATTTTACTCACCTGCTTTAAGTCCTTTTTCAGAACAAAGCAAATATGAGTAAAAGACTCAATAATACATAGTTCATACAACTTAAGCATTGAAAATGAGAGAATATATTGTTATTTCTTTTTCTTCATATTATAATGATGTTATATCTTGCAAAGTTCTCACTTGTCTAGAAATATTATATAATGTTTTCAGTTCACTATGGATGGGCAATGTTTTACCGGGGTAGCATGTAAATCTATCATGTCTTAGCTGCAGGATTGGACCTCCTCCAAGCAATTTGAGTGTTTCAGCGTATTAAGTATGAGTGTTGTCCTCATTAGTTATTTAGGACAAACTAGGAAGAAAGGAGTAATAGTGCAGCCAAAGATGGCGACAAAAATAAAATTTATTAGTTTTTATATTTTAAACTACTAATATAATGATAAAATGATTCAAAACACATTAAAACAGCAACTTTTTTATTTTGTCCTCTAATCACCTAATATTTATTAGTCTAATGTGTTAAGCTAGATGCAAATGTCCTAAAGAACGCTTTGGGTCCTACGTAACACCTAGCAGTGCCTGAATCATGTCTATTGATTGACTGAAGAATGTAATTATGAAAAATTCCAGTGTTTACTTCCAATTACCAGGAAATTCTCTTTATAGCAAAAATACATAACTTGAATTAAAGCCAGTAGCATAAAGGTATAAACTATAAAGTTGGGTGACTTTTTAAACAAACATGATAGGATAAAAAATATGTAGTCCTTCTTCAAAGTCGAAATGCCAGAAGGCTACATGCTTGTTGAACAATAATGTAGTTAATCAGCATCAACAAAACTCTTTTGCAATTGCTTATGAACCCAGTTAAAGAAATACAAGATGAAACCTATATAATTTTATTAACCAGTGTCACCCCTATAAACTAAATAAAAAAGAAACACACATGCACACACACACACACACAAAGAAACACAAGAAAAACAATTCATATTATTTTATAAATAAAACTAATTTTTATATTTTCTCTTCCTGAAAAAATACTGATTTGGCTCATATGCTTTATTCAACATATTTGGCTTTAGGTAACTCTTGGCTGTGTTAAAATTTTTTCCCTTGCAACCATTAAATGTACTGAAATAAACATGACATAGGATCATTCTAATATATTAACTCTCCATATGAAGAAATCCTAACCTATGTACACAGACTTTATGTCTATAATTAACCCTTTAACTACTCCCTCTAGGGTCTAGGCATTCTTTTTATTTTCTTCCTTGTTTTTTCTCTAGGCATTCTTAATTTTGCTTAAGAATTGACATTAACAATTAGCCAATATAGGGAAGGATTTTTAGCATGGGTCTCCTAGGGCTCTAAGTTGATTAATGACAATTATGTTTGTAATAATAGCATTGTCAGGTGCCACAGAAGTTTAATTGAGTGTAGATAGGAAAACAACTAAATTTTGTGACTATAAGCAAACATCTAGGTATAAAGATATGTGTTGAATATGAATATATAATTAACTCAACGCAGTATACTGTATTTGGCTTTGGATTTTGCAATGGAAGTATTTGTCCACGCCTAGTGTTAGAAGATTCCTTGATAAACTATATGTCTTAAGGGTTGTAACATACATTTCTAAAACAGACTAGGTTTTAGCTGTTACCTAATTAGTATCCTATAGCTTGAGGCTGTCTTCATGCATGCAAGGCTGTGATGAAAGTGGCTCCATAAGGCTGACTCTCTGGCTTTTACTGCAACAGTTGGCCAGTTTTAGAAGTCAGAGCAGGGTCAGGGTAGCTATGGCTACCAGCTCAGAACTCTAAATAAAAACCATAATGTAGAGAATGATTTTTTTCTGTCACACTCAAAGGTAAGCTACTTGAGGACAGGAACCACTTGGGTCTGACATGTCAAACAGCGACCAAGTCCCTAATTTTATCCTAGGGTATTTCTAGATTCAAGTGACTAATAGGTTCCTCAGTTATGAAGTTAAAACTCACAACCACTGAAATATTTATTATCATATCAATGAACTAAAAACTTATTTACTTTTAATCTTCTGCAATAAAGGAAATGTACACCTCTAATATGACATGAAATTTATCTTGCAATTCATTTATACTATTCTTAGCATTTTTGAAAGATTAATTTTTATTTTCTCTTGTTTTGACAGCTCTAGGGCCAGGTCATTGTGCAACAAAATGGAGAATACAATGCTGAACAAATGAAATATAACAAAATAATGGCGTGGTGAAACACTTAAATCATGGGATTTAGAGTCCATAAAACTTGGCTAGAGTCCAAGCTCTGTCACTTAATATGCTACCCTGAATAACTTACTCAACTGCTCTTGCCCTCAAATTTTCTTTTCTAAAAAATAGGAATAAAAAGTGTGAATACCTACTAAAATAGTCAGGAGTATTGATTAATGTGTGTAAAAGTGACATAAGAGGATTTTTAGGAGTGATGAAAATATTCTATATCATGATTGTTATATTAATTATGTGACTATACACCTTTGTCAAAATTCATAAAACAGTAACCAAAAAGCATGAATTTTACAGAATCTCAAGAGTACTTCAACAAATCTGATTTTAAAAATAAAATAATGAAAATGTTAAATGCACGTAAAGTATTTGCATAGTGTTTCATGCTGTGTTCACTTACCTCTATTCTCCATACACAATGTTTTTTGTTTGTTTACTTGTTTTGCCTGCTTTGAAAATTTCCAATTTATCACTGGTTTTTGGAAACTTTATTATGATGTAGTTTTCTCTGTGTTTGTTCTATTTTGAATTCAGCTTCCTGGATCTGTGGATTTATATTGTTCATTAAATTTGGAAAATTTTTGCCATTTTTTATTAAATTTTTTTTTTTTTTTGTATTTTTCTCTGAAGTTGGAAACGGGGAGAGACAGACAGACTCCCGCATGCGCCCGACCAGGATCCACCCAGCACGCCCACCAGAGGCAATGTTCTGCCCACCAGGGGGCGATGCTCTGCCCCTCTGGGGCGTCGCTCTGCCGTGACCAGAGCCACTCCAGCGCCTGGGGCAGAGGCCAAGGAGCCATCCCCAGTGCCCGGGCCATCTTTGCTCCAATTGAGCCTTGGCTGCGGGAGGGGGAAGAGAGAGACAGAGAGGAAGGAGGGGGGGGGTGGAGAAGCAAATGGGTGCTTCTCCTATGTGCCCTGGCCGGGAATCAAACCCGGGTCCCCCACACGCCAGGCTGACGCTCTACTGCTGAGCCAACCGGCCAGGGCCTTATTAAATTTTTTCTTTTTTTTAATTTACTTTCTCTTTTTTTCTCCTTCTGGAACCACAATTGCATCATGATAATCCACTTAATATCATCCCACAATTTACCAAGCCTCCTTTCTCCTCCTTTCCTCCCTCCCTCCTTTTTTTTCTCCCTCCTTATCATACTTTCTTCCTTCTTAACTTTTTTTTTTTTTAGAAAGAGACAGAGAGACAGAAAGAGAGACAGGCAGACAGATAGACAGGAATGGAGAGAGATGAGAAGCATCAACTGATAGTTGCGGTACCTTAGCTGTTCATTGATTCTTTTCTCATATGT
Source organism: Saccopteryx leptura (assembly GCF_036850995.1). Taxonomy (NCBI): domain Eukaryota; kingdom Metazoa; phylum Chordata; class Mammalia; order Chiroptera; family Emballonuridae; genus Saccopteryx; species Saccopteryx leptura. The sequence goes on along the minus strand of NC_089505.1, from coordinate 56,527,115 downwards.
GCGTTGACGGAGGGAGGGCTCCAGCTGAGCCAGTGACCTCTTGCCCAAGCCAGCAACCTTGGGCTTCAAATCAGTGACCTTTGGTCTCAAGTCAGACACTGGGGTTCATGTCTCTGATCCTACACTCATCAGCGACTTTTGGGCTCAAGCTAGTGGCCATGGGGTCATGCCTATGATTCCACACTTAAGCTGGTGAGCCCATGCTCAAGCCAGCGACCTCGGGGTTTCAAACCTGGGTCTTCAGCATCCCAGGCTGATGCTTTATTCACTGTACCACCACCTGGTCAGGCCCTTCCTAACTTTTTAATATTTCTTTTATTCAGAAACTATCTGAAGAATTTCTTTTCTTTTTTTAAATTTAGTGAGAGGAGGAGAAGCAGAGACAGACTCCCACATACACCCTGACTGGGATCCACCTGGCAAACCCACTAGAGGGTGATGCTCTGTCCATCAGGGGCCCTTGCTCTGTTTGCAAGTGGAGGCCCTGGAGCAATCCTCAGCACCCAGGGCCAACTTGCTCTAATCAAGCCTTGGCTGCAGGAGGGGAGGAGAAGAGAGAGTGAGAAGTGAAAGGGAAGGGGTGAAGAAGCAGATGGGCGCTTCTCTTGTTTGCGCTGACCAGGAATCAAACCTGGGACAGCTATATGTGGGCTGACGTTCTACCACTGAGCCAATCCGCCAGGGCCTATCTGGAGAATTTCTCTAGCTGTCTCTTCAGGTTCATTAATTATTTCTTCTGGGTGAATAATCTGCTGTTAATTCCATCCAGTAACTTTTTTTTCATTTTATATACTGTATTTTTTTCACCATTATTTAATTTCAAATTTTCTTTAATTCTTGTTTATAAATTTTCTCTTGTTATGTTTATGCTTCCTTTAAGTCTTTGGGCGCATTTATAATAATTGTTTCAAGTCCCTGTCTGTTATTTTCATTGTGTCTGTCTAGGTGAGTTTTCTATTGACTGATTTCTCCACTGATGGGTTTTATTTTTCTGCTGTCTTATTTTCTTTAACTGTGCAGTAATTTTTGTTGAATATGAGGCATTGTGAATTGTATTTTGTTGAGTAATGAATTTTGTTTTCTTCCTCCAAAGGTGTTTTGATGTTTTTCTGGGTTGCGGTTAAGTTACTTATGAATCAGTCTTCCTGCAAAGAGTGTTGAACTTTGTCTTGTCAAGATATTTGTGTATCAGTCTGATACTTTTAGACTTGTTTATAAGTTTATTTTTTTTTAGGGTGAATTTTCAGTAAACATTGCTGTGGATTAGGTTTGCCCTTCTACTAAGGTGTGGCTCTTCTACAATCTCTATTAAATGTCTGAGTATTTAATGAGGACTCATTACTCTGGCTGGTCAGAATGTTAACATTGCTTAGACTTGTGTGAGCTATGGAAATCATTCGGCTGATTGGCTACTATTTGTTATTGGTCCTCTCTTTTGGATTTCACCTTATACATGCATAGACTGGCATTTAGCAATAGATTCAAGGGACTCCCTATGCATATGTTCACACACACACACACACACACACACACACACACACACACACAAATGTTTTCTCTCTGTGCAGCAGCTTTTTCTGTAATTTCCTGCCCTACAAAATTAAGTCACTCCAGCTTCTTCAAAATCCAATCTCTGTCCCCTCAAGAAGCAAGACCGCTGGCCCTGGCCGGTTGGCTCAATGGTAGAGCGTCGGCCTGGCGTGCGGAAGTCCTGGGTTTGATTCCCAGCCAGGGCACACAGGAGAGGCGCCCATCTGCTTCTCCACCCCTCCCCCTCTCCTTCCTCTCTGTCTCTCTCTTCCCCTCCCGCAGCCGAGGCTCCATTGGAGCAAAAGATGGCCCGGGCGCTGGGGATGGCTCCTTGGCCTCTGCCCCAGGCACTAGAGTGGCTCTGGTCGCGACAGAGCAACACCCTGGATGGGCAGAGCATCGCCCCCTGGTGGGCATGCCGGGTGGATCCTGGTTGGGCGCATGCGGGAGTCTGTCTTACTGCCTCCCCGTTTCCGGCTTCAGAAAAATACAAAAAAAAAAAAAAAGAAAAAAAAAAAAAAGAAGCAAGACTGCTTTGATCCACTTAGTGTCACCTCCCTTCTGATACCTTCGAGCAAGTGTCTCAAGGCAAAAAGCAAGTGCAATTTTAATGCTTACCACATTTGTTTTTCTTTTTCTCCTGAATCATGGTCCTGTGAAACCTATTACACCTATATTTGTAAATAGTTTTTTTAATTTATTTTGTTCTAGTTGCTAGTTGTTTATAGTAAAGGGTTAGCCCTGCTTCTATTACTTCACTATGGCCAGAAGCAGAATTTTCTTCACTATTTATTCTTGAAACTCTTCTGTATATTCAAAAAATTTCCAAATTAAACATTTTTGGGGACCAAGTAGTTAGCTAAGAATAGAGGATCCAACAGCTGAAATTCTAAGTCTTGTGTATTGATTTCTAGAGTTTGTCTGGCTACCATGTCTGATGATTCCAGGCCACAAGGAGAGACACTAAGCTCAAGGTGAAGGGGACTGAATGTAAACTCACGCTTTTCAGAATCCCAGTTCCTACAGTCACCTTAGTCCTCCTGCTCCTGCATGATGAGAAGAGTATAAGGAGAATTAGAGCCTGACCTTACTGCATTCCTTTCTTACCACATGATATATATTATCTTATAGAAACAGTTGTATAAACGGTGGTGGCAGGCCCTCAGGCAAGCCCACAACATCAACAGTATTATTAAGAGAATTATGCTTTATGGCTTTCATTGAAACTAAAGTATTTGAGCTCCATTATATATATTAAATTGTATATATTATAATATATAGTATAATATTTAATATAATATATAATATAATATATTATAATATATAATATAATATTATAATATAAAATAGAATTTTTTATTTTTAAAATTTTATTTATTCATTTTAGAGAGGTGAGAAGGAGAGAGCAACAGAAAGGGAGAGAGAGAAGGGGGAGGAGCAGGAAGCATCAACTCCCATATGTGCCTTGACCTGGTAAACCTGGGGTTTTGAACCGGCGACCTCAGCATTCCTGGTGGATGCTTTATCCACAGTGCCACCACAGGTCAAGCTAAAATAGAATTTATATATGTAATATATATAATATATGATATATGATATATCATACTATATAATTTATATATATAAATTATATATATATATTAAATTGATTCTATGGGCTAGTCTATGAAGGGATCTATAAATAAATCTGTGTGTATAAGACAATGTATTCCAAATTTCAAACAATTGACTTACAAAATACAGCTAAATTGTACTTTGGAGACTTTAAAAATAGGGCTTAACCTTATTCATAGTTGAAGAGAACAGATTTTAACCCTCTAGTATCTGTATCAGTTTTCTACTGTCTATTGCTACATTACAAATCACACCACAATTTAGTGGCTTATTTGAACACTGTCTTTCTAACATAATACAAGCATACTATAAAAATAATAATGATGCTTGACCAGGCAGTGGTGCAGTGGATAGAGCGTCGGACTGGGATGCAGAGGACCCAGGTTCGAGACCCCGAGGTCGCCAGCTTGAGCGCGGGCTCATCTGGTTTGAGCAAAATCCCACCAGCTTGAACCCAAGGTCGCTGGCTCCAGCAAGGGGTTACTCGGTCTGCTGAAGGCCCACGGTCGAGGCACATATGAGAAAGCAATCAATGAACAACTAAGGTGTTGCAACACGCAATAAAAAACTAATGATTGATGCTTCTCATCTCTCTCCGTTCCTGTCTGTCTGTCCCTGTCTATCCCTCTCTCTGACTCACTCTCTGTCTCTGTAAAAAAAAATAAAAATAAAAAAAATAAAAACACATAGTCAACCCCAGAACAGATCAGAGAGAGAGAGAGAGAGAAAAAAAAATGATATTAAGACCAGTTCAAAGATCTCTGTTCCATCTATTAAAATTATTTTAAAGTAAATTTTAATTTATTTAATCCAGGTAAGCTATTTTAATTTATTTAATCCAGGTAATTTATTTGCTCATGATTTTGGCTAAAATGTGTTTTATTAACTAGTATAATTGAATATGTGATACTTCAGGATTTTCCATTGCTTCCATTTATTGAACATCTCTGAAGTTAAGATGCAAATGGAGTTGCCATTTATTGACCTTATACCAGGTCACTACCTTTTTTTTAAAAATAAATATTTTTAGACAGCCTGATCAGGCGGTGGTGCAGTGGATAGAGTGTTGGACTGGGACTCGGATGACCCAGGTTCAAAACCCCAAGGTTGCTGGCTTGAACGCAGGCTCATGAAGCTTGAGCATGGGCTCACCAGCTCCAGCATGGGGTCACTGGCTTGAGCATGGGATCGTAGACATGACCTCCTGGTCGCTGGCTTGAGCCCAAAGGTCACTGGCTTGAGCCCAGGATCACTGGCTTGAGCAAAAGGTCACTTCACTTGCTCTGCTGTAGCCCCCAGTCAAGGCACATATGAGAAAGCAGTCAATGAACAACTAAGGAGCTGCACCAAAGATTTGATGCTTCTCATCTCTCTCCTTTCCTGTCTGTCTGTCCCTATCTCTGACTCTCTCTCTGTCTCTTTTAAAAAAGTTATATATATGTAAATTATATATATACATATAATTTTTCTTTTTTTTAAGACCAAAGACAACACTGTTTAGTTGGCTCATGATTCTGCTGGGTGGTTCTGGTCTGGAACAGTCTCAGTTGCTCTCTGGTGACTTCTTTCATGTGTCAAAGACCAGTTGGTGGCTTCACTAAGGGCTGGCTGGTCCCAGATTGTCTCATTCATATTTGTTATGGTTGGCTACCTGTTGACTGGGGGTGATGGGGATGACTTTGCCTCGAATCTCTCATCATTCAGAAGGCTAATTTAGGTGTGTTCATACAGCAACAAATTTTCAGGAGAAGCAAGGAGGTAAGCCCACTAAGCAAGCTCTTTTCAAGTATTGTTTGCATCACATGTGCTAGTGTTTCATATGCCAAAATAAGTCACATGGTCAACCCAGATTTAGCTAGTGAGAAAATAGACTGCTTCTTTATGGGAAAACTGGAAAATTGTCGGCATTATCACAATGTCAACTTAAATTAAGACAGAAGTATAACAGAAAGCTAGGGAAAGAAATAAATCAGTGTAGGTTGGAGGGAATTGGCCTCCTGAAGGATGAATGGAGATTTGAAATAGACCTCAAATTGCTAGACAGAGGAAAAGGCGTGCAGAGAGCGCTATACGTAGAGGGCCCCGCCTCTATCTATCTCTTACAATCTCCAGCATAGAAATCACATGACCTTGCCCAAGGGATACCGTCTGCCCCAGATATTCCCTTGCCTCTTCAGCTGCTATGTCTGGACTCTATTGGATATAGGCTCTTCCTTACCAGCAAAATACATAAATCTTAGTGTTACTCAGGGTTTTGTCCTTGCTCCTTTTATCTTTATCTTACACCTTTTTCCTGGGTGATCTCATCCAGAGATGATGTCCAAATCTACGTATGTAGCCTTGACCTGTGACCTCTAGAACTATATTTTTCTTTTTTTAAAATTTTTTTATTTTATTTATTCATTTTAGAGAGGAGAGAGAGAGAGAGAAGAGAGAGACAAGGGGGAGGAGCGGGAAGCATCAACTCCCATATGTGCCTTGACCAGGCAAGCCCAGGGTTTCGAACCGGCGACCTCAGCATTTCCAGGTCGACGCTTTATCCCTGCGCTACCACAGGTCAGGCCTAGAACTATATTTTTCAATGAATTAAACATCTCTGCCTATGTAGCCTTCTAATACTTCAGACTCAATATGTTTATAACTAAATGTATTTTCATGCCCAGAAACCCTAATCTTTCTCTTGTTTTTATGTTTTTAGTTAACAATTTCACCTCCATCCATTTACCTAAGCTGGAAACCTGACCTTGTAGTTATCGTAGATTTATTCTCTTCCATTCACTATAATACCTGGTGATTTCATCTCCTGCATGTATTATATTTTGTATCCATACCTTCTTCTCCATTTCCACCCACAGTCTTGTTGTGGGCTCTCATTACCTCTCCCCTGACTTCCTGTAGCAACCTCTTGACTGGCCTTACTCAAATAGTTTCATCTTACTAGTTTTTTCTGACCCTACTCCACTCAGGGTACGCTTTATAAAACTCACATTTGTTTATGACACTCCTCTACTTAAAAATGTAAACTGAGTTCCACCCCTATTGCCTAGGAAACTAAGACCCAATTCCTTAAAAGCATGGCTGACCAAGTGCTTAGCAATCTGGCCCCACCTGATTTTACCAACGTCATCTTCTGTCACTCTGCCCCACCCCTCCACCTTCCCTTCAGTCTCACTGAGAGCACAGTTCCCCACCAACAACATGTGCCCTTTCATAATCCTGGGCCTTGGCCCATGTTGTTTACTCTTCCTGGATTGCCAGCCCTCTTCGTTTCTACCTGGTAAATTCTTATTCATCACGAACTTGTCACCTCTCTGCTGCTGACTTCCGTGAGCCATCCAGAGTTAATCACTTTTTCTGTGTTCCCACAACTTTTTACCTTTTCCTTGACAATGACCGTCTTTCAAGCTTTTGGTTGCCTAGAACTTGTGACATATTTGGCAAATTTTTGGGCACATGAATTCCATCTTTCCGAGGTGGAATCCAGAAAATTAAAATTTCCCTTGCAGCTAGAAAGCTGTTAAATGACTCAGGCTCCCCCAATCATATGTACCTGCTTAGGACTTTTCTTTCTGAAGTGCACAATATGAGTGTCAAAGGGGCAAGGTAGGCAGCTGATCTGTAAAGAGTGGTTGGGACAAGCCTTTGATTCTTGTGGTGGTGGTAGCGGAGCTGCTGGTGTGCAGCACCTACTGCTGAGAGGTGGTGAGTGGTGTGTGCTAGATCAGCTCTTTGTGGGCGCTGGACATGTTAGGGCCTCAGAGTCTGGCTCTCTGGATCTGGGGATAGTCTGTGAGACACCCAATATGTTATAATAAGTTAATTTATTGCTTAAACAAGCCTAAGTGGGTCTATATTTGCAATGACTGAAAAAAAGTGAAACACCTTGGTTAGAACATTTACAAGGTTTATTGTACAAGTTGTATTATATATGATATTTAGGTGTTTGTTTTCTTTACTAGATGAATCACAAGTACTGTGTTATCTCTTTTATGCATAGTTCTAATTCCTTATATAATTCAGATAAAATAAGTATTGATTGCCTACTCTGTGCTCTGCACTGTGCTATTCATTGGGGATGTAATAGTGAAAAAAGACACATGTGATCTTTGTTCTTACAAAGTGTACAGTCTAAAAGATTGGTGCCTTAAACATTTTAGGTATTTAATTCAGTTAATATACCAGATATTTGATTAATTATTTTACTTAATGAACATTCATGTCCTAAAAATATCAAAATAAATAAAAAATCTCCTTAAGTTTTTCTCAGGTTAATAGGAGACACAAATATGTAAATAAATAATGTTGATGAAATGTGAACAGTGTGATAACTGAAATATGTTCCCTATTCACTGGTTGCATAAGGAAAGGTATTGTAAAGAATACTGTTCGGAAGAGTCAGTAATGAAAGACTGAATTACTGAACTAGTAAATATTTGAGCAAGTGTGTATATGAAGATTTCCTTATTTTCCTCTTGCTTCTTCCCCTTTTGCTTCTTTTCCCTTCTTTCCTCTTTCCTTCTCCTTTTTTCTTGCTGTTCCCTTTGCCCTTTAAGGTTTAAATCAAGGGTCAATTTTATAATAAATTCTTATTGACCACTCCTCTTCTTCCTTCCCAAAGGCCCAGGTTCTGTTAGTAATGTTTCCAAACTCCCGTAATGCCTTGTACAGACCTCTACTAATTCTCTTCCTCTTTGATGTATATCACCTACGTAACTGTCAGTTATCTTCCTCCCCCCAGTCAGGGCCTGGCAAATAATCTGTACTCAATAAATATTTATTTTGTCTTGTTATATATATATTTTTAATATATTAAGGTTACACTAGTTAACATAATTATACAAGTTTTAGGTGCTCAATTCTACAACATATCTTTGTACATCATATTGTGTGTGCATCCCATCCCATTTTTTTGTATGTTAAATTTTCTTCTTTTTATTGGTGTTCTCCCACTCAGTAAACTGTTTTTTGAGGAAACATAAATTAAAATTGCAATGAGATACCACTAGACTCCCATCAGAATGACCACAATAGGATTGATAGCATCAAGTGTTGATGAAGATGTAGAAAAACTGGGAATTTCAAACATTGTTGAAAGGAATATAAATTGATACAACCATTTTGGAAAATTGTTTGGAAAAATTTACTAGAGCTGAACATATGCCTATTCTACTACACAGAGATCGAATTCCTGGAGATATATATATATATATATATAGATAGATAGATATAGATAGATAGATATAGATAGATATAGATATAGATATAGATAAAACAAATGCTTATGTCTAAGAAGGTTCATTATATCATCTTTACTTATAATAACCCAAAACTAGAAACCACCTAAATGTCCATCCACAGTACAATGGATAGATGAATTGTGGTATACTCATATCATGAAATAGTACACAATAACTTTTCTTAAAAATAAAAAATTACTACATGTAACAGTATGGATGATTCTCATAGATTGAGCAAAAGAAACCAAACCCATAAAAATTACATTTAGTGATTACAGTTAAATGAAGAGGCAAAAATAGTTACTGGTGATAGAGGTCGTAATAATGGTTAACTTTTACAGAAGGGAGAGTAAGGCACTGGATCAGGACAGAGGGGAGACTTCTGAAGTTGGAAATATTTTTTGTTTTCATAATGGTTTATTTATAAGCCACATACAGAGGATTTTCTGTGATACGTCAACTGTCCTTTATTAAAGCGATTTTAGACCTGCAATCACATAAATATGGAAAACTTTGAGTTATATACTTATGACCTATGCGCTTTTTTACTGTGTGTTGATTATATAAAAATGTAAATATAAAAATAATTAAATAAAAACAAATGTTCCTTGAATGAATGAATCAATGAATGAATGAGCTGGGTCTCTGAAGAGAAAAGAAAGAAGGTATTACAGCGTAAGAGGGACTTTGTGCTGCATTGAATATTTAAGCACTGCTTGGTTCTTGAGCTCTTTATACTCCAATAATGCTCCAAATGATTGCTCCTGTACTTTCTTAGCTTAAATATTAGTTGCCTTTGCTATTTAACCGCAAATGTGAAGTTAATAAAGAAAACAATTAACAGTAAAGCAGATGACGATAACTTGTGGGACTGGAATTTAATTCACTGTGAGGGATCTATTAAGTACTTTGGGAACTGGGTATATGCCTAATTACCTTCTTAGCACAAAGCTTTATGAGATGCAGGTACAAATGAATTATTTAGACTCTTAAAGGAAGAGATGAGAAGTTGGCACCCATGTTTACACACACAAACGGAAGCTATCCAGCATAGGATATTGCCCAAGCAACCCAGAAGAATCAAACAGTCCTAATTGCCGGGTGGCGGGGCCACGGGATGTGCCCCTCCCATCCTTCTTCAGGCGGAGTTCATGCCTAAGTCACTTGTCCTGTCATCCTGGCACAGGTCGCGAGCGTCCAACAACTCCTCAGGCGACCAAAGGCACAGGCACCAGAGGAGTGGTCGAAATCGGACCCAGCTCCGGTACACAATCCAGAGAATGAGATGCAGTGTCAAGAGACGCAGTTCAAAAGGTTTCCAGTAGGCGTCGCTGCCCCGCATCCGCTGCGCGCTGGGAAGCTAGGGACCTTATGGGTCTTACCTGGGGCTCCCGACGCGCGCGCCTCACCTGGGCTGGCTCCCTGTGCCGCCCTCGCCACGCAGGGGCGCTGTGCCGCGGGCGGGCCGTCGCCGCTGCACGGAGGGCTCAAGCTGCTGTGCTGCTCTTGTTCCGCTCTGTCCTCGTCCTCTAACTCCTTGCCAAGGGGGCGGGGACCGACGGCGCGCTGGGAAAGGCCCGCGCGCTGGAGCGCAGGTATATTCTTCCACCAGGGTCAGGCGGCAGAGAGAGCAGCGTCTGAGCCGTGGGTGGAAGAGGCAGACAAGATGTCACTGTCGTTGCCACTTCGGGGCGACCCCGGGGAGTCCAGCCCGTCCAGGACCTCCAAGAAGCACACTCCTTTCCAAATCTGGCGCTCCAAGAAGAAGCAGCAGTCTCTGCCATCTGATTGTGGGGTGTTCGTTCCGCACCCGCCCCGGGCGCCCCTCTGCGAGGCTAGGTAAGCTCCGCGCCCACGCCCCCCGCCCCCGCGCCGTCTCACCGCCTTCTCCTCCTCCTTATCCACTCCAGCTACTCTGACCCATGACCTCACTTGGAGGAATGCAAAAGCCCGGGATCCGTCTTATTTGGCAGCGTTGTAGCGGGGTCCAGAGGGGCGCAGTCGTGGCAATCGTGGTGATCCGGTCCCGTGCAGTTTCTGGCTTAGACCAAGCACCAGCGAGCGAAACTTGTGCTCACCGGCTTGGCCTTTATTTTGACTGTCAATGATTTATTCGAGAGTCTACGGCGCTATCAACCTGCTACCGAGAGCAGGAGAATAGTGACGGGTTATTACCATAATGTATGATGGTAGGAACTCTACTTTGGGATTATATAATATGTTCTATAATGGTACCTTCTTTGTGAAGACACCCCCCCCACACACACACACACTTATGATATATCTACATTGCCCTTACAAGATCTGAATGGAGTAGCAGGGATGGTTACCCACATTTTGTGGGTAGACGGCCCGAGACCAAAGGGTGAATGGCTTGTCACTATCAGAATCGTGGCAGAACTTGGTTATTCAAAGTGTAATTGTCATTGCGCTTTTAAATATTTATCATAATTTTGTGGTGGCTTTATTCTGTATGTATTCAATTGTACTATCTGAATTGATACATTTGTTGAACAATAACCACGTTGAAGTAACACTCTATACCGTTTGGAGGTATAACATATTTTTAATGAAGGACAGTTAAGTAAATTCTTCTGTGTGTGTTTTAAAAACACACATTTCTGAACAATGAGGACCAGAATAAAATTGTGCGAGATTTGCATTTTAGACACATTTTTCCTTTTATTCTAAAAAAGTCTTAATTTTGCAATACATTTTTATTCATTTAGTATAAATTTTACTGAGCACCTTAACTAAATACTGGGATATAAAAAATGACTGGCTCCTGTCATCAAAGATCTTGGTCTCTTGTGGAGACTAAAAGTAAACAGTGGGATAAATGCTATGATAGATGTTAGTTAGCACAGGGAGGCTTCTTGGAGGAGGATTGCTGAAGTGGCTTCATCGGGTGGGAAAAGTGGAGAAGCAAAAAGTTCCAGGCAGAGGGTGTACTGTGAGCTTCACCAACACTCAGAAGAGCTGGGTACTTCCTGAGAAGCACCGGGGTTCAGGGAGGCCTGAGTGTGTGTGAAGGGGTAGGGAGAGGAGTGCTCAGAGAGAACGCATTTTATTTTTTCTCATCTACAGTAATTGGTTATAATAGGACATATTTATATCTATTCAAAGACTTAGGTACTTACTATGAATTGAAACTTCTAACAAAATATATTACTTTATAATGATGTACTCAACAGTGAAGTATTTTTTCCTACCTCAGTAAATATTTTAAACATTTTGAAGTGGTTGTTCTTATCTGATCTCATCCCATTATTTCCTGGCTATCAAAATGTAATCATTCACAACTATGGGTAATTTATTCAAACACAAACACATTTTAGAGTAAAACTTAAATTAGGAGCTTTTACTTCTTTCCTTGAGCCTCTGGTATTTTAGTTCTGTCTTGAAGCACTCTATCCTCTCCTTCAGAACTATGATACACTTTGTACTAACACATGTTCTGAAAACTAAATGTACTGGTCTGTCTTTGGATGTTTTTCTAGTTAGATCATCTTTATAAATATTTTATTTATTTCTGAGAGAGTGTACCTGTTTCTAGTCTAAAGAGAGTGGTCAAAGTGCACTTAGGTTTCTGGTCAGTCTTTGGTCAGTGTGGCTCCATTCATTTCTGCCCACGACTTGGAGGGGTGGAACTTGACTAGAAGGTGCAGTGCTTACTGTGGCCTTTGTCACTACATAAGGATGAGGTAGTCAGGTGGCCACACATATTTTGTGAACATATACAATGAATGTAATGGGCTTTTATTTATTTTTATTTTTTGCATTTTTCTGAAGCTGGAAACGGGGAGGCAGTCAGACAGACTCCTGCATGTGCCTGACCGGGATCCACCTGGCATGCCCACCAGGGGGCGATGCTCTGCCCATCTGGGGCATTGCTCTGCTGCATCCAGAGCCATTCTAGTGCCTGAGGCAGAGGCCACAGAGCCATCCTCAGCGCCTGGGCAAACTTTGCTCCAATGGAGCCTTGGCTGCGGGAGGGGAAGAGAGAGACAGAGAGGAAAGAGAGGGGGAGGGGTGGAGAAGCAGATGGGTGTTTCTCCTGTGTGCCCTGGCCAGGAATCGAACACGGGACTCCTACACTCCAGGCCAACGCTCTACCACTGAGCCAACCGGCCAGGGCGTAATGGGCTTTTATTTTTTATTTATTTATTTATTTTCCTGTATTTTTCTGAAGCCGGAAACGGGGAGAGACAGTCAGACAGACTCCCGCATGCGCCCGACCGGGATCCACTGGGCACGCCCACCAGGGGGTGACGCTCTGCCTCTCCGGGCCTTCGCTCTGTTGCGACCAGCGCCACTCCAGCTCCTGGGGCAGAGGCCGAGGAGCCATCCCCAGCGCCCGGGCCATCTTTGCTCCAGTGGAGCCTCGGCTGCGGGAGGGGAAGAAAGAGACAGAGAGGAAGGAGAGGGGGAGGGGTGGAGAAGCAGATGGGCACTTCTCTGTGTGCCCTGGCCGGAAATCGAACCTGGGACTCCTGCATGCCAGGCCGACGCTCTACCACTGAGCCAACCGACCAGGGCCCGTAATGGGCTTTTAAATCAAACAAAAGTGAAATGGCTGTGTGACCTTAGGCAAGTTTCTTCATCTTTCTGAGCCTTAGTTTCTTCATTTGGAAAATGGAGAAAATAGTTATACTGACTTTGTAGGGTGTCATGGATATCAAATAAGTGTTTATGTCAGTAACTATAAAACTTTTATCACACTTCTGAGCACAAAGTAGAAATTCAGTAAATGTAAAACCATCATCGTCATTGTTATTATAAATGCAAAGCTGTAATGGAAGAAATGAAAAAAAATAGGGTTAGATGGGGAAAAATGCTTTTCTTTCTAAAAGAGCTTACCACTCCAATAATGGTTCCAAGTTTATTGATGTCAGATTTCTGAGACTGTAAATATTTGTGGCTTTTAGAATAGAAGTTCTGAAAATCAACAATGGTTGCTTTCTTTCTGCATGTAAAATAATTTGAACATGGCTGCCTCTATTCCTAAAATTCACCCTTAAAGGTTTTCTTCAGCTTGATTTTGGTAAACATGTTACTATGCTGATTTTCATAGAAATGGAGCCGTTGCCCTTCTGGGTCAGTGCCATGTCTTGTCTGGTCCATTGGTGCCTGGTCATCAGGGGCCCAGTGCTGTGTGTGGGGAGGACATGGCGAGCTGTGACCAGACTTTCCCTAGCAGTCATTAGCAGTTTTGATTTATTGGCTTTTAAATTATACTCTATTTTGTAAACAGTTTATTCAGAGTATGGGTTCTCTCTCTGGGTTTAAGTCCCTGTTCTTCTACTCACTGTGACGCTTAGCCATGTCATCCTGAGCAAGTTAACTTTTTTATGACTCAGTTTTCTCATCAACAAAAGGGGCATAATAAGAGGTTGTTATGAAAATAAACAGGTTAATACATGTCAAGTGATCAAAACAGTGACTGGCGTATTGTAAGCACTAATAAATGGGAATTGTTTTTCTTTTTTCTTGTTAGTATCTTGTCTGGACCTCCTTTGGAGCAGTAATTTTATTTTATGTTTTATTTTTTAGGAATAGAGGAAGGGAAGAAAGAAGCATCAATTGGTTGTTCCACTAATTTGTGTGTCACTGATGGGTTCTCTATGTGCTCTCACCCGGGATTGAACCTGGAAACTTGGTGTGTCGGGATGCTGCTCTAACCAACTGAGCTACTTGGCCAGGGTTTGAGCAGTAATTTTATGTGTTTATTTTCTGCTCTATGATGGAAATAGTACTTCCTTTTTATTTTCCCTAATTAAGGCACCCAGTGTTGTGTTGTTTTGATTAGAAATGGGCACTTAGCCAAAGGTGTAAATTAAAAATGATTACCCTGGAACTGAATTGAACCCCAAACTTAGAAATAAATATTAATGTTTTCTGCAGGAGAGCTAAATTCAAGTTATAGGTTGCCCTGATAACCCTCTGAAAATCAGCAGATCTAGTTTCATTCGGAGAAGAATTATAGCCAGTGCCAGAGGGCAGGACATCCTCATTGGGTGGGCAGAGACATACCTCTAAGTCAGGGTGTGCAGACTCAAATTCAGTTTTTTGAACTTGAACAGACCTTTCCCTTTTATAAAGAGAAAGCCCCTTGCTACCGGTTTATATCACTACAGCAGCGATTTTCAACCAGTGTGTTCCAAGAGTCACACTGGTGTACCACAAGAATTTTCAAAACATGTAATACTTGACTATTTAATCAGGGGCACTGACCTCTTTTCCCTTAGATTGTCAATGAATGAAAATTATATGTATTTTGGGGGTCAGATCAGCAAAAAGTATTTTAGTAATTAGTTTATGTGTGCCATGAAATGAAGAAGGTTGAAAATTACTGCTAGAGTGATGTGAGGGTAAACTGTTGTTTTATTCCTCAGGAAAAAAGCAATCATTTAAATTCTAAACAGGTTTAATTATTTCTAACATAGTAGTTAAGTCTGCTTTTGTTTTGCCTAATGTTACATCTAAACTGGTTAATAATGGTTATTTCTCTTAATTTAGCCTATGCCAAAGGCAAGAATTTGAAATTTAAGGTTTATTTTGTTTCACCACTGATACACCAGGAATTTACATTTTGGCTCTGTTGCTTACTAGCTTTCAGCTCCTGGGATGTTTCTTTTTTTTTTTTTTTTTAATATATATATATTTTTTACAGGGACCAAGAGAGAGTCAGAGAGAGGGACAGATAGGGACAGACAGGAATGGAGAGAGATAAGAAGCATCAATCATCAGTTTTTCGTTGTGACACCTTAGTTGTTCATTGATTGCTTTCTCATATGTGCCTTGACCATGGGCTTTCAGCAGACCAAGCAACCCCTTTCTCGAGCCCGCGACCTGGGGTCCAAGTTGGTGAGCTTTTTGCTCAAGCCAGACGAGTCCATACTCAAGCTGGCGACCTTGGGGTCTCGAACCTGGGTCCTCCACATCCCAGTCTGACGCTCTATCCACTGCACCACTGCCTAGTCAGGATCCTGGGATATTTCTTTACTGCCCTAACTTCAGGTTTCATGATCTGCGAACTGCCTCTTAGCATTGTTTTTGAGAGTTTAAAATATAAGTTTAAAACGACTAGCACAATGCCTGGAAAATAACAGATGCTCAGTGCACAACAACTCTGACAGCATGCTGCAGTGGAGAGAGGGTGGACTGTGGTGTTGGACAGACTCCGTTTCAGATCTGCCTCTGCCATTTGGGTGTTGTTAAGCCTCAGTCTCTAGCTTAGCTTCCTCACATTTTTTATGGGGTTGTTTGAAGATTTGATGTTATACATGTAAAAACACCTGGCACAGGACCCAGTCAAAAGCAGGTGGAAGCAGGAGTGATAGTAGCAGTGACAGCTGCAATTGTCATCATTGTCACAGTAATGGTAGTAGCATTACTAAATACGCTTTTACTTTGTAAGTAGAGTCAAACAACTTCTAAAGCCCAGAAGAAGTTATAATCAGATCTGTTCAGCCTTGAAGTACCTTTGAGTATCTGGATGTGCTTATTAGTCTCTAAAGAGTGGTCCTTTGTGCATTCAGGGACCTAAAAGTCTTAATACATCTGGCTTCGGAAGCCAAAGATAAACTTTATACTTGAAGTTCGAGAAGTTTCTCCTGAAGTGATTTCAAAGTCTAAGTTAGAATAGGATAATTCTCTGCCACTTTCCTCTGTCATTGTATCACTTTATCCATCCTCTATTTTTATACTTTTAGTTATAATCTCTGTAGTCGATATCTAGGTGCTGTATATAGAGATCTTTAATGGCACTTCTTGGCTTAGATTCACTTTTTCCTTTTTTATCTTTCAATTATAAATCTTATTTGTAAGGGTGAGACCGTGGTCACTGCTTTCCTGTTCATCAGTGAGTAATGCACTGTAGTAGAGGGAGCATTTCAGATCTTACTTCCTGGCAATTGTCAGTTTTGAACAAATAACCTCATAAAATTAAAAAAATAATAATGTAGCAAAGATATTAACTATTGAAATTTGTTTCCTAGCCCCTAATATTTATTCACAATACCATCTTACTATGAACATTACAAACATGTATCTGTTGACATCATCCTGTATATAGAAAACTCCAAAGACTTCACAGAAAGACTATTAACCAATAAATAAATACAGTAAAGTCGCAGGATACAAAATTGACATACAGAAGTCTATTGCTTTCATATACACTGACAATGAAACTTCTGAAAATGAACTAAAAAAAATAATCTCTTTTACAGTTGCAACAATAACAAAAATACCTAGGAATAAACATAACAAAAAATGTAAAGAATCTATATACTGAAAATTATAAAGCATTATTAAAGGAACTCAAAGAAGACACAATAAAATGGAGAAATATCCCATTCTTGGATATTAATAATAAATAGTTTAAATGCCATATTATCCAAAGCAATATACAAATTTAATGCAATTCCCATAAAAATTCTAATGTCATTTTTTAAAGAAATGGAACAAAAAAATCACCAGGTTTGTATGGAACCATAAAAAACCCCAAACAGCCAAAGCAATCCTGAGAAAAAAGAATGAAGCCGGAAGCATTATGATACCTGACTTCAAGTTATACGATAGAGCCACAATAATCAAAACAGCATGGTATTGGCAAAAAAATAGACACACAAAGGCTATTTCTTTAAAATAGCCTATCTTTATTTTCATACCAAATTGCATGGCACATGCAACAGATATCTTTCCATACACTTTGTTTAGAATAGTGATTTTTGAGCTTTTACTCCAGAGAGGATTGAAATATGAATTCAGTATCTCGCCTCAAAGTGAGTTTTCAAGAGCAGGTATGTATGAATGTCTGACTCTTTCTTACCAATGGAATAGAATCGAGAGCCTAGAAATAAAACCAGATACATATGGCTAAATCATCTTTGACAAAGGAGCCAAAAACACACAGTGGAGAAAAAATAAGCCTCTTCAATAAATGGTGCTGGGAAAATTGGAAAGCCACATGCAGAAGAATGAAACTTGATTACAGTTTGTCCCCCTGCATAAAAGTTAATTCAATATGGCTTAAAGGCCTAAATATAAGATCTGAAACAATAAATTACATAGAAGAAAACATAGGTACTAAACTCATGGACCTTGGCCGTAGAGAACAATTTGTGAATTTGACCCCAAAATGCAAAGGAAGTAAAGGGAAAAATAAATGAATGGAACTATATCAAACTAAGAAGCTTCTGCACAGCAAAAGAAACAACAAAACAAACAGCCAACTAAATGGGGGATGATATTTGCAACAACAGCTCTGACAGGGGGTTAATATCCAAAATATATAAAGAACTCACAAAACTCAGCAACAAACAAGCAAACAATACAATTAAAAAATGAGGAGAGGACATGTATAGACACTTCTCCCAAGAAGAAATACAAATGGCCAACAGATATATGAAAAGATGCTCATCTTTACTATCTACTCGAGAAATGCAAATCAAAACTACACTGAGATATCACCTCACACCTGTTAGATTGGTTACCATCAACACGACAGGTAATAACAAGTGTTGGAGAGACTGTGGAGAAAAAGGAACCCTCATTCACTGTTGGTGGGAATGTAAATTAGTATAACCATTATAGAAGAAAGTATGGTGTTTCCTTTAAAAAAATAAGAATAGAACTACTATATGACCCAGCAATCCCTCTACTGGGTATATATCTCAAAAACTTGAAAACAGTGGTATGTTAAGACACATACACCCATGTTCATCGCAGCATTGTTCACAGTGGCCAAGACATGGAAACAACCAAAGTGTTCTTCGATAGAGGATTGGATAAAGAAGATGTAGTGCATATATACTATGGAATACTACTCAGCCATAAGAAATGATGACATCGGATCATTAACAACAACATGGATGTACCTTGATAACATTGTACTGAGTGAAATAAGTAAATCAGAAAAAGCTAAAAACTGTATGATTCCACAAATAAACAGAATACAAAATTGAGATTCACGGACATAGATAACAGTGCATGCCTCTCTAGGCAGTGGCGCAGTGGATAAAGCGTTGGACTGGGATGCAGAGGAACCAGGCTCAAAACCCCGAGATCACCAGCTTGAGTGTGGGCTCATCCAGCTTGAGCACAGGGTCACTGGCATGAGCATGGGATCATAGACATGACCCCATGCAGAGGTGGATTTAATGGCAGGCGCACTGGGTTCATGCCCTGGGCCCCGACTTCTGAAGGGCCCTGCAAAACCCCAACTTGGCACTTTTTTCTAATGTAAGAGGCCCAATATTTACTTCTGCACCTGGGGCCTCAGCCGACCTTAATCTGCCTCTGACCCCATGGTTGCTGGCTTGAGTCCAAAGGTCACTGGCTTGAAGCCCAAGGTCACTGGCTTGAGAAAGGGGTCAGTAACTCTGCTGTAGCCCCCCAGTTAAGGCACATATGAGAAAGTAATCAATGAACAACTGAGGAGCTGCAACGAAGGATTGGTGCTTCTCATCTCCCTCCTTTTCTGTCTGTTCCTGTCTGTCCCTTTCTCTGTCTCTGTCACACACACAAAAAAGAAAGAGTGCAGTCATTATCAGGGGGAAGGAGATGTAGGGGAGGGAGGGGGAGGCAGTTGGGGAAGGATATAAAGAGAGACAAATATAAGATCATGGAGGATGATTTGACTTTGGGTGATGGGTATACAACATAATTGACTGTTCAAATGATGTGGAGATGTTTACTACCCAAAATCTATGTACTCTTGTTGATCAATGTCACCCTGTTAAATTTAATTTTCTAAACAAAACAAAACACAAATCTGTCTTAAAATTTGGGTTTACTTAAAGGATCAGTTGTGTTTTAGGAATATCCATGTAGGAAAAAAGTGATTATTTAATCAAAAATTGTGTCTAGTGAGATTATTTGAAGTGTGTATTTCTGCGTACCTTGAAACACTTTATCACATCACTGCTTAACCTCCATTTCGTGTTCTACTTATTCAGAAGATTGAAAGATCCTGTTCTTGAAAAGCAATTCAGTCTGACTTATAGAAATGCTTTTCTATGATTAATGATAGGTCATTCTAAGGCACAGATTCCTTTTTTGTCTTACTGAGACGATCATCAATTAAATTTTTAAGGGAAGATTTTATGTTCTGCAAACAATTACTGAGCACTTATTCCGTACCAGGCAACTAGGAAATTGAGCAGTGAAATCAGAGGTGCTTCCTAGGAAACTTTCAGTCCAGTGGAGAATGGGGCATATGGATGAAGATGAGTAAAAGTCTCTCTTTCTTTCTCTCACCCGTGGTATTATTTGCTGGCCCCATTTGTTCCCTTGTTCGTGCACTTGTTCTCCATAGCAGCCAGGTGGCCTGGCAGCCTCAAGGACTTGAAGCGCGGGCTCCGAGAGGAGCCCAGGCAAGCAACGCAGTGCTGCCGGAGTGCAGCGGGAAACAGAGGCTACGCTAGCCCAATGCGGACAGAAATTAAAGTGGACTAAAAACCAGTGGCACAGAATTTCTGGACCCTGGTCTTTCTTCTGGGCTTGATGAAGACAAGGCTGGACACAGAAGATGAAACTGAGACACTGGAAACCTCGGGGAAATCTTTTGCTCCTATTCCAGTATATCTTACTACTACATCTCATCCTCCTGTATATGGAGAGGGCCATCCTCTCAACATTGTGTATGCTTTTCTTGCAACTCTGTGGAAGGACCTCATTTCAACCAGCAACATCTGGCAACCACGAAGGGACCAGGAGGAGCCATAGTCTGTGAAAACAACAAGGATGCCAGCTTATCCAGCTGCGCCATCCTCTCAACATTGTGTATGCTGCCTCCCCTGGACAGCACCAGACTGACCCCAGCATTCCACAGCCCCTCTTCCTCATGTGAAAGCTCCCCTTCCTTTTGCTCCTTTCTTCCTTTGGCAGATACCAAGAATCTCTGTGCTTGGGACAGGCAGTACTATGCCCCTTGACAGCAGGAAAGAGCTACACAAGATGAGACCTTTAACCATTTACCTTTGAAGATTAAAAAGGCCTAGGGTTCTTCAGAGGGGAAATATGTTAGTGTAGGTAGCTAGATATTAATAAAAGAGAAGGGAGAAAAGAGATGAATAAAGTGGTATATGATGCATTAAGTACAGAAATAGAAGATTTAATCAGATACACTGAGATCAAAAGGGTTTGCCTGAAGAAGCAGACTTTTTTTTCTCAACTCATGTTGAATAAGTAATAGGAAATTTTATTCTGATATGGAGGTCATCAGAGCTCCAGATCTTCTTGAGGTTATGATCATCTTAAACTATATCCAGTACTGTACTAAAAGGGGGACATGGACATTTTTATTTTCACAGTGGCATTTAAAACAAGTCAAAAGAAGTATTACTCAGGATTATGCATAAATCATTTTCTCTAGTTACTTAAAATATCTAAAGCCTGAGGTTATATTATTTCAATACTTTTTGTCATATTTTAGCACTGAGGAATGAGGACTGTGCTTGGACTGGGAAGCCCTGGTTTGAGAGCCTTGGCTGAACTTACAGTAAATGGATGTTGACACTCTAAAATTATAGATGGAAAGAGAGTGATTCTTGACGTTCTTTAGATAGATTTAAAGATCCGAAGAGGATTATTATTTTTGGTACCTGGCTAACTGGGTGTCTACTCAATTTTTGTCAGAATGGCTTTGGAATCTGTGTCGTGGAGAGTGCAGCATTGCCTGTGTTCTCAGAGAAAGGTGTTCTTTAAAACAGCCTATCTTTATTTTCATACCAAATTGCATGGCACATGCAACAGATATCTTTCCATATACTTTGTTTATAAAAGTGATTTCTGAGCTTTTACCCCAGAGAGGATTGAAATATGAATTCAGTATCTCACCCCAAAATGAGTTTTCAAGAGCAGGTATGTATGAATGTCTGACTCTTGTGGGGAGTTTGGCCAGAAAGAGCAGGGAGTTGTTTATGAGTCTCATTAGCTCATTTATAGCTCCCTTCACACACAGCTGCATTGAGCTGACTCAGTTCCTCATCAGAATACTTCTGTGGATTCAGACTTATGAGAAGCCTTCATTCTAGAGAATGACACCTGTTCAGTGCTGCTGTGACAGCACTGTGCGTCTCCTGGGTCGGCCTGGTCAGTGGAAGTGAAGCAATGATAGATACCCTTCAAAACAAGGGATCACTTTGACGAAGTGCCAGGAGACCCCAGGGACATAGAAGTGAGGCAGAGAATACAAAGTTTGCTCATGGTGTCCCCCCACTTCTCTCATCAACAGGTTATAGACAAGGTGAGGACAGGCTGAACCTGTAGCCAACACAGAAAAATGAAACAGCATTAACAAGTGCCTTTTGTTTTTTACCTACCCATAGATGGCAATTAAGTGAGTAAAAGTAAGTTGTTGTTGGTCTTGGCATACTATTCTGTGGTGAGAAGTGTGGGTGCTGGCTGTATTTATTCTTGCTGTGTGCCATTTCAAGCCAGTGACACCAGCTGAGTCTCACTTATTGGAAGTTAGGGTTATGGCATCCAGAAAGTAATCTCACCAGCTCAAATAAGAGGTTTAGCCAACAGTTACATAAAGACACCATGCCTAAGTTACCTCTTCATTTTCTTCAAAGCAGTTTTTCTAGACTCTCTAACTGGAGAGTTCTTTATCTTGTAATTGGGGCCAAGAGACAAAATATTATATGCTATGAATAAGGTAAGAAAATACAGGACTCATTTGGGGTTTTTTCTGTGAAAGAGAGAGAGTTAGAGAGATGGATAGATAGGGACAGACAGACAGGAACAGAGAAAAATGAGAAGCATCAATCAGTTTTTCTTTGCGACACCTTAGTTGTTCATTGATTG
Organism: Saccopteryx leptura; assembly: GCF_036850995.1. Lineage (NCBI taxonomy): Eukaryota > Metazoa > Chordata > Mammalia > Chiroptera > Emballonuridae > Saccopteryx > Saccopteryx leptura. The sequence continues at coordinate 56,504,919 of NC_089505.1, read as the reverse complement.
CTTTCTCATATGTACCTTGACCATGGGGCTACAGCAGACTGAGTAACCCCTTGCTCAAGCCAACGACCTTGGGTCCTAGCTAGTGAGCTTTGCTCATTCCAGATGAGCCCGTGCTCAAGCTGGCGACCTCGAGGTCTCGAGCCTGGGTCCTCCGCATCCCAGTCTGACGCTCTATCCATTGTGCCATCGCCTGGTCAGGCAGGACTCATTTTGTTTATGGTAATAATTTCAGACCATGTCTATGAAAACATTGTTTTCGATCAAGATTTGATTAAAAGATAGAGTTTATTTAATATACACCTTGTGTATCAGACACTGTTCTAAATGCTTTACAAATATTAACTCGCTATAGTTAATCCATAACATTCCTGAGAGATAAGAACTATTGTTATCCCAATTTTGAGGGAAATGAAACAGAGGTAGGGTCATCTGATCAACATCACAGAGCTCATAAGGGCTAGGGCTGGGATTCCCCACTTGGTGGTCTTGAGTCCTACAGTGAATTACTGAAAACCAACATCGCTGTGGTTAATCTCCCTTCTTTATATTCCCACATTAAGTATATTTAGGCTCTAGAGCAGAAATTATGATATATATAAAAAATAAAGTTAATTTTTGGTACTGGACAATTTCTATGTTAAGTAGTGGAGAGAAAATATGTAAATTCATAGAAATATAAGTACATGAAAATCTTAGAAGAAAAAGCAATTTAATTTTTTAACTTTTTAAAAATTTTTTGAAAGAGACAGGAAGGGAGAGAGATGAGAAGCATCAACTCAGAGTTGCCGCACTTTAGTTGTTCTTTGATTGCTTCTCATATGTGCCTTGACTGGGGGACTGCAGCCGAATCAGCGATCCCTTGCTCAAGCCAGCGACCTTTGGGCTCAAATTAGCAACCATAGGATCATTTTGATGATCCCACACTCAAGCTGGTGACCCCGCGCTCAAGCCAGATGAGCCTGCACTCAAGTTGGCAATCTCGGAATTTTGAACCTGGGTCCTCAGCATACCAAGTCGATCTTCTATCCACTGTGCCACCACCAGTCAGGCAGAAAAAAACATTTTTAAAACAGAAATTCTACAGGTTATGTTATATACAAAAGCATTGTGTCTAGATCCTGAGCTTGAGGCTTCTGCTCAAGCTTCATCTGGAAGCAGCATACCAGAGGTGGGCCTCATTTGCACACCCGCCTTCCTCTCCCACAGTCTTGGCGCAGGCAGCAGAATGCAAAGTCAGAGTAAGCGGCCAGAGAGCTGGCCCTCAAAATTTATAGTTGCTGCTCTAACTTCTGGTCTCTAGAAGTCCTGCTGCTTGAATCTTTTGGTTTTACTTCCTGGCTTATCGTGGACAATTCCCTGGTGACAATGTAAGTATCATTTATGTTGACCATACACTTTAAAGATTATAAACTATTGCTGATATTTTATCCCACTTGAGGCTCAGCCTGGCTCTGTGCAGTAAGCGCACACCCTCATTTTGTAGATAAGGAAACTAAAGTTCAAAGAAGGCAATGCAATTAGAGGAAGCAGGAACAAAACTCAGGTTTTCTGGTTTCTGGTCAGCTGTTCTTTTGGGTTCTCTTGGATTATAGAATATATGTCTCCATTCCTGGCCTATACCAACCTTTGTCTGGAACCCAATTGACTCATCCCCAATTGACTCATGTAACTTCCTGATGACTATTGCCCTGGAAATCTTCCTTTAGTTTCACAAACCAGCAACTATGAGACTGTCTGATCCTTCTATTGAGTTACTAGTCACTCAGCTGGTATATACACTAGTCTGGTTCCGATATGCTGAATACTTTCAGAGTTTCTGCTTAATTACTAGTTTACATACTAACTAAAAAAACAAACAAACCAAAAACCTTTATAATAATTTATGTTTTCAGAAAAATTCAAAGCTTGCACATGCCCTATTTTATAACATCAAAATGTCACTTATGATTATAGAATGTATCTATATTTGTTCTGGTGTAAAGACTTCCTTTACAGAGCTTGAAGTAATGCTGGTGCTAAGACATGTAATATATTTTATCTGTGATTTAAATATTTTGATAATACTGATAGATTTATAATTATCCTATGAAAGCACAGCTTGATTCTTTTGCATCTGCTCTTTGAAGAAGATATGACTATTGAAGCAAACTGTTGACATTCATGCTGAAATACAGTGTCTTCTTTATTATGAGTTCCACGTGCAAACCTGAGAACAAGACCTTTCCAAGCTTGTGCAGTGGAGGCTTCTCCAGGCTTTGCCAGCCATTCTTAGCTCAATTGCCTTGCAAATGTTAGCTTGTTTCTCCACTAGTTACCTCCTATGAACTAAGAAGTTATTATCTGTAAAACAAGAAAATATAGTAGTTCCACGGTCAGATTACAAAACTACTCTCTGTTAGTAGTTTACCCAAAACAGTTTCTGGAGTTGACTCAGTTACTGTCAGGAGTCCTTCACTGGAGCATACTTTGGATGGAAACCAGAGCTTTGGTATTCCCCATATGAGTCAGTAAGCATGTTTCAACAAGCTAGACTAAAACTAGATTTTGGATATTTTTCAAGAGAAGAGCAAAATACAACTGAATGTCTGGAATTTGTTCCAAGTTTTGAGTTTTATCAAATTTGCATTTTATGATTGTCCTAATCTCACCCTGTGAAAAGTTTCAAGTACTTTGACTTAGAAGTCTTAGTAGCTAGTGCATTGTTGGCATTTCATTAGACCCTTCCCTGTGATTTCATTGTTATTAAAACTTATCTTTTCTGTCTGTAAGGGGACATCCAGTCTTGGGGCAGGTGACTGACAGTGGTTGAAGATTCAGGGAGACGTGGTCTCCGTCATCATTTCCTTTCTTCCTGCAGAGAAGCTTCTCAGGAATTTATGCATCAGCTTCCTTGCTCACTGTTGGGTCCCTGGCTGCTTGTCTGTGTATCCAATCCTACTGGTTACGATTTCACACATTGACAAAGCCAGTGATCTTAAAGGGGAGCACCAGTTTTTATCTTCACGCCATTCATTAACTGAACGACAAACAGCAAAAGTGACAGCTGGTTAGTTGGGCTTGGTCATGTTTTCTGAGAAAAGTGGGTGTGGCTTAGAGGAACGGAGGAGGAGGATTCTTTTCAGTCAGATAATCCCCAACCTCTTTTATAAATTAACATAAGACACTTCTGTCAAGAATAAATAGGATAAAGAGAACAATGATGTAGGATCTGGTATGTGACAGTTGCTTTCATATTTGGCATGTCTCATCCAGTCTTCACAATAGCTCTGTTAGAGCTAATCTTCAGAGAGCTCTGTATTCCCCACATTTACGTTTAATAAAGGACAACCCTAAAGTAGCTTGTGCTAGCTGATTTAGTGAATAAATGACAGAGCAGTATTTGAACCCAGGTCTTTCTGACCCCAAGGCTTGTAGTATTGTCACTGCACATGAGAAAACTGAAAGTCATTGAAGGAGCCATTGGTAAAGCATGTGTATGTGAGTTGGCTACTAAAGATTAGACGCATCCAACAGAATGTAATCATGCATTTTCTCTCAGAGCAATCACCTGCTCAAAAATCAGGAAGAAAGTATTTCTTCTTTTTTGATTATTTGCACCCTACCTCAGCCCATTGTAGGGAAGGAGAATATGTAGGAATGAAGAATTCATGTGCATTGGGAAGTCGACAGGGCACCTTGCTTTCCTGGGAATCCATAATTTCAGATCATTCTGCTGAGACTCAGTGACTCAGTCCATAAAGTGTTGACTAAACTTGTTACACCTGATTTCTAGTCTACTGTTAAAGCCACATGTCTTACTACCTACTGCTGGGATGATTCACAGAGTGTGCAAAAGAATCTAAAGTGAAACATCTGAGGGTTTTTCACTCTGCATAAAGATTAAACACAGCCCTAAAAGAAGAAAAGAAAATGCTGGTGATCAGTACTTCAAGCATAGGTGATACTGTTGGCTTGAAAGACGTGGATCCTGCCCTGGCCGGTTGGCTCAGTGGTAGAGCATTGGCCTGCCGTGTGGATGCCCCGGGTTCAATTCCCACTCAGAGCACACAGGAAAGGAGACCACCTGCTTCTTCTCACCTCTCCCTTTCTCTTCCTCTCCTACAGCCATGCCTTGATTGGTTCAAGCAAGTTGGCCTTGGGTGCTGAGGATGGCTCCATGGCCTCACCTCAGGCACTAAAGAAATGGCTCGGTTGCTGAGCAGCAGAGCAACAGCCCCAGATGGCAGAGCATCACTTCCCAGTGGGGTGGCTGGGTGGTTCCTGGTCGGGTGCATGCAGGAATCTGTCTCTGCCTCCCCTCCTCTCACTACAAAAATAAAAAAGGAAAGACATGGAGCCGGAGAGCTGGATGTGAAAGAATTATGAAAAGCCTTTAAGTAATCTTTGTCTTTATGGGAGCTAGTAAGTTTGTTTTTAGTGCTCATATCTCTCAAAATTAAATTTTATTTTCACTTTTATGTATTTGAGGGATTTAATCAACTACATTTAAGAATACTCATAAATTTCTATGAGTTTTATCATATGCACAGAACTAACTCACAGTAGGTCATAGAAGAGAGAGAGTAAATTTCTTTTTCCGTCAGACTAGCCTAAAGATGTATATGGTCTGGTAGTTAGATTTAATGTAGTTATTTTAAAGCATAAATTATTGTAGTCATTAGTATCACTCAGTTACAACTAGAATCTTGCTACTTTATCCTAAACCATACTTTTTGCTCACTTCTGCTTATTATTGACTTTTTCTAATTTTATTTATTTATTTTTACTTTTTTACTTTCTCTGATTTTAAAATGAATTCTCAAGTGATCATGGCGATGGAAGCGTCAGGTTTGCGTCTTCCATTGGTGGCTCAAGTAACTGTGCAAATGTTGCCTCTCAAAAGCGGTCTTGATCTGTGTGCTTCAGTGACTGTGTCTGTCGCCCTCAGGAAGGTAAGTAAATGTGAAAGCGGAACTACTCCAGTGTAATTTATTTATTAAACAAACATTTATGGACATCTGTTGTATGGGGGGCCCTGGGATGTGGGATGACAAACCAGTTCAAGTCCTGTTGTTGGGAAAGTGAGTCTCAGCATCCCGTCTTCTGGAGAAGCTGCAATATTCGCCTATTAAAACAGTGAAAAGTCTTCATACTTACTGTTATAATAAGGAAGAAAATATTCAAACATGTACAAGACAGTCTGAGAAATATAGGGATGGAAGATTGATAACTCTTGAAAGCTTTCAACACTGTTACTAATGAAGGAATTCCAGAGGACACTTGACAGTGTGTGTGTCTGTGTGTGTCCCTGCAACTCAGTTATGTGAATATAAAGTCTCTAAATTGATGGTTATATTTATATCTGTATCTACAGATATGTCTTGCATGTATGTATGTAAACACACACACTTACATTCCAGCACTAAGTACTTTGTTTACATGTGTACTCAGTGCTAGATTACTTATGTGTTAGCAATGTCGGCAGAGCAGGAATGAGGGAGAGAGAAAAAATCCAGAATACTTCTGTGATTTTATGTTATTTCAAGACATTAAGATTTAGTTTTAGGGTTTAGAATTGTTTTTATTTTGTATGACCTATTGCAGCATAATCTTTTGAGTGGTTAGAAAGGTCATAATACAGACCTCTGTATGTACCTTGTTTAAAGAGCTGATGGGGCCTGACCTGTGGTGGCACAGTGGATAAAGTGTCGACCTGGAAACACTGAGGTCGCCGGTTCAAAACCCTGGGCTTGCCTGGTCAAGGCACCTATGGGAGTTGATGCTTCCTGCTCCTCCTTTCTCTGTCTGTCTCTCTCTCCTCTCTAAAACAAATAAATTAAAAAAAATAAAGAGCTGATGGGAGGGAGTGAGAAAGAAGGATGTGAACTATGGAAAGGAATAAAGAAATGTGCCCAGTTTATTTTCATTTTCCTCACATAAGTTAAATTTCAGACTTGAAAGTATCACTTTATCTTTTTTGAAGAAGCTTGATTGGTTGATGCTACTCTTTAAACGTCCTGTCCAGTTCTATGGAAGTGATCAGGGCAGTGAGCCTTGCAGGGTACATTTATTTTTATGCTTGAGGATCTAATTTTATTTATTGACGTAGCCTACATTTGCCTTAGCTACTTTGGCTGACTATTATATAGTTATAATAAACATAATCTCACTATCTGTGGGTAACATAATACTATTAACATTCTGTGCATATTTTCATAAGTCTGAGGAGAGGACAGGAGTTGGAGGTCACAGTGGCGTGTGGTAGTGGTTCCGCAGCCTCTGATGGCTGCACCTCTTCTGTAGCTCAGGTCTCCCCGAGATAGATTAAATTAAAGTACTCTCATAGAAATATAAGCAAATTGCTATTGGAGTAGAGAGAAGGGAGCAATAACATCTTCCATGCACTGTGTTAGACACCTCTACTTAAAAGATAAGGAGGATACCTTAGCTGCCAAATGTTTTCAGTTCTCTTGTTTCACTTGGATATTATTGGTTCAATTATTTCCTTTCTTTTTTCGTTCTGAAATTTTTGTGGCTCACCCTTTATGTTTTTTCTCCTGTTCTTGGCAATTTGCATGTTCATATGTACAGTCTTCTAAATCCACTTATATATTCCTCCCTCATCCACGTCTGTGCTCGTGACCTCATCCTTGTAGAAAGCACACTTGGGATTTGTGAGCTGAATGGATATTACATTTCAGGCATTCCTCCATATATGAGTGATAACTTTCTTGGTCTTTAAATGAAAAACAAAACGTAGCAAATAGTTAACTTCATTTGCTGGCAAACAGGTGACTTCATTTGCTTTTGCTTCAGTTCTAAATTTCAGAGTCTGTAAATTTCAGAAGAAATGCCGAAGCAGCCAGCAAACGTACTAGGGGCTGTTAGTACTACGTGGAGCTTTGAAATCAAACGGTTACATACTGTGTGGGTGCGAGGCCGTCACCGACGGGACCCTTCCTGACACAGTCTTGTGGCCTAGCCACGGGCTCACTGGGTTGCTCACACCTCCTAGTGCTCGTTTTCTTCTTTCTTTTTACAAAACATTTTATTTTATTTTCGGAAGTGTCTCCGTTGATCTGATATTCAGATTATATTTCATGCTCTTAGAAATGTGAATTGCTCTGAGTATATTCTACACAGGTATAAAATAAGGATAATGTACTTAAAATCCAACATATAAACTTCTTACCATTCACTGGTGACCCAGGATGACAGAAAAAGAATAACGAAGACCAAAACCCACGGACATAAAAATGAGAGGGCTTGGGCTTTAATCCTAGATTTCTTAGTTGCGAAGCAGGTGATTTTGAGCAAATCATCCAAACTCTTTGCTCCTCAGGGACTTGATTCATCAGTAAAGTGGAAATGGCACCCAGTGGCCTGGTCCGCAGCCCAGCCATTGAGAAGCCTGGTGAAGCAGCGTGGGAAAGTGCTGTGGGAGAGAACCACAGGCCGAGGAAGTGGGGGCCCCCCCCCCCGCCCCTCCCCCCCCCCGCCTCTCCCCCCCCCCGCCTCCCCTCTCCCCCCCCCCCCCCGCCCCCAGGACTCATCCCTGCTTCTCACCCCTGCTTTCCTGGAAGCCTTGTACATTCTCCTCTCTTTACCTGCGGCCTTTTCAGAAATGAGTGGGTACATGGTAGGGTTTGCTTTTCCCTATCTGTATTCCATCCAGTCCCCTCTCTGTCCCATCCTCCCCGTCTCTGGAATTCAGCTCAGAAGCGGGTATGGCGGGTGATCCATGGCCCTCTCCAAAGTGACAGGTGAAAGAAGGGCTCCGTGGGTCCTGTAGCTGCCCACCCAGCGCAGCGCCCCCTTGTGAGCCCCTTCCCCAGGCGCCTCAGTCCTCCACTACCTAAATGCCTTGCGGGGATTGTTCCAGCCCGTATTTCCTTCTCAGCTACTGTTGCCGGGTGGCCTTTCCTTTATTAACAGTGTATTTCAAGAGGAAGCTCGTAGGGCTTCCCAGATAATTTGGAGACACAGTTAGATTCGGTCATTTCCATTATGCAGATTGAGCAGTTGAGGCATGAAGTTGTTTAATGAGAGTTAGGATTAGATCCTAGGACTCCAGAAATTAGTAGTGCTCTCTCCACTCTAGCACCAATATCCCAACAGAATAAATAGGAAGAAAATGTTTTGTAGCTTTCCTGGCTCATCACAATGTCCTTTCTTGTCTTTCTTTTCTTTTATTTTTATGTAACATGAGTAAAGCAAAGTGATATTGAAGTAAAGGAGGAAATTAAAAAATATTTATTTGATTAGTTGAGTAAGATACTGATCTTTACATTCTAGTTAAAGATCAATTAAGAACATTTAATTTTTAACTTAACATTCTATCAAAATGTAGAAAATAATGGAATTTTGATAGTAACAGATGGCCTGGCTGTCCCTGAAGTTTGACTCTTCACCTACACTATGCTCTTTTGAAAGACAAATTGTCTCTAGGGCATTTCAGTGTTTGGAGTTCGATAACCAAAGACATTGTCCTGACTTGTATGACTTCAGTGGAGCAAAACCCCAGAAGTTATTACCCCACCAGACAGAGCTCCCCATGATCAGGTCCTAACACGCACCTTCAGTTTCTTTCTTATGTAGAAATTTGAGTAGCATTAAATACAATGTATTTAGGAAATTCAGGTGTTGAACAATTTAAACTATCCTTAGAATAATTTTCTTTGGGAACTTGTGATTTGAGAAGATCTGTGATTGAATTCTCAAGAGATTCTGTAGCTCCAAAGCCAGACCTTGGGCATGGGACCGGAACCAGAGTGGCTGCTCCAAGTTCCTTGAGGCATCAAAACTTGGCAGATCAGAGGGCAGGTGGAATGCCACCTAAATGCATCTGGTGGTTTATTAGCACAGAGGACAGTGTGATCTGGCAGTGTGGCTGTTTCTATCACAGCCTTTGGATGTTTGTATTGATAATGCAGATGAATTCCTAAAAGAAGATAAATAATAATAGTTTGGGGAAAGAACTAAACCGGAAATCTGAAAACTTGGATCTCTACTTATTAGCTGAGTTATTCAGTAAAACCATTTGACTTCCCTGGGGCTTAGTTAGATTCCTCAGTTATAGTAGGAGGAGCAAACTTGGTCTTTCGTTTTAATGTTTGTCTTGACCAAGTCATCTCAATCACATATTTTAGTTTATAATTTTTTCAGGGAAGTTGGTCAAGGCGTAAATAAAATAAATAGCAATGTCTAATGTTGGAATGTCTAAGATGGAAACTGAACTGGTTCTAATGATAGTAGGAATGAAGTAGTTATGTCCACTCTTTTCAGTGGACATGTATGTCTCTTGGTGAAAAGTAGAGAGTTGCCCTCTGGATAGCTCAGTTGGTTAGACTAGAGTGTCATCCTGATATGCAAAGGTTGTGGGTTCAATCCCTGATCAGGGCACATACAGAAACAGATTGATGTTTCTGTCTGTCTGTCTCTCTCTCCCCTTTCCTCTCTCTCTAAAATCAATCAATAAATTTTTTTTTTTTTAAACAGAGCATTATCAAAGTCATGAGGTAGGTTGACAAGAATGCTTTCTAAACACCTCTGAGTAGAAACTTTGTACATCTTGAACAATTGCAATAGGAAAAAGAAGAAAATGACAAGAGTTTCACATTTAATTTAGACATAGCATGAAGGGTGAATCATATAAATGCTATTTTTAGAACTCTCTTAAGATGTATATATCTTTTTCTTTGTGCTTGAACATTGTTTCCCTAATTTAGCATGGAATCATAAAATTTAAACTGAGGTATTTGAAGATACTCCTATTTGTAGCCTAGCCTTTCTAATGACAAAAATTCAGAAAAAAACAAAGACTTAGAAATTTTCTGTGTCTGGCTTCTGTGTAGGCATAATGTGTCTTTTGACTTAATAAAACAGTACACTGTTTTCTCTAGAGGCCTGAGGCATAGTGTCTTCAGTCTTGAGCTTGTGGCCAAAATATCTAAATTCTGTTCCTGGTTCAGCCATTGGTTGGCTGTGTTACCTTATGTCAGTCATTTCGCCTCTGTGGAGCTCAGGTTCCTGAAATAGGGAAGAGGACCAGTAGTAGAAGGAAAAAGATGTTTATCAATTTTATATTATATTTGTCTAGAGATTCTTTTTTTTTTTTTTTTTTGTATTTTTCTGAAGCTGGAAACGGGGAGAGACAGTCAGACAGACTCCCGCATGCGCCCGACCGACCGGGATCCACCCGGCACGCCCACCAGGGGCGACGCTCTGCCCACCAGGGGGCGATGCTCTGCCCCTCCGGGGCGTCGCTCTGCTGCAACCAGAGCCACTCTAGCGCCTGGGGCAGAGGCCAAGGAGCCATCCCCAGCGCCCGGGCCATCCTTGCTCCAATGGAGCCTCGGCTGCGGGAGGGGAAGAGAGAGACAGAGAGGAAAGAGGGGGTGGGGGTGGAGAAGCAAATGGGCGCTTCTCCTATGTGCCCTGGCCGGGAATCGAACCCGGGTCCCCCGCACACCAGGCCGACACTCTACCGCTGAGCCAACCGGCCAGGGCCTGTCTAGAGATTCTAACATGCTGTTGAGGAGATTGAAAAACATTAACAAACTGAGACAAATGCTATAGTACCAACATTTACACGTCAGCCAATTCTAACTGTTAACAACCATATCTGGTCAAAGATAATGTTACTGAAGAGAGGTTCTTTAGGAGATGGTGTCTTAAGTGGTCTCTCAGAAGCAGACCCCATGACAAGGATTCAAATACAGATGGAATTCAGGAAATACACATAGGGAGTGATGAGGTGAACAGGAAAAGGAAGCCAGGCAACGGAGGGGAATTACTGTATTTCCCTGTGTATAAGACACTCCCATGTATAAGACACACCTTAATTTTGGGACCCAAAATTTGAAAAAAAAAAGTGTTACATAAAGTTATTTAACTCAAGTTTTAGTCATCGTAAAATTCATACAACTCCTCATCACTGTCAAAACTCCCATCCATTAGCTTGTCATCTGTATCTGATGACAAATCACTATTTTCATATATGGCCTCTTCCTCAGTTCCATCTATGGCATCTGAAAAGTCACACTTCTTAAATGCAAGTAAAAAAAAACTATGACCACTATATAAGACGCACCTAGTTTTTAGACATCAAACTTTTTGGAAAAGGGTATATCTTATACATGGGGAAATGCAGTATTATGCTCGTTTCCACTGTTAGTAAATGGAGCTTAATCCCCTTGGGAAATTCTAAATGTCAGTGTAGAAGTCAGAGCTATGGCACGGGAGCGATGTTGGCATCTTAGAGCTCCCAGTTCCGCCAGTCACTGTTTGAGGCCGTTTCTGCAGGGCAGGCACTGCTTCTCAGCACTTCCTCCCCAGGGCAGTGTGGACTCCTACCACCAGAAAGCCCCTCCGGCTGGTTGGAACTCCACTGGACCCACTGAAGTGCATACAGGCAGTTACAATGTCTGCCATAACCTGGTTACAACAGCCCAGCCAGAGCAGTGCATCGAACTACTGCACTGTGGGCACCAGCTGGAGGTAGATCTGCATTCACCTTAGAAGGAAATGCTAAGGGACACTGAAGCATAAACCAGGGAGCGGTGAGCATTCCTCCTGGCTGTAGCAATTTCCTGTCTATCTCTAAACACAATGACATGTAGCAGCCAGGGAGGGCAGGCCCCTGAGTGCCCATTAGCCTTAGACCTGGGAGGTAGGCCACGGACATTGCACAAAGACATGCTGAGAGGACACGTGCAGTCAGTGTTGTCAAAGGTGCAGGGCCTAATTGCGGGCCACACCTAGGACAGTGCAATAAAGGGAGAAGCATCCACGGGAACTCTGTGATGCAAATGGTGAAACTCGGTGGGGAATGGGACTTGATTTTGTAGAAAACTCTTCTTTTGATAAAGAAAGCAAATTCTCTAATGTGCTGTAAAAGCATCTTAGGAGGTGCAGAATTTTCTGTCAAATTCTGTGGATAACCAAACCAGCTGTCGGCATCCTTGACTGGTTTTGAAAATTTGAGGATTTGAAGTAGAATGTTTGGCATGAGCACTAAATTTTTCTTCCTTCAGGATCACCCAAAGTGTTGTGTGAAAACTGTTGCTTTCTAGGTAGTTTTAAAAAATCAATCTTTCTACATCTTGCTATCTATACAGTGGAAAATAAGTGTTAGAAATATAACTATAATTCTATTAGAAATATAACTTTGATTGATATTTTTATAATAATTTAGTTTTACTTTTAATATTTATGCCAGAATTAAGTGTTTAGAAATGGTTTCTAAGCTAGTGGTATGCAGAAGCTAGCAGATTCATGTACTTGTAATTATTAAAAAAGGTATTATTAACAATATGACCTGGTGAATCATTGACCTTGAGTTAGCCACCTTGCAAAAGAAAATTATAATTAAGTCGTCACGACTGTATTGCTATTAAGTAACCTGCTTAAATTACTGATATCAAGATAGGGCTAATAGAAAATCCTGCGATCATTTTCTTACGTCTCCATGTCCATGGGAGGCAGAAAGAAATCAAGAGGGCATGTGGATTATTTAGGTAGCTTTGGAGGAAAGGATGTTGAAAATTCAACTTGACCTAATTATGGAACCAGAATTTTATAAGGTTTTTAAAAAGCATGATAAAGAGGTCTTTTAGTCTACTGTTTCTCAAAATGTATTGCTTAAATATCCAAATCAAAATCCCTTGGAGAAAAAAGCAGATTCCTGTCCCTGCCTCCAGAAGTTCTAAAATGGAAGGTTTGGAGTAGGGCCGAGGCATTTTAACTAACCTCTTATTAAAATGATCAAAATTTGAAAATCACAGATCTATCCCAATGGAGAGTATGATACAGAAATCTCAAGAGGGTTTTAACAAGGGCACCCTGCTGCCTGGTAGTAGAGCTGGGGCCAAACTCAGGTTTCTCAAGTTTAAAGGTCTTTTTTCTATACATTGTTTATAGTTTTCATAAAATTTGAACCCACATCCCAAATTTATTCTTTGCATAAGTGGTGGGAAGTGATAATTTACTACAGAATCAAATACAGCAGATGTGTAAAGTTGCCATCCTTTTATATATATCAATATGTAAACGAATTTATGCAGCCGAGAATAATAAGAATAGTTTAGAAAGGCTGGGATTTATATTGTAAAAAAACATAAAATACAACAAATAAAAAATTCTGAAATGAATGGATATTTTAATCAGGCTCTGATACGGTTTGTCACACGTATTTTTCCTCTGATCGTTTCTTTGTGTCCACACCTATGTATTATTCATATTTGGCAAGGTTGCTGTGAATAACTTCCTCCTGCAGGTTTTCCTATTCAATCTCCTATGTGTTCCAACCACTGAGCTAGATAGTTGATGACTGTCTGGGCTGGTAAGTTTTCATGATTGGTACATGGGGTTAGGACAGCCATAATTGTCGTTCTCATCCCTGTATGTGGCCACTCAGCCTTGGACAGAGGGGGATAAAGCTTCCTTGTTTATAAACTTCATTCATTTCTAGTAAGGCAAGTCTTGCTGAAGATGTGTGTGCAATGTTGGCCATGCATGCACCAGGTGAGAGCAAGTGTGTGTAGCACATTACCTCTTGGAGGAAACAACTTGCAGGATACTTCTTGCTGATTGTGGGTAGTTTGGGGTGGGAAATAGCATAGGCTTAAACTCTGACCCAAAATAGGGCTGTGGAGATTCCTTTGTGACCCACTGGCCCTCCAGGAGACTGTCACAGGGCAGTGGGCCCTCTTCTTTAGAGGAGACGCAGTTGAGACAGGGTGGATTTTGAAACAGAGTTGATTTTTGACATTGATGAGAGTAAAAATAGAATTTGGAGACAATAGCTCTACTTCTTTCTTCTTACTTCTCTTTCCTTTTTATTCTCATGGCTTTACTTAATCTAGTAAAGATTTCAGAGGGCTCCCCAGGTAACATAAAGTATGACAAAGTAACATGATTCACAAATAGAGGAAAACAACAAAGGAAAAACAAAGGTGAGACCCAAATTAGTAAGAAACAGGCTAATCTTGCTGGTTATAATGACCTGGCCACTACTAGGACAGGGTCTGTCTCAGATTTAGTGCTAAATTTTCTAAAACTTTCAGTAAAGTGAGAAATGGTCTAAGTTACACAGTTTCATTCTTAAGATAAACAGACCCATCAGGAGAATTACAACACTTCTTTCTAGTAAAATCAGAATTCTCTCTAGGGTATCCTTACAAAGAGAATTCTGTGAGCTCAGGAACAATGTTATTGACAAATTCTTAAAATAGACTAAACAACAATTTTCTTGAAGATGTGTCTGATGGCCCTTAATATTGATTTGGAGCATAATTTAGTTAAGACAGTTCTGCAGGGGGCCATACAGTGCAATCTAGGAATTGATGTGCAAATTAATAAAATGGCAATATAAAGTTGTATAGAGCAAGATCCTTGTAGTATCTTTAGTCCTTATTTTAAAGATGAGAACTCTGATATTCAAGATACTGGATGATTAAATAGCAGCATGTAAATAGTAGTAACAGAGACATCTTTAAATTAAGGTGTTAATTTTCAAGTGTGGGGACTTTCTGCATCTCCTCATCGTGTTCTGCATTAAGGAAGTTTGTTATAGGTATTATTTTAAAGTACTGATTAGTTAAGGGACTATTACTTAATTTTTTTATAATAAATAAATTTTTATTAATTTTAATGGGGTGACATCAATAATCCAGGGTACATATATTCAAAGAAAACATGTCCAGGTTATCTTGTCATACCCATCACCCAAAGTCAGATTGTCCTCCGTCACCTTCTATCTAGTTTTCTTCATGCCCCCCCCCCCCCCCGTAACCACCACATTCTTGTCCATGTCTCTTAGTCTCGTTTTTATGTCCCACCAATGTGTGGAATCCTGCAGTTCTTGTTTTTTTCTGATTTACTTATTGCACTCTGTATAATGCTATCAAGATCCCACCATTTTGTTGTAAGTGATCCGATGTCATCATTTCTTATGGCTGAATCTTCTTTATCCAGTCTTCTATTTTTACTTAATTTTTTTAATGTAGAAAATTCCAAGTTCTACTGAGCCATTTTCTTCTCTAACAATTAAGCTAGCTTGCATTTCTGTTCACCTGTTTATTTTCCGCTCATTACTGAAGTTGCATTTGTAATTAAAAATCCTTTATCCAAATCTTCTTTCATAGTTTCATCTGTAACTTACAATTAAAAAATTTTCCCCAGTTTTTTTGGTTAAAAAATTGCTTTTTGCTGTGTGATTTGTATTTGTTTTACTACTGGGGAAGTAGAAATGATCTCATATGCTTGTTGGCTATTTATTTGTATTTCTTCTTTTGTAGAATGTCCTTTGCCCATTTTAGCATTGGCATATTTGTGTATCAGTAATTTGTAAGAGCTCAGGAGTAAAATTAAAATGGGCAGAGAGCATTTATTGGTAATACACTTTTTCTGAAGATGGTGACTGTATCTTTTTTTTTACAAAATTAAATTCTTTATCTCCAACTTAAGATGCTTTTTGTTTTTTTTTACCAACCATAGTAGTATTTCAACTTTTTTTAACTTTTGAAGTTCCTTGTGACTTAGCTATGATGTTTGGAGATCCTCCTAGATAAAAGTTAAAGGATTTTAAAAAGTAATTACATATAAAATGATAAAATAGGTAATCAGGATGATTGCATTTTGAACTCTTTTGTTAAATATTTTGTTTATATAGTCTTGGCTATGAAAAATTCAAATTTATAGTAACTATCAAGGAGCAATACAATCTGACTTCAAGGAGAATGATAATTTTGTAAGTCATATAGTCACATGGTGATTGTGTTTTTGTTTTAAATTCTTATTCTCCAACTCTTATTTTAGTGATTGGCCTGCATGATGAGACTGGATCAGTATCTACATATTTTTATTGGTAGAAAAATTTTAATAAAATAGTCCATCCCCTTTTTACAATAGTAATACTTTTTGAAATCAGCATAAATATTAGCTTGCAAGAGTAATCCTAAACAACCAGAATTACAAACTATACTGAAGACTTTATTATGAAACTTTTACCCCTCCCAAAATTATCACATTTCCATATGGAGTAGCATATTAAGGAGCGTGATTCTTAATTCTTTCTTTCATTTATCAATAGGGCATTCATACTGGATAAGTGTTTTTTTGTTATTGTTCTCATATCTTAGCTAATCCTATATTTTACTCATCCCATAGTATAATTTTATGCAGAAAGATTAAAACTATGTCAGTGGTTTTCTGGAAATTATCAGTCACAATATGTTAAAGGTGGTGGAATGGCATCCTTGCATATAGGAGAACATTTGTAAATAAAGTTACATTTCGAAGTAAAAAAAATAATAACTGTCTAAAGCAGTGGCATGAGAATAGAGGGCTGATCGTTCCTTGCCCGCTTCTCCCCTCCCCTGCTCTCTCTCCCCTTCTCATGTCCCCTCCTTTCCTTTCTCACAGTATAACTTACACAGAGCAAAGTATAAAATATTAAGTATACAGCTCAATTAATTTTTATACATGTATACACCCATGTGACCACAACCTAGATAAAAATACAGAACTTTGGCCCTGACTGGTTGGCTCAGCGGTAGAGCATTGGCCTGACGTGTGGAAGTCCTGATTCAATTCCCAGTCAGGACACACAGGAGAAGCGCCCATCTGCTTCTCCACCCTTCCCTCTCTCCTTCCTCTCTATCTCTCTCTTCCCCTCCCACAGCCAGGGCTCCATTGGAGCAAAGTTGGCCGAGGCACTGAGGATGGCTCCATGGCCTCCACCTCAGGTGCTAGAATGGCTCTGGTTGCAATGGAGTAATGCCCCAGATGGGCAGAGCATCACCCCCTCATGGGCATGCTGGGTGGATCGTGGTCGGGTGCATGAGGGATTCTGTCTGACTGCCTCCCTGCTTCTAACTTTGGAAAAAAATACAACAACAAAAAAACCAAAACAGTACTTTGCCATTACCCCAGAAGGCTTTCTTGTGTCCTGCCCTTACCCCTCTCCCATCATGAAAATAACTACTTTTCTGAGCTCTGTTCATTATGGAATAATTTTCCTGTTTTTGCCTTCATATCACTGGAATCATACAGTGTGTATCTGGCTTCTTGCACTCAATATGAAATTTATGAGAGTCATCCATATTTTGCATATCAGTAGGTTATTTTTTTCTTTTGTGACAGAGACAGAGAGAGGGGCAGATAGGGACAGATAGGCAGGAAGGGAGAGAGACGAGAAGCATCAATTCTTTGTTGCAGCACCTTAGTTGTTCATTGATTGCTTTCTCATATGTGCCTTGACTGGGGGCTACAGCAGAACAAGTGACTCCTTGCTTAAGCCAGCGAACTTTGGGCCCAAGCCAGCGACCTTGGACTTCAAGCCAGCAACCTTTGAGCTCCATCCAGCAACCATGGGGTCATGTCTGTGATCCCACACTCAAACCAGTGACCCTGGGCTCAAGCTAGTGAGCCCGTGTTCAAGCCGGATGCACTTGTGCTCAAGCCGGCAACCTCAGGGTTTCAAACCTGGGTCCTCAGAGTCCTAGTCTATCCCTGTGTCACTACCTGTTGGGACATGGTCAGGCACATGTCAGTAGTTATTGATGCTAAATATTCCATTGCATGACTGTGTATCATAGTTTATTTTTTTCATTCTCTTGTCACTGAATACTTGGGTTGTTTCTAGTTGATTCATTTACTTGTGCGTTGGTATTTCCCATACTGGACTGTGAATGCTGATGCTGAGATATGCGGGAAGAAGGAAGGGGAGGGGCAAGCGAGCCTCCAGGCACTGCTGCCAGCAGGTGATGTGCCAGCCACCAATGACCTGGGGGGCGGGCGTGGTTCTCTTCATCCCTGCTTTGGAGAGTTCAAAGAGGAAGTCAAAGATGGCTTTCCCCTCTGCAACTTTGTGACTGAAAAGGAGGGAGTTCTGACTCATTTAAATTTTATTCTAAAGTCAGTTTAATTCTCATGCAAAAATGTGTACACAGTATTCAAAACAGCACTACTTATAATTGCCAAAAGGTAGGGACAAATCAACCATCAGCTGATGAGTGGATAAATAAAAGGTGGTAACCTGGACTATTCCTTGGCCATGAGAAGGAAGGAAGTCCTGATGCATACTACAGCAGGATGGTCCTGGGAAATACCATGCTAGCTGGAAGAAGCCAGCCATAGAAGTCCACATCTGGTATAATTACATTTACATGAAGTGTCCAGGGATAGAAAGTGGGTTAGTGGTTGTTAGGGCTGAAGGGAGAGGGGAATGGGAACAACTGCTAACTGGTGTCGGGTTTCTTTGGCGAGTAATGAAAATATTCTAAAATTGTGGTGATGGTGGCACAACTGTGAATATACTACAACCACTGATTTATATATATATATACTTTAAGTAGGTGAGTTGAGTGGTACGTGACTATCTCATTAAAGCTGTTATAAAAGATCAATGTAATTTTTGAATTCCATGTCTTGATCATCTAAAAGTGACTGTCATTTTGACCACATGAAGTGAAGAGAGAGTAGGGTGGCTTGGCTGGCCCCAGGCCTAGGAGAGATAAATACACGGTGGCTTTGGTCCCTGGTGTAACTATGCTGAAAACAAGGGATGGGGCTCCCCTCAGTTGTGCCAGCACACTGCCCTTGCTACACGCTGTCACTTCAGATTTCCAGCATTAGAGGCATTCCCACCGACCAGACTGAACACGGGGGGCCGTTTCCACAAGCTCATTGTTAAACTCGTGTGTGTGTGTGTGTGTGTGTGTGTGTGTGTGTTTCCTGGGAAATAGAGGAAAACAAGGGAGCTAACCTTCTTTAAGGCAGTCATGAACAGCTCTGAGCATTCGGATTGGTTCATCGTATTAGCTGATTACCACCATGCAAAGAAGACTTGATGGGAGGGGAGTTAGTCCAGGAAATCGTGTGGCTGTAGAAGTTAGGCGGGGGAAGGCAAGGCTGACGACCTGGGCTGCGCCTGGCTCTTCACTCCCAACCCTTTCTTCTGTTTGTTTGGTGGACAGTATTTTCCTTTAATCCTCAAGCCTGCTGATTCCCCTTCACGTTCACAAAACGGTCACAGAGGAAACCTACCCCTTCCTCCTGAAGAAGGCAATGCCATGAAAATGGGGCTCTACCATTCTCTCGATACGGTATTTTCCATGGTCTGATCTTGCATCATCTTTCTCAGCTCAGGACAGGAGAATACAAGGCAGAGAATCTGAGTGAGGAGGTAGGAGAGCAGAAGCAGGGTTAGGAAGGTTCAGAGAAGGCAAGTGAGAACCACAGAGGGGGGACAGGGAGAAAAAGGGAGGGTAACACAGGGGAGACAAGAAGGGAGGGAAAGTATCTGAACATTTTGAAAATCAAAATCAAGCATAAAACACTTATGTAAGATTAAATTTCCCCCCTGTAAAATAAAATAGGAAGATGAAGGTAAAGGAATCATGATGGTGAGAACGTCCACAAATAAATGTCACCATTGTGCAAAGGGCAGCCTTGCTAAGACCCATTAGAATTTTGGGTTATTTGCAATAATAGACAGAAATTAAGTGAAGCTTGTTCTTGTTTTGTTTTGGCTCACCATGAATGTCTCTTTGGCTTTCAGCATAAAGTCATCATTTGCATGATATATTATTGTGTCTCTAGCTATGCTAAATGAATATAATTAAGACATACATATTTATGTTATGCATTGAGTGATTGAAATAATTGTGTAACAGTCTGCATCATCTCTACTGGGATTCTTATTATATTGGTTTTTAGGTGTCTCGCAGGTGGTATTTTATATAAGAAAAAAAAGATTTTGTTGGCATTATTACATATGAAGGATTTCATGGGAGTTCAGATGCTATTTGTGGCATGTTTTTGTTTCTATAGTTTTATTGTTTTTACTATATTGACCGAAGAAAATTATTGAAGCTCACATTTATAATGATTATCCTGAATTATTGAGGGAAGTTTAAGTTATCCTTTTTGAGAAGGTGAGAAATTTTTATAGAACACTTGGGAAAGATTTTCCTTTAAAATATTTGCATTGTGAAATATCCTAGTACTTGCAGAGCTAAAAAAAAAAAAAAAGAACTGTTTGAAAAATAGCTATGCAGAATAATTCTAGCCTTGGAAACTCTGACTACCGGTAGTTGGGACTTTTATAGTATTTATACAAAATGAATATTATAATCATTCTTTTACATGCTGAATTCTAGTGGAAAGCAGGTCCCACCCCCACAATTTTATCATTGACTAAATTGTTTATGTTTACAGGTAGTATTTCTATAGTGCTGTTTTGAATTTTTAAAATTCAAACATTACAGTATCATTTAAACTACATCTACAATTTTTAGATGTCAAAATCAGCAAATTATCTATACTAGAATCTTATTTATTCACAGGTATTGTTTTAGTTCTAGAATATGCTTATGGTTTTTAGGTTGTAGGTGTCAGCCCAGCTCCTCAGAACTCTCAGAGGGAGCACAGCAGAGCTGTGGTGGCTTTGTCTAAAAGACGAGGCCTGGTGACAGCGCTCTGTGGAGAGTGCAGGAGGAATGGCTGAAATGCTCTTTAAAATCTTTTTGTTGTTGTTGTTGCGACACCTTAGTTGTTCATTGATTGTCTTCTCATATGTGCCTTGACCGTGGGCCTTCAGCAGACCGAGTAACCCCTTGTTCGAGCCAGCAACCATGGGTCCAAAGCTAGTGAGCTTTGCTCAAACCAGATGAGCCCGTGCTCAAGCTGGCGACCTCAGGGTCTCGAACCTAGATCTTCCGCATCCCAGTTCAACGCTCTATCCGCTGCACCACTGCCTGGTCAGGCTCTTTAAAATCTTTTTAATCAAGGCAGGTAACACTCATCTGTATGCAGCTCTGTAACCTCAGTTATGTTCAGATACTGTAGCACTAACGGACTGGTGAGCAAGCAGATTCTGTCCAGAGCCTTCTGGGTGTTCCTTCTGCACTCTGGCTGCCCAGACCCCAGGGGACCTCCAGTGTCCATGCAGCCAGGATTAGATGGTGCTCATTCCTTACCTGTGCTCAATTTGACTATTGCCCCTGCTCTCTTAAGATTTATTGTTTTTTGTTGACTACTTATTTCATTTTTGGATTGCTCTATAGATCCTTTTCTTCTTTCTTTTTGTCTTTTTCTGCCATTAGAATATTTGGCTACTGACCTATGGTACTCTTATCAGAAATTGGATAGAAGAGAATCTGGTTTCAGCACTGTCTGGCATAGTCCATCACCTCTCAGCGATGCACTTAGGACGCATGCATGCCACTAACCCTTAAGTACACTTGATTCAGTTTTCATGATACCATATTTCTTTGCCATCTTTGAACACAGCTTGTTAATAAATGTCCCTAGCATCGTTTATCTGTCTCTTTTTCCTCTCTACTCTCATGTTTTCTGAAGGTTTATTTTTTTCTACCCTACACACATTAAACAGTGTCTTACTTTCATAGGTGTTTGTTACTCATTGTTTACTAAATATTGATGTACGTGTGTCTATTTCCATTTATTACAGATGATTGAAATGTATTGATAAACATTTTTTTTCTTTCAAATCTCCAAGCTTCTCTTTTATTCTTACAGATTTATCTTAGAGTTTCTTAACAAGGGATTATTTTAGAGGCTAATTTATATGAAAACTAGACATCAAGACACCTTTGTTTTCATTCCTAGCATTGTTAAGCACCCTTTGTAGCAAAAAAGAAAGAAAGTGATTTTAAGTTGTATCCAAATAAAAGCTTGTTTTTAAAAGCAAAGCTGTTTCTAACAAGTAAGTTTGTTTCATAATAGTGCATGTTTCATAATAGTGTATGCAAGTTCAATGAACCATGTAATTTCTGCTTTAGGATGTTAAGTTAAAAACCAACATTGTTTAAAAAAACATGACAGGCAAGAACAACAAAGCCCAAAGTGAGTAGAAGGAAGGAAATAATAAAGATCAGAATAGAAATAAATAAAATAGAGTCTAGAAAACACTATACAAAAGATCAATGAATCCAAGAGCCTGTTCTTTGAAAAGATAAACAAGATCAACAAACCTTTAACCAGACTCATCAAGAAAAAGAGAGGAGCCAAATAAATAAAGTCAGAAATGAAACAGGAATAACAATGACACCAAAGAAATGCAAAGGGTTGTAAGAAAATATATGAACAACTGTGAGCTAACAAATTGGACACTCTGGATGAAATGAATAAATTCCTGGAAACATAGTCTTCCAAAACTGAATCAGGAAGAATCAGAGACTCTGATTAGAAAATTACAACTAATGAAATTGAAGCCATAACCAAAATACTCTCAACAAAGAAAAATCCAGAACCAGGTGGTTTTCACAGGTAAATTCTACCAAACATTCAAAGAAGAAATAACATCTGTTGTCCTCAAACTTTTCCAAAAAATTAAAGAGGAAGGAAGACTCCTAAACTCATTTTATGAGGCCAGCATTATCCTAATTCCTAAGCCAGATAAAGACACTACAAAGAAAGAAAATGATACGCTAATGTCCCTAGCGAACATAGATGCTAAAATCCTCAACAAAATATTAGCAAACCATATCCAACAATATATTAAAAAGATTATATACCATAATCAAGTAGGATTTATTCTGAAGATGCAAGTTTGGTACAATATCCACAAATCAACCATGTGATACACCCATCAACAAAATGAAGGTTAAAACCACACGGTCACATCAATAGATGAAGAAAAGCATTTGATAAAATCCAGCACCCATTTATGATAAAAAAAAAACTCTCAGCAACGTGGAAATAGAGGGAACATACCTCAATGTAATACTCAATGGGCAGAAACTACAAGGGTTTTCCTTTAGGAACAGGACAGGAGTGTCTACTTTCACCACTCCTGTTCACCATAGTACTGTAAGTCCTAGCCTAGCGATCAGACGATGAAAAAATAAAAGGCATCCAGATTGGAAAGAAAGAAGTAAAGCTGTCATTATTTGCAGATGTTGTGATTCTGTATATAGAAAATCCTATAGACTTCACCAAAAATGACTAGAACTGATAAATGAATTCAGTAAAGGAACAGGATCTGAAATCAGTTGCATTTTTATATACCAATAATGAACTATCAGAAAGAGAAATGAGGAAAACAATTCCATTTATAATTGCTTCAAAAAGAATTAAGTACCTAGGAATAAATTTAACCAAGGATGTAAAAGACCTGTACTCAGAAAATTTTAATACAAGGAAGAAAGAAATTGAAGAGAATAAAAATAGATGGAAGCATATACTTATTCACGGGTAGGAAGAATTATCATTAAAATTTCTGGCCTGACCAGGCGGTGGTGCAGTGGATAGAGTGTCGGACTGGGATGAGGAGGACCCAGGTTCGAGACCCCAAAGTCCCCAGCTTGAGTACAGGCTCATCTGGTTTGAGCAAAGCTCACCAGCTTAGACACAAGCTTGCTGGCTCAAGCAAGGGGTTACTCAGTCTGCTGAAGGCCCACGGTCAAGGCACATATGAGAAAGCAATCAATGAACAACTAAGGTGTCGCAACAAATAACTAATGATTGATGCTTCTCATCTCTCTCTCTGTTCCTGTCTGTCTGCCCCTATCTGACTCTCTCTCTGTCTCTGTAAAAAAAAAAAAAAAATTTCTGTACTACCCAAAGCAATCTATAGATTCAATGCAATTTCTGTCAAGATACCAATGGTGTATTTCACAGAACTTGAACAAATACAGTGTGTCCGTAAAGTCATGGTGCACTTTTGACCGGTCACAGGAAAGCAACAAAAGACGATAGAAATGTGAAATCTGCACCAAATAAAAGGAAAACCCTCCCAGTTTCTGTAGGATGATGTGGCAGCATGTGCGCATGCGCAGATGATGACGTAACACCCTGTATATTGCGGAGTAGCCCACGGCCATGCCAGTTGAGATGTGGATGGTACAGAGGAAAGTTCAGTGTGTTCTGTGGCTCACTAAATTCGAATCCGTGACCAAAGTGCAACATGAATATCGGCGCGTTTATAACAAAGTGCCACCACATAGTAATAACATTACTCGGTGGGATAAGCAGTTAAAGGCAGTTTGGTGGAGAAACCCCGTTCTGTTAGGCCTTCAGTCAGTGACGAGTCTGTAGAGGCTATACGGGATAGCTACCTAAGGAGCCCTAAAAACTCTGTGCGTGAGCCCACATCAAACTGCACTGAATAGGTATGAAACTGGGAGGGTTTTCCTTTTATTTGGTGCAGATTTCACATTTCTATTATCTTTTGTTGCTTTTCTGTGACCGGTCAAAAGTGCACCATGACTTTACAGACACACTGTATTTCAAAAATTTATATGGCACCACAAAAGACCCTGAATAGCAACAGCAATCTTTAAAAAGAACAACAGAGTTGGAAGAGTCACACTACCTGATATCAAACTACAAAGCCATCCATACAGCATGGTCCTGGTGCAAAAACAGACCTATAGATCAGTAGAACAGAATAGAGAGACCAGAAATAAACCATGCCTTTATGGTCAATATATGACAAAGGGTGCAGGAACATACAGTGGGGTAAAGCTAGCCTATTCAATAAATGGTGTTGTGGAAATTGGACAGATAAGTGCAAAAAAAAAATGAAACTAGACCATCTTCTTATACCCTACACAAGAATTAGCTTAAAATGGATAAAAAACTAACATTGCCATGTTAGACTCAAAACCATAAAAAATCTAGGAAAAAAATAGGCAGTACAATCTTGGATATGTCTTGTAGCAGTATTTTTTCTGATCTATCACCTAGAGCAAGGGAAATAAAAGAAAAATTAAACTAAATAATCAAACTAAAAAGTTTTTGCACAGCAAAGGAAATCCTCAGCAAAATGAAAAAATAACCCACTGTATGGGAGAACATAGTCACTGATACATTTGATAAGGGCTTAATATCCAAAATTTATAAGGAACTTATAAAACTCAATGCCAAAAAAAGCCAAAAAACAAAACAAAGGCTGAAGATCTGATTCAGACTGAAGGAGACTAAAGCCTTATGACAATCAAGTGATCTGGACAGGTAAGAAAACTGCTGTCAATGACATTAGTCAGTGGACAAAACTTTGGGAGGTAGATGAAAGTTTTGTATGTTATGTTAATTTTCCTTTAGTTGATTATTGTACTGGGATAATATGAGATATTCTTATTCTTAGGAAATGGACATGAAAATATTTTGATGTGAGGGGGGTATAATACACACAGCTTAATCTAAAGTGATTCAGAAAAAGGTATATACAGAGAAAGCGATAAAACAAATGTAGCAAAATGTTAACAATTGGTAAATCTAAGTAAAGGGTATATGTACTATTTTTTCAACTTTTCTGTAAGTTTGAAAATATTTCCAAATGAAGTCTCAAATGCTTCTGCACGTTTCCGTTGAAGTCTTAAGTATTTTCAGAAAGAACATTATAAATTGTGATTAATATCAATTTCCGCTGTGTCATTTAAAAATACACTATTGCGAAACTTCCCTAAAGCACTTCAGTACCTATTAAGAGATATCCTTTTTTTCTCTTTCTTAAAGATTAAGCCTGTCAAGTTAAAAAACATTTTTATTGAATTTATTGGGGTGACATTGGTTAATAAAATTATAGAAGTCTCAGGTTCACAATTCTACAATAATACATCATCTTCACACTGCACTGTGTGTTCACCACCCGGAGTCAAGTCTCCCTCCATTGCCATCTATCCTTCTCTTCCTTCCATCACCCATTCCCACCTCTCCCACTCCCCTTTGCCTCCTGCAATCCCCACACTGTTTCCTGTGTCTATAAGGTTTTTTTTCTTTGCTTATCCCCTTCACCTTTTTTTTTTTCTTTTTTTTTTTTTCATTTTTCTGAAGCTGGAAACAGGGAGAGACAGTCAGACAGACTCCCGCATGCGCCCGACCGGGATCCACCCGGCACGCCCACCAGGGGGCGATGCTCTGCCCACCAGGGGGTGATGCTCTGCCCATCCTGGGTGTCGCCATGTTGCGACCAGAGCCACTCTAGCGCCTGAGGCAGAGGCCACAGAGCCATCCCCAGCGCCCGGGCCATCTTTGCTCCAATGGAGCCTTGGCTGCGGGAGGGGAAGAGAGAGACAGAGAGGAAGGCGCAGCGGAGGGGTGGAGAAGCAAATGGGCGCTTCTCCTGTGTGCCCTGGCCGGGAATCGAACCCGGGTCCTCCGCACGCTAGGCCGACGCTCTACCGCTGAGCCAACCGGCCAGGGCCCCCTTCACCTTTTTCACCCAGCCCCCAAACTCCATCCTCTCTGACAACTGTCGATCTGTTTTCCTTATCTGAGTCTGTTTCTATTTTGTTTGTTAGTTTATTTTGTTTATTAGATTCTACATATAAGTAAAATCATATGATATTTGTCTTTCTCTGACTGGCTTATCTCACTTAGCATAATAATCACCAGGCCATCTGTGCCACTGTAGATGGTAAGATTTCCATCTTTTTTACAATTGAGTAGTACTCCATTTTGTAAATGTACCACAGCTTTTTTATCCACTCATCTACTGATGGGCACTTGAGCTGTTTTCAAATCTCAGCTATTGTAAATAATGCTGCAATGAACATGTGGGGGTGCACATATTCTTTCAAATTAGTGTTTTAGGTTTCTTGGATATATTCCCAGAAGTGGAATTGCTGTATCATAAGGCAGTTCCATTTTTAATATTTTGAGGTAACTCCATACTGTTCTCTACAATGGCTGTACCAATCTGCATTCCATCATCAACAATGATGAAGGTATCTTTTTCTTGACATAGACTGTTTGAAGAATCTAGTCTTCATGTCTTAATAGCATGTTCTTCACTTCTAGTTTTAATGTAGTTTAATCTACCTTTTCCTTTTATTCTCTTTTTATATGTGTATAGGTTATTTAAACATCCTCTTCTGTGAATTAATTATGCTCATTCTTAGCCCATTTTTCTACTGAGTTTCTTTATTGAGCTTTTTCTATATTCTGAATACTAATTCTTAACTTGTTCTATGTATTGTAAACAGCTCCTCTCAGCTGGTGGCTTTTTTGTTGTTGTTATTGTTTAGCTTTAACAATTCCTTGTGTAATATAGAAGTTAAAAAATTTTAATGTCATAATATTTATTTATATCTTTCTGTAAGAATTCTTTCTGTTCTTTCTCAAAATTGCTTTGGCTATTTTGGCCTTTTCCTTGTCCATTATAGATTTAAGATCAGCTTAACAAGTTTGTTGAAAAGATCCAATGACATTTTTGTTAGGAAAGCAGTGGATTTATAGAATAATTGGGAGGAAAATTGACATCTTTATTATGTTCACTATTTTCATTAATAATTATATATTTTTATTTATTTAGGTTTTAATTTATGTCCTTTAGGAAAGATTATAATTTTATATTTGTAATATTTGAAATAGTAATTTTTTTCTTTTTTTTAGCGAGAGAGAAACAGAGGGACAGACAGGGACAGACAGGAAGGGAGAGAGATGGGAAGCATCAACTCATAGTTGCAGCACCTTAGTTGTTCATTGATTGATTTCTCATATATGCCTTCACCAGGGGGACTCCAGCTGAGCCAGTGACCTCTTGCTCAAGCCAGTGACCTTGGGCTCAAGCCAATGACTGTTGGCTCAAGCCAGCAACCATGGGGTCATGTCAATGATCCTACACTCAAGCCAGTAACCCCTCTCTCAAGATGGTGATCCTACACTCAAGCTGGATGAGCCCATGCTCAAGCCTGCAAACTTGGGGCCTAGAACCTGGGTCCTTGGCATCCAGGCCAATATTCCATTCACTGTGGTACTGCCTGGTCAGGCTGCCACAATAAATTACATAGAAAAAAACCTAGGCACTAAATTCATGGACCTTGTCCATAGAGAACCATTTAATGAATTTGACCCCAAAGGCAAGGGCAGTAAAGTCAACAATAAATGAATGGGACTGTAGCCCTGGCCAGATAGCTCTGTTGGTTAGAGCATTGTTCCGAAGTGCAGAGGTTGTTAGTTCAGTCCCTGGCCAGGGCACATACAGGAATAAATATTCCTGTCTCTCACTCTCTCCCTTCCATTCTTGAAAATCAATAGAATAAATATTTTTAAAAAATGAATGGGACTATATCAAACTAAAAAGCTTCTTCACAGCAAAAGAAACTGACAACAAAACAAAAAGGAAGCCAACCAAATGGAAGATATTTACAAACAATAGCTCTGATAAGGGGTTAATATTCAAACTATATAAAGAACTCACAAAGCTCAGCATCAAACAAGTAAACAATACAATAAAAAAGTGGGAGAGGACCTGAACAGACACTTCTCTCAAGAAGACATACAGATGGCCAACAGATATATGAAAAGATGCTCATCTTTACTAACTATATGAGAAGTGCAAATCAAAACTACAATGAGATACAATCAGGAACACATTCCTAATTACTCCTAGCTTTTAACTCTTACACCTGTTAGATTGGCTATTGTCAATAAGAGAGGTAATGACAAGTGCTGGAGAGGCTGTGAAGAAAAAGGAACTCTCATTCACTGCTGGTGGGAATGTGAACCAGTACAACCATTATGGAAGAAAGTATGGTGGTTCCTCAAAAAATTAAGAATAGAACTACTGTATGACCCAGCAATCCCTTTACCCAAAAAAACTTGAAAACAGTGGTACATAAAGACACGTGCACCCCCATGTTGATGGCAGCATTTTTCACAGTGGCCAATACATGAAAACAACCCAAGTGTCCTTTGATAGAGGACTGGATAAAGATGATGTGGTACACGTATACAATGGAATACTACTCAGCCATAAGAAATGATGACATAGCACCGTTTACGACAACAACATGATGGACCTTGAGAACATCATTACTGAGTGAAAAAAGTAAATCATAAAAAGCTAAGAACTATATAGTTCCACACATAGGTGGGATATAAAACTACGACTTATGGACATAGATAAAAGTGAAGTGGTTATGATGGGGAGGGGGATGTAAGGGGAAGGGTGTGTGGGGAAGGGAGTAAAGAGGGACAAATATACAGTGATGGAAAATGATCTGACTTTGGGTGATGGGTACATAACATAAGCAACAGTTCAAATGCTATAGAAATGTTTAGCTGAAACATATGTACTCTTCTTATCAGTCACCCTTTTAAATGTAATTTTAAAAATAAATTTAAAAAATATTTTTATATGTGAAGGCATTGACCAGACTTTAAAAAAGTCACTAGCTGCCTTTAGTTTTTGTTGTTTTTAATAGGATTTAAAATTTTTAACATTCTCTAATTACAGCTTTTGGTATATAGGAACACTACTGATTTTTATACATTGACCTTAAATGTAACAACCTTGATAAACTTTCTTATTATTTCTGATAATTTATAGATTGCCTTGGATTTTCTTAGATAATCATTTAATCTATGAAACATAAGTTTGTTTATTTCATTCTAATCGTTATACTACATTTTATTTTCTTATCTTTTGCACTGGCTAGAAACTCCAGTTCAGCGATGGATAGATATGGTGGATAGAGGCATTATTGTCTTATTTTTGGCTTTAAAGAGGTTGTTTCTAACATTTCACTATTGTATAATGCTTTTTGTAGATACTATTTTTCAGAGAAGAACTCCAACCTCATTGAGAATTACAAAAAGTAACAAGACTCCAAAAGGTTCGCATGCAAGCAACTTGTCTTGCCGTAACTCCATAAATCTTGAAAGTAGGTAACGAGACTCAATAGATCAGAGCAAGATGGTCTATTATCCACAGCACAGTGAACTGCCTGAGCATCAGCGTGGCAATACCAGTTCTCCTGACCCCAAACCCCGTGGTGCCATGTGGTGGCTCAGTGTGCCATAGCTGGGAACCCAAGGCTAAGGGCCCAGCACCTTTCCTATCAAACAGTGAGTAAGCCAGTTTCTCCTGCAGAGCAAGTAGCTGCTGTAGTCATGTTATGATTTCCTTGACCTATGTGACTGTCACATGATTGACAATGTGACTAGCTTCAGAAACCGCTGCAGGACAGGCTAGTTAAGGCCTTGAGGTTGGGCATACTCAGAAATGTCATGTAAGGATGTTTGGAATCCATGGTAGACTGACTGCCTCTCTCAACAAGAATTTCTGTATTTTTATTTATCAATAGTTTGCTAGAAAATTTTGATGTGAATAGTTATTGAGTTTTATCAGGAGATTTTTTTGTGTGTATTGAGAAAGCAGTATAGTTTTTCTCCTTCAATCTATTACTCTCCTATATTTTTTATTAACAGTAACATTAATTGTTTAATGTTAAACCAGGCTGTTTAATGTTAAACTAGGAATTTCTGGATAAGGATATATTGTATTTTTTAAATATGGATCAATTCATTTTGCTAATATTTTATTTAGCATTTTTATGGTTATACTTATAATTGAGATTGGCCCAGTTTTTTTTATAACCCATGTCTATTTTGGATATCAAGGATACATGAGCCTTATCAAATTTATTGGTAAGGTTTTCTTCTTTCTCTATTCTCTGCAATAGTTTATATAAAAGAGAATTATAAGATGAACGTTATCTGAAATTTTACTGAAGGTTGCTTAGTGGAAAAACATCAGGACTTAGTAGTTTTTGAGTATTTTTGGAATACTGTTTCAACTTCCTTAATTTAGTTGAACTTTAATCAGTGTGTCTGCTTTATCTTGAGTCAACTTTCATAATTTACATATTTTTAAATGTATTGGTAAAATATTTTCTTGGTTTAAAAAATCATTTTTGTTTCTATAGCTCCTAATGTTTTCTTTTTCTCTCGACTATTTCTTTGTTTTTATTTAACTTCTGATAATATCTATATATTAAATTATTTCTTATTTGAGTTAAACTGTTCTTTTTCTAGCTTCTAGAGTGATTTGAGAGAGAGAGAGAAAGAGAGAGAAGCATTCACTTGTTGTTTTACTTAATTGTGCATTCATTGGTCATGTCCTGTATGTACCCTGACCAGGGATCAAACCTGCAATTTTGGTGTTTGCAAACAGCACTCTAACTGACTGAGCTAATAGGCCAGGGCCCATTTCTATAGTGAAGAGTAAATTGCAATTATTCTATATTTAAAATCAATCAATTATAGTATTATATATCTGTATGACCTCACCAATCTCTAGCAAAGGTAAACTCTACAACTTTTGCTGAAATTTGTAGTTTTATTTCTAGCATTTCAATGAGAACATTTATCTTCTTTGACAATGTTAGCACCAGAGTCAGAAAAATCAGCACCTAAAATCTCTGGCATGATACTCTTAGCATAAGTGGAAAGGTCAAGTTTAATGGTATTGCCTCTTGACCAAATGTGCAGACTGTAGATTTACTGATATCCTGTTCTTCCAGAAAAACAAGACCTTTGGGCAACACCCACTATTTGAGCATTGACATTTTTATTGATTACATCATAGTATGTAAAGACATCTAAACTAAAGTTGCTGTAGTATTACATGAAGTCATACTATTTAAAAACTAGGTTTTTCCAAATAGCTTTTATCCTGATTCATTTTAATATTCATGTAACTATAGATTCAAGAGGACTTGGAATCATTGTTTTAAAAATTGTCTCAAATAAAACAAACATTAAGTTAGAGTTTAGGCACTGTAAGCGTTAGGTACTATTAATAAGCTTAATTCAGTTCCCATCCTGCAACACAATTCCTCTATAATCCTCAGCTTTAGGCCCCTCATCTCTGATAAAGGAGAGGGTGTGCTCAAGGAACACAGAGTCGGAAGCCAGAGCATTATGCCCAGAATGAGAGGTCTGGGGTCAGTGGAAGGCCACTGCCATACCTGGCTCTGTGAAATCAACAGAGCGTACCACCACCAACACCCTGACCATTCAGTAATAATCTCTACATTTGAAACATTTCTAACAAAGGATTAACTAGAGATGAATTATAATAGTCACCTGCTTCCTGTATAATTTCAGGGAAAATTTTTTTTTACCTTTTTCTGGTTTAAATGTGGGAATCTGAGCTGCTGTATCTCTGTCAATAGAGCCTTTGGTATTGACTGTCTGTATGTCAAATTTCTATGGCCCCCATATTACCTGGCAATTAGTATCATCAGTGGAGGTACTCACCTTGTGGTTTATCAGTGAGTACTGAGATACTGAGTCTTATCGAGCTATTACACACAATAGTATTGTTTTTAATCAGGAAGTACAATATATAAATTGAACCCTTGCCCACCCTTCCTACTTTTAAGGATTCTTAGGCCTAGTAGACATGGGCGTACTGAGTGGAGAGGATAGAATAGCAACAGCAAAAATCCAGTAAACCTAACAATCAGTGAATTCAGAAGCCATTTCAATGATAGATGGCAAAAATCTATTTCCCATAGAATATACAGGAAGTATATCCTTTTGAACATGAAAATATCTCTTAACTGTTCAGACTTCTGGCCTGTAACCCTTCCTGAGTGCTCACTCATTCATTTTCTTACCCATTTTTCAGTTGCTTCAGTGTTAGCATTTCAGAGTGTAACCACTTCCATGAAATCTTCGTGGTTTCCTCCAAGCAAAATTGACCCCCTTCCTTCTTTGCGTTGTATCCTCTAACTTCCTCTGTCACAACTTCTATAGTGCTTTCTTGCATTTGTTTGTTTACATGCCTGTTTCTCTCCACCAGAACAAAGCTCCTTAAAGGCTAGTACCATCTTTTTTCTCTATTCCTAGAATGATACATGGCACATAGTTCATATCCCATAAAGATTAGTTGAATGACTAAATGAATAAGAGTTAGTCTTAGTGTGGTTTTACCTAGCTTTTTAAGTTTACATTTCCATTAAACTCTTTCAGTGAGGAAGTTTGCCTGACAGCCAGGTTATTTTGTATTGTAGACACATCCAACAAATATATATGAGTACTTAAAACGACCCAAGTTAATTCCAACTAGAGTCCATGCATTTACAAAATAACTGAAGAAGCCTGATGGATCACCTTACCAATTCCTGTCAACACCTCTCTCACTTCGGGAAGACCTTTGGGCCAGAACTTTGATAATTTTGGATTAAGAAAAGAATGACGTGAGTCAGTAGATCAAACGTTACAGTCAGTTTTCACAATCTGCTTAAACGGAGTTTCTCACCTTTAATTTTAAGTTATACTTTGGTACATGCTTTGGTTTGCCCTTCTAACCTTCTAGACCAGAAAATAACTTACTACCACATTACAGCTTATTTAGTGCCCTAGTTGCATCTCAGTTATTAAATATCAAGAACTTGAAGAGTTAAGTTTGTGTCTCTGTTACACAATTTTGGACTTGCTGGGATCCTCCATTTTAGCAACATCATGGACATGGTAAAATCTATTCATGGTGAAGACCGTGTAGATCCAAGGGAGTTAGTTAGTTAGTTAGTTTGTTTATTTATTTATTGGAGTAAACTTTATTCTTTGATGGTTTGGAGAGAAATTTTCTGTGTGATTACTTAAGCTTGCATTTTCCAGATGTGTGCTTTAAGATACAGTTGAATGTGTTCACCTGCACATACAGCAACAGACACTGACGAATCTTGAGTCAATGCCCTTTTTCTTTCATTTCTTATATTCATATACTTGTGCTTGGTTTTTTCTCCATCTCTTCTTTTAATTTAATGGATCCTCATGATGGATAAAAAATATTTTCCAGAAGGCTAGAATAGAAACAAGTGTGACAAAAGGAGAAGCTTGATCACAGGGAAGGGCAGGATATTTCTAGGTAGTCATGAAAGGGTTTGCCTTGGTTGTGGAAGAAAATGAATGATTTAGGAGAGCCCTTTAAGAAGAGGCTCTATAAATATTCAGTAAATAGTTATAGAACAAAGACTAAATCCTCATAAGTGTCAAGCACTATGCAAAGAACCAGAAGTAAAAGTAGAAGAAAGAATACAATACAATTTCTGCTTACATGGACCGCCAATCCAGTGGGATAGACAGATGCTGACCAGCTATCTACAATGCCATATGAAAATTACAATGCCCATGGTGTTCATGAGGACACAGAGGAGAGTGATCAGTTCCTTGAGGGAAAGTCAAAGGTTTCACAAAAGAGACTTCTCACAGTAGGAGAAGGATTCTGCCATGCAGAGGAGGGTGAGAGGAAGAGCACTTTAAGCAAAGAAAGCAATATGACCAGAGTTATGAAAGTGCCTGGCATTTGGGGGAGCTTTCTTGTTAACTGGTTGAGATATTGGTCGGTGGCCCAGTACTTCTGATAACACTTGAGTTTTCAGGTGAAAAGTGCAAAGAGGGGGATCTTTTTTCTTAATATTAAGTCTAAAATGTGAAGATACTCTTAACTTCTTTTCAACCTATAGAGCAAGTAATGGAGTTGGATTCCTTTGTAGCAAGTGACTCTTAAGTAAGAACTGGTGAATGTTTTGGACTTTACTTGTATTTTGCTTACTAGGACTAGTTAAACCTCCATGTTGCTTCCCTTTAGTAGCAAACTAGATTTTGAGAATTTTTTCAGTCACATTTTCTATCACAAGTGATATTATTATTGTCTTGTTTCCTAAATGAGTCTTCAAGGCTCACTCAGGTCATTCAATGAATGGTTGGTCTGTAACCTGAAGGAATTATCATTATAGCACTAGCTCGACAGTGTGTGGCATGGGGGTCGGGGAGAGGAGGAGGGGATGAGCAGTATGGGGCAGTGACAAGCACACCCATCGTTGGCAAGGACTAGAACGTAGCATCTGTGAGAGCAAGAAACTGGTCTGTCTTGTTCACAGTGCTAGCTCATGCATCTAGAACATTGCTGACATGTGGTAAGTTCTTAACCCAGAAATGTTTATTGAAGGAAGACTTGAAGAGGTCCCCTTGTTGCTGGGACACAGAGAGCAAGGGGTCGTGTGGAATAAAGAGTGAGGGAAGGGCAAGGCCATGCAAGGCCCTGTAGCTCACCATAGAGGTAAGGGGCTTTGTCCTGACAGTGGAACACTATTAAAAGATTTTATTTATTTATTTATTTTTTTAGTGAGAGGAGGTAGGGCAGAGACAGACTCCCACATGCACCCCAACTGGGATCCACCCAGCAAGCCCATCAGGGGGCGATGCTCTGCCCATCTGGGGCCCTTGCTCCATTGCAACCGGCACCATTTTTTAGTGCTTGAGGTGAAGGCCATGGAGACATCCTCAGTGCACGGGGCCAACTCACTCTAATCGAGCCATGGCTGCAGGAGGGGAGGAGAAGAGAGAGAAAGAGAGAGAACTGAGAGGGGGAGGAGTAGAGAAGCAGATGGGCTCTTCTCCTGTGTGCCCTTATCGGGAATTGAACCTGGAACATCCACATGCCAGGCCAATGCTCTACCACTAAGCCAACCAGCCACTATTAAAGGATTTTAAGCAAAGGGATGACATAATTAGATTTGCTCTACAGTGAAGAGCAGTGCTTTCCAATTTTAGTCAGAAACAGATTTTATATTGTAAGTAGGAAAACACACACGGACACACAATACTGAAATAATATTTTAGTGAACAATGCTTAGCCTAATTAAATGTGATGTTCGCCATTATTTTAGGGTCTGTTTGGTATTTTTTTTAAAATTAATGGTCTAAACCAGTATGTCTTATGGGTCATTAGTACAGTAGAAAAATACTCCTGAGGAAATGAATAAGGTACTTTAATAATGGAGGTTATGTGCATAAAATTACAGAAGCCAGCAACTTCAGGTGATCTAAGAAGGGTGGTTACTAGCTTAAAAATGATAAGCAAAAAATGTCCAGAAACCTAGAGAGATGCTAGTTCCAAGGAAACTCAGCAGAATGTCAAGTGGGCAAAGGATTTTAGGAGTTACAGAATCCAGATGACAAGTATTGGTGTAAACTTGCTTAAAGACAACACATGAGCATGCTAGCAGAGGTGGACTGGTGCTCAGATTTCTCCCACATCTGTGATCTTCCCATCATTCCTTTCAGTCTGCCCATCAGTGCTTTTCACAATAAACTGTGAGACACGGAGGTTTGGTGATGTTACTACCATGTTCTAAGTCTGGAAACTGGAGGGAAGTTAGTGACTTGCCTCCAGGTTAGATGCCCATTAAGAGGACAAAGCAGAGCTGCGTTTCAGGCCTCCTTATCACTGGTCCGGCAGTCTCTCCTTTAGACCAGTGGTCCCCAACCCCCGGGCCACGGACCGGTACCAGTCCATGGGCCATTTGGTACCGGTCCGCAGAGAAAGAATAAATAACTTACATTATTTCCGTTTTATTTATATTTAAGTCTGAACGATGTTTTATTATTAAAAAATGACCAGATTCCCTCTGTTACATCCATCTAAGACTCACTCTTGATGCTTGTTTAGTAAGTTCGACAATTATATTTTAAAATGCCAGTTTTTATGCTGGTCGCATAATTTTATTTTGTGCATTTATCCGTCCCACCCTAAAGGCCGGTTCGTGAAAATATTTTTTAAAATATTTAAACCGGTCCGTGGCCCAGAAAAGGTTGGGGACCACTGCTTTCGACAACACTTTCGTACATCTGCACGGAGATGAGTTAGGATTATAAAGCGACAGTGCAGCACTGGGGCAGGTATACACTTCTGTGTGAGAACTCGAGTTCTGCCGCTACTACTGCTTAATCAGTTTGGAATTAAAAGTTAAAATCGATGTGTACAAACTGCTTCTTTAGAAATCTAATCATAGAATAGTACATCCACTTCATGAAAAGAACATTATATCTGAACATCCAGATCTCAGTCACACAATATCTTCATGGATATCTTGGCTGAAAGCATTGGAGGGTAGGTCAGGAAATGTAGGGATCAGAAAAATGCTAATTGTAGGAAGCCCCTGGGAGATTGACTTACTTTGAGAACTAGGTGAAGAGAGAAAAGATCAAGTGTGGTTAATAAGTAATGTATATAAATTAGAAAGCATTTTTGTATGCTGACATGAGATAAAATCAGTTTGAAATGTATTTTTCCCACCAAAAGCTATTGGGTTTCTATAAGAAATTGGCTTTTTGAACTGTCATGGGGCGCTTTGGGCAATAACAAGATGTTCAACCAATACAGACCTACTTTTAACGGGGGAAACATTTCTCAGATGAGCTTGCCTATAGCAGAGGTTTATTTCTGTCTGTTCTGGCCTTGGAGGTGTACCCAGGAGGCAGCTTAGCTTTTCCCTACTGGTCTCATCAGGACTGGGCAATTTTGATGTTAGTTTAGTATCTTAGCTCAGAGTTTCTGCCACAGCATATTTGTGGCTCCATAGGCTTAGGGTGTTGGGGTTTAAATTGTTTTTAAATGATTATTTTTCCCACCAATAGTTCTCTTTGTGTTTTGTCTCCAGACCTGCAAGTGAAATTCTTCTAGTCCTTATTCCCAGATAGGACTCATACTTATGTGGGGGCCCAGTCTCACCTTCCTCACTGTCAGGCCAGAGGCCTCTCTGCCCAGCCTAGGGCTGGCATCGAAGTCCTGGCTCTGAGGAGTGGATTCGTGGTCCCTCCCCCCCACGTTACTTATCAACTGCGCCCCCAAACCCCATGCCAGGCAGCTTCGCACTACTTACCTTTCCTTTTTTGGCACCTAAGTATAATTGCAGATTTTAAATTGTTTATTATAATTGATCCAGATTTTCTGTGTTTTGTATTTTCTGTGTATTGGGAGTAGGAAGAGGGTGGCTTCTCAGATTTTGTCGTTTAGTTGCCTTAACTATAGAGTCATTTGTATTACCTCAAAATTCAACTTTGTTAGGGAAAAAAAAGTATTTTATACCTGACGTTTTATCTTACACGTGTGTAGGGTGGCACAGACTATTGTGAATTGACCCCGAGGGTGTGAGGGTCATTGTTGCTAGGTTACGATGTCTCGAATAGTTTGCTACTGACTGGAGGTGAAGCACTAATGCCCTGCTTTAACTTGCTGTAACTCTGCTTTATAAATTTTATAAAGTATAGTTACTTCCCTACTTTATAAATTACCATTACTGTGGAACCAGTGGGCGGTTAGAAAATTTTACTACTAATAGAAATACAAAAGTGGGCGGTAGGTATAAAGTGGTTGACTACCCCTGATTTAAATGTATTCATTTAAATGCCCTTCATTTTTCACTTAAAATGTATTATGAAAATTTTCTGTGTGAATATTTCTAAAAACAAAAAGAGGTTAATGGCTCCAAATTATTTCACTGTATGCAGAACTGATGATACCCACTAATGAAATATACTGCTCAACTTCTGTTTGAATTGATTGGGTGTCTGTTTTAATCAGTTGGTGTCTCACTGGTTATTAAATATTTTTAATATTATTTCATTATATTAGTAGATTCTATCTACTTCTATGAAATATAACTAAATTTTATGAAACTGTAGGACTTTTTAATTTTGGTATAATATCCATTTCTTCTATTTCTAAGTGTATCCCTATTTGCATGACTTGAGAAAATTGATTTCTCATGTTTAATATTTTTAAGAAGTTAAATAGATTTGTATAAATATCTTCATGTTTTGACTGTCCTGTTAACATTTTATTTACTAGTGTTTCAAACTATTTTTATTAATTCAAAATTATAGTAGCTGAAGGGGAAATTAAGAAAACAATCCCATTCACAATTGCTTCAAAAAGAATTAAATACCTAGGAATAAATTTAACCAAAGATGTAAAGGACCTGTACTCAAAAAATTATAAGAAACTGAAGAAGGAATTTGAAGAAGGCATAAATAAGTGGAAGCATATATTGTGTTCATGGACAGGAAGAATTAACATCATTAAAATATCTATACTACTCAAAGCAATCTATAAATTCAGCACAATTCTTATCAAGATACCAATGATGTATTTCACAGAAGTAGAACAAATATTCCAAAAATTGGTAGGAAACGACAAAAGATCCTGAGTAACAATAGCGATCTTGAGAAAGAAGAACAAAGTTGGAGAAATCACACTATCTGATATCTAACAATACTACAAGGCCATAGAACCAAAACAGCATGGTACTGGCATTAAAACAGACATATAGATCAGTGGAACAGAACAGAGTTCAGAAATAAACCTATTTCTTTTTTTCTTTTTTTCTTTTTTTTTGTATTTTTCTGAAGCTGGAAACGGGGAGAGACAGTCAGACAGACTCCCGCATGCGCCCGACCGGGATCCACCCAGCACGCCCACCAGGGGCTACGCTCTGCCCACCAGGGGGCGATGCTCTGCCCCTCCGGGGCATCGCTCTGCTGCGACCAGAGCCACTCTAGTGCCTGGGGCAGAGGCCAAGGAGCCATCCTCAGCGCCTGGGCCATCTTTGCTCCAATGGAGCCTTGGCTGCGGGAGGGGAAGAGAGAGACAGAGAGGAAGGAGGGGGGGGTGGAGAAGCAAATGGGCGCTTCTCCTATGTGCCCTGGCCGGGAATCGAACCCGGGTCCCCTGCATGCCAGGCCGACGCTCTACCGCTGAGCCAACCGGCCAGGGCTTAAACCTATTTCTTTATAGTCAATTGATATTTGACAAAAGAGGCAAAACTATACAATGGGATAAAGATACATCTGATAAGGGCTAATATCCAAAATTTACAAGGAACTTATAAAACTCAATGCCAAAAAAAAATTCAGTTAAGAAATAGGCAAAGGACCTGAATAAAGAATTCTCAAAAATATCCCCCCAAAACATACAAATGGCCAATAGACATATGAAAAGATGCTCAATGTCAGTAATCATTAGAGAAATGCAAATTAAACCATGAGATATCATCTCACACCTGTCAGAATGGCTATCATCAATAAATCCACAGAAGACAAGTGTTGGTGAGGATGTGGAGAAAGGGAACCCTTGTGCACTGTTGGTGGGAATAAAAATTGGTGCAGCCACTGTGGAAAGCAGTGGGAAGTTACCTCAAAAAATTGAAAATGGAACTGCTTTATGACTCAGCGATTCCACTTCTGGGAATATATCCAAAGAAACCTGAAATGCTAATTCAAAAGAATATATGCACCCCTGTGTTCACTGCAGCATTATTTACAATAGCCAAGATTTGGAAGCAGCCCAAGTGCCCATCAGTAGATGAGTGGATAAAAAAGCCATGGGTACATTTACACAATAGAATACTACTCACCCATAGAAAAAGAAGGAAACCTTGCCTTTTGTTACAGCATGGATGAACCTGGAGATTATTCTTCTAAGTGAAATAAGCCAGTCAGAGTAAGACAAATACCATATGATTTCACTTACATGTGGAAATCTAATGAGCAAAATAAACTAGCAAACAAAATGGAAACAGACTCAGACACAGAGAACAGACTGAGAGCTGTCAGAGGGGATGGAGGTTGGGAGGCTAGGTGAGAAGATTAAGCAAATAAAAAACTTACAGACACAGACAACAGTGTGGGGATTTCAGGAGGGAGAGTGGTGGGGGAGGGGAAGGAGGGCAGAGGGGGTATAGATGGTGATGGGGGGGGCTTGACTTGGGGTGGTGAACACGGTGCCGTGTACAGATGATGCATTATGGAGTTGTACACCTGAAGCCTGTATGATTTTATTGACCACTGTCACCCCAATAAATTCAATAGCAAATTTTAAAAATTGTAGTAGCTTTTTAAAAGTAATTCTTTTTCTAGATGATTGTGATTCTTTTTTCTTGCTATTTGATCTATTCCATTTCTCCTCCATCCTGCTTTCCTTTTTAAAAAAAATGTGGAAGCTTTGAGTTTCCAATTCCTTGTTTTAAAAGTCTGTTAAATATTATTTGGGCAACATTGGCAAATAAAGTTCTTTTTTTGTTTTTTGGGTTTTTTAGGAACAAAAAACACATTATTTCAGTCTGCCACTCTAACTTGGGACAATTCATACAAACTTTCATTTACTGTCTGTTCCATAATGTTTAGTATGTGGACTACTGAAGATGATGAAAGAGGGCCCCTGCCTGCAAGGGGTTCTTTTCAATTAATGGTACTGAGTCAGCAGGTAGATAGGATGTAAAAATGCTATCAACAGGCGTGGAGATTAAGTGCTTAAGAATAATGTGACACACAATCACCCTTTTCAGGAGCTTCCCTTTAAAATAGTGGCGTTGCAATGAATTAGGTAAAGGAGATGAAGGCCTTCAGACATGAACGGTGACTAGCATACTCTCGGAGTGAGTTATTTCTGTGGACAAATTTAATGAACGATTGGAAGCCACAATGCCACCATTTGGTATTTAGCTGCCCTAATGTAATTCTTGGTGTGTGGAAAGAACTCACTTACCTTTTAATGACCCCTGGATCTAAGAACAAATAATAAATTGATCTTAGAGAACATCTAGACTCACATAATAGACAGTCTTGATCTCACCTGAAAGAAGCTTGACTCATTGATGTAAGTGCTGGAGTTTATTGTCTTTATGAACAAGACATTTTCATAACAAATACGTTTTGCTAAGGTATCTCCCAGCCGAAAGTTCAGTGATTCAACTTCTTCCTTTATCTTTTTTGGGTTAATTCTGTAGGGAAAAAAAAATTTTTTTTTAAACTATAGAGCATTTTTCATGTAAAACTCTCTGCAACAGAAACATGTTATAAATATGGATACAAATGTAACAGTTATGCTTATTTGTCAATACAAGAGATGTACTGAAGCACTGAAGTGATCTTAGTTTGGCTCTAGTGAACTTTTCCAATGAACAATGGGGGTACTGTTTGTAAAATACGGGGAGATTTAATTCATTTTAACTTTATTCTTCTCTCGTCTCCCTTCTTTCCCTCTTCACCTCCCTCTTTCATATGTTATGATTTAAGGTAACTAATATTCAAAAGCAAAACTATAGAAACAAGGCAATGCAGGACCACTTGTACTGCAAAGGATTCTCCACTTTGCAAAATAATGTAACTTCCTTCAACCTAGCAAGCTATAAATAATATTTGGTTTATAAAATTTCTTGTCCAAACAAATTTTCTAGGAATGTAAAATACAAGCACAATAAAGTGTGTTTTTCCCCTCCTATTTGGTACCCCTTTTAAAAGATAATTATTCAACTGGCTTTTCCTGAACTTCAAAATAAGTATACAAAAGCTAACAATGTGCATTTTAATAAAAATCTAATGATGACAGACTCACATGACTGTTTTACTACAGTGAAAAGCCAGAATTATTTCTATTTATTTGTTCACTGAACACATTTTAATGAGCATACAAAAGTCCAAAGAGCTCCCTATCCTCCTGGTGAGCCCACCATTCACAATCACAGTCTCCTCCACCCCCACCCCCACTGCACAGGCCTGAATGACCCACCGCAAAGGAGGCCATGGTGAGAACTGATTATCCACCACTCCTAAAGAGACGAATCAGGACAATCCTGGCACGCCCTGCATGCCTCTCTGCCTTAGTCATCACCAGAAGCCCAACCTCTCTGGCCATTCCTTGTCATTGGGGTTTTTCTCCCCATACTGTTTGGACTTCCCCCAAGTTCTTCCACTGTGTTCTCTGCAGCTTGGGGTACATCATGGGGGGAGTGCTTTCACAAGTACCATCTCATTTAAATCTTACAACAACTCTGTGGCCTGTCATATCATCATTCTTATTTCTTAGGTGAAGACTGGAAACCAGATTAAGTGTC
The DNA here is from genome assembly GCF_036850995.1 of Saccopteryx leptura. Taxonomy (NCBI): domain Eukaryota; kingdom Metazoa; phylum Chordata; class Mammalia; order Chiroptera; family Emballonuridae; genus Saccopteryx; species Saccopteryx leptura. Next base: position 56,462,497 of record NC_089505.1, on the reverse strand, counting down.
CTGCCCAAGGAGATACTAGATGCGGCAGATGGTATTTTAAGTAAGGTTCTCTGATGTCAATCAGATTCTCCTTTCACTCTGAGGACGTGATGACACATAAATATTGGCATACAGCAAGCAGCAGCCCTTCGTTTCATTGTCCTTTCCACGCATCAAAGCGTCATCCTAAATTCTAGTGCAGTTCGGCAAAGCTGAGAGGTTCTTTGTGGAAGTAACAGACAGGGTGTTCTGAGGTGTGGTGGCTTCTCCTCCAACTTTGTATCAGATTAACAAGACTATCTGTTCCCTTGATCTTTTGTGAAACAAGTTGCTCATTGAGGTTCTGGAAGCAACCAAAAGTAACCATTCACTGGGTTTTAGAACAACTCTTTTTTTGGAGGGGAAGGGTTATAGTGTTTTAGACTTTTTGAAATGAAAAAATCCCAACTATTTTGTAGGGCTGGCAGAGTTGATAACCTGAAATTTTTACCCTTTGACAAAATTATGTTCTTTTCATTTCCTTTCAATTTCTGGTTCTATGTGAAATGTATTGCCATCTATAGACTTGCTAATGGGGGTCTTCTCTGAATAATGAAATGATGGTATATGTGAAGGAGAGGGTGTGTTTTTGAAAGGAGGGAAAAATAGGTGTGGTGGACAGGGCCACCTAAAGTAGAGAGCAAATTAAAGGCTGAAGTTCATAGGAGGGGGATCTGGGTAAGTTACTGGAATCATCTGATGGTGCCTCAGTTGTCCCTTTTACCTAACAATCTTTTAGGAAATATAAACTAACAAAGCACAGATGTCCATACTGTATATGAGGAAATTTCCTATCTCCTGCCAGAATTATATAACATAAATCTGTCCAAACACAGTACCATAGTTGTAATGCAGTAGGATGCCAGATTGCATTACAAGATCTTTGAGTTACTTAAGTATGAAATATGACTTATTTATAGCTATGATTACTGCAGGACATATTCCTCTCTGAACATAAAAGTATCTGAATAATGAAACTATTTTACTATTGAAGTAGAGACTATATAGTACAGGGGTCTCCAAACTATGGCCCGCAGGCCGCATGCGGCCCTCTGAGGCCATTTATCCGGCCCCTGCTGCACTTCCGGAAGGGGCACCTCTTTCATTGGTGGACATTGACCATCTCATTAGCCAAAAGCAGGCCCATAGTTCCCATTGAAATACTGGTCAGTTTGTTGATTTAAATTTACTTGTTCTTTATTTTAAATATTGTATTTGTTCCTGTTTTGTTTTTTTACTTTAAAATAAGATATGTGCAGTGTGCATAGGGATTTGTTCATAGTTTTTTTTATAGTCCGACCCTCCAATGGTCTGAGGGACAGTGAACTGGCCCCCTGTATAAAAAGTTTGGGGACTCCTGATATAGTACATTAGGTAGTCAAATGGCTTTTGAGTTGGCTGTCTGGATTCAAATTCCAGCTCCACAACTTTCTAGCTGTATGACATTAGGTGTTAGGAGAATTGTTTAATCTCTTTGAGCATCACTTTTCTCATCTGTATAAAATGTGGGTCATAACACCTATCTCAAAAGGTTTGTCATAGGATTAAATAAGATAATAGATGTAAAGCATTTAGCACAGTGTATGGGAGAATGATCATCCAATGAAAGGTAGTGATTGATTAAACTATAGTTATCTTTTTTTTTTGTATTTTTCTGAAGCTGGAAATGGGGAGGCAGTCAGACAGACTCCCGCATGCACCCGACCAGGATCCACCCGGCACGCCCACCAGGGGGCGATGCTCTGCCCATCCAGGGCGTCGCTCTGTCGCGACCAGAGCCACTCTAGCGCCTGGGGCAGAGGCCAAGGAGCCATCCCCAGCGCCCGGGCCATCTTTTGCTCCAATGGAGCCTCGGCTGCGGGAAGGGAAGAGAGAGACAGAGAGGAAGGAGAGGGGGAGGGGTGGAGAAGCAGATGGGCGTCTCTCCTGTGTACCCTGGCCGGGAATTGAACCCGGGACTTCTGCACGCCAGGCCGACGCTCTACCACTGAGCCAACCGGCCAGGGCCTAAACTATAGTTTTCTTAAGTGCTTACCATCGCTGATTCTCTGTCCTCCTGTACTGCTCTATTCTTTTTTTTTTTTTTTGGGGGGGGGGGATGTGGAGATAGAGAGCCTGACTTCCTCATGCGCTCCGAACGGGATTCACCTGGCAGCCCCATTCTAGAGCCAGTGCTCATCTGCCCATCTGTGGCCATGCTCTCAACTGAGCTATTTTTAGTGCCTTAGGTAGAGGCTCCACAGATCCATCTTCAGTCCATCCTCAGCACCCAGGGCCAACATGCTTGAATCAATCAAGCCATGGCTGCAGGAGGAGGAGAGAAAGAGAAGGGGGAGGGGGAGGGTTGGAGAAGTGGATGGTTACTTCTTCTATGTGCCCTGACTGGTAATTGAACCCAGGTCTTCCACATACTGGGTCAATGCTCTACCACTGAGCCAACTGGCCAAGGCCTGCCTATTCATTTAAAATAAGATAAAAAATTTGAAATATGTACATCATAGAAACATGGATTTTTCTATCCTTTCTAAAATATATTCAGATTCCTGGTTCCACCTAATAAATTCATAGAACAACTGGGTTGTCTGTGGATGATTTCCATAAGAAACAACCAACTGTGACATTTAAAAAAAAAAAAAAAGATATTTTAGTAGAATACTAAGTGATGTTAACCTGTTTGGGTTATCTGTTGCTGCATAACATCTATCCCAAAATTTGGTGACCTAAAATAACATCATTTTTTTGCTTCTAATGATCAGAGTTTGTAAAAGGCCTGTGGGTCAGCTTGTCTCTGTTCTACGTGATGTATGCTGAGGCCAGTACTTCTAAGACGGCTCTTCAGCCACATGCCTAACAGTTCAGCTAAGACAGCTGAGAGATGGTGGCAATAGTTCTCCTGAGGCCATGTGTCCAGGCTTCAGTTCTTGCTGTTGGTCAGGTTCCAGGATCTCTCTGGCTACTCCTCTCCCTGTGGCTTCTCCCCCAGGGGAGTTGCGCCTCCTACGAGGCAGCTCCATGAGGGAAAAATAATCCCACCCCATGATGTGAGAAGCAGCATGCAGTACCAAGAGGGGGTGGGGACGTTGGGGCCTTCTTTGGATACTCGTTACACAGCCTTCTAAAACTGTGTCCATCTAACCCTCTTGTTTAGTCTCCTAATCCTTATTTTGGAATAAACCTCTCTCTAGTCTAGAACCTTCCTAAGTGATATATAAGTACCGTCTTAGGTGAACCTTTTCATCTTTCATTCAGTTAGATACTTTCTTCACATAGTCTTTCTAAACTGAAACATTCAGATTTGGAATGTTGGAGTTATACCTGAGGGAGACTCGGGATGAGGAGATTATAGACCCACATGGGCAAACAAGTTGCCTCTTCCAGTTAAACAAGTAAACCAATCTGAAACATGGCATTATTGACACAATATATCCTGCACACAGGTGGGAGTATTACACCAGAAGGAGAGAAGGTATATGTGGAAATGACCACATTGCTTTGTGGGGTTTTTGTAGGTTTTTTGAGAATTTAAAGTGTTTTGTCAGGGAACTTGTCCTGTGAAGGTGCCCAGGCGCACTTGGAACGTCTCTACCTTGCAGCACTGATTGGACTAAAGCTTGGCTGGCTCCCCAGGATTCTGTCAGGGCCAAGAACTGGTGCAGGTCCACTCTGGACTCACGGAACCAGATGTTTGCAGCGCATGTTAATGACATGATGAATTTGCCACCCACAGGTTGTGTTGACTTTGAGGGGTTTCTTTGTATTGTTTATTTAGGTATCAATTAGATTGCAACTGCTTGTGGGCAGGGACCTGATTTATAGGTAACATTGCTATAAATACCAATTATGTTCATAACAGACAGGAATATTGATTTCAGCATGGCAAAACCATTGCTGTCTTCTAGATGCTTCTTGTCTCATGAAGCTCTTTGTGAATGAAAAATTCCAATAAACATATTTATTTTTATTTATTGATTGATTGATTTGAGAGAGAGGAAGAGGGACGGGAACATAGATCTGTTCCTGTATGTGCCCTGACTGGGAATCGAACCAGCAACCTCTGTGCTTAGAGATGACGCCCTAACCAACTGAGCTATCTGGCCAGGGCTAAACATAGTCTCTTAATTAGGCATCCCCAAACTACGGCCCACAGGCCGCATGCAGCCCCCTGAGGCCATTTATCCGCCCCCCCCCACTTCCGGAAGGGGCACCTCTTTCATTGGTGGTCAGTGAGAGGAGCACTGTATGTGGTGGTCCTCCAACAGTCTGAAGGATAGTGAACTGGCCCCCTGTGTAAACAGTTTGGGGACCCCTGCTCTTAATTGTACCTCATAACCTAGATTCTTTAAGAGAGGAATCACCGTTAATTCAAATAGGAGATTTTTCTCCCCTACTTTATACTTCCATTAATGTTTCCTGCCTGATTTTGTTCACTTCGGAAATTTTAAATAGAAGGAAGTCCAGCAAGAGAAATTATACAACTTTTTGAAATATGCTTTGTAATACAATAGGTTTTGTAGTTTGAAGAAAACCCTACTGTGCTTCAAACCTCTTCTGTACTCCCTCCCCCCTTTTCCTCCCTCCTTTCCGTTGTCAGACATTTATAGAGTGCCTTCCATGTGAATTCACTGTACTTCAAGCTGTCGGGGATACAGAGATGAAGGATACCCAGCATCTAGCCTCCAGGGAGTTAAGTGTGTTCTCAGGGCAATTCATAGGTTATTGGAGGGCTCGAACCGGTGTGGGTCAGGATTGTCACCCTCCAGTACGAACACAAGAGTTACTCCGGTGAGTGTCCTCTGGGTATTGAACCCGTGAAAGAAACAGGGATATAATATACATAGCAATGCTACTTCTTCAAATCACAAAGTGTTAGACAATGTGAATATTTTTGTTATCCTTCACCTCTTCTGGTCAAAGTAGAAAGGAGCCTGAAGGTGGTTTGGATGTCTCTACTGGTCTGAGAAGTTTGAGCTCCCGTTCCCCTGACACTTAGGGAGTTTGGTTGTTGACATGTTTCAGCGCATTTTCAGTTCTTCTGGTGTGAACACTGTATTGTTTTCAGGGCCCATCATGATCTCAATCATTTTCATTTTTGACCAGTGTCATTTTAGCCATAGAGCCAAAGAACTGAGAGCTGCTCTAATGGCTGATGTAAACCTGGAGTTTTATAGTACAAAGGGAAGTCTCCAATGAGGTTTATAATGTGACCCGGCTGGATCCATTTCAAAGACCACGTCTTGCATCTGACAGTCTTCGTGCCTTTTAATAGCTGGTAATAGCTGGAAACTGGGATAGATATAAGTGGTAGAAGAAATTTGTGTATTCGTTTCTAAAATACCCCTTAATTTATGGGCGTAAAACAATAAGCATTTATCCTCTCACTGTTTGAGCAGGTAAGGAATCAGGAGCAACTTAGCTGGGTGGTTGCAACTCAGAATTTCTCGTAGGTGGCAGTCAGGTTGTCGGCCTGGGCCGCAGTCACACGAAAGGTTCATTTTCAGGCTCACTCATGTGGCTCTTGTCAGGACTCCTCAGTTCCTCCCTGGCTATGGATTGGCTGGAGGTCCCACCCCTTGTCATGTAGGCCTCTCCACAGGATGAGACAGAAGCTGGCTTCCCCTGGAGCAAGTGATGGGAGTGAGCCACAATGTTTTGACTTTGTCTTGGAGGTGACATGTCATCATGTGTGGGAGAGGGAACTACACAAAGGCATAACGACCTGGAGGAGAAGACCATGGGGAACGTCTTGGAGGATAACTGCAGAAGTCAAGGAAATTAAGTAAACTGAAGAATTCTTTCTATTTGGACCTATATCTAGGACTGTGTGTGAATGCTTCCTGTCTTTGAATTTATCCAGACTTGGATAAAGTTGAGCTTGTGTTGTACTATAATTATCTGTTAATGTTTATTAGAGGTTTAAGAGTGCTTATTCATCCTCAGTGAAGGTTATAAAAATACAAAAAGAAGATACTCTGCTGAGCAAGCTTGTTGGAGTTTATGATCTTAAACCAGGGGTTAGCAAATCTTGTCTGTAAAGGGCCAGATAGAAAATATTTTAGGCATGGTCAGACAGCCGGTCTGTGTTGCACCTACTCAGCTCTGTCATTGTAGCACAAAAGCAGCATAGACACGTCTGTATTACTGAGGAGGGAGCAAGCCTCCCTTCTCCCTTGAGAGGGGAGAAACCAGAAGAATACAAGGGAAAGGAGCAGCAGGGATAACTGAGTCAGCTAGTTATAAATTTAACTACATTCCATAGTTCTCTAAATGGTTGCTTGGAGCCACTTGCAACACAAAGCAAGAAAAGCAGGATTTGTATGTAGCTATGACCAGTGATCTGGAAACCCCTTCCCCCATGCCGACTCTCCTTCCCTCTCATTGAGTCCTGGAAAACCTTAAACAAAGGAATTACGAACCCATTGCTTAGATACAGTAAAGGTATATAATCTGTAAGAAAATCTAATTTGGAGAGCTTGTGCTTTGGTGCTACTAACTCCATGTTCTCCACTGGCTACTAATAAATTCTCCTTCTATTAATTAAGTTATCTGAGTGTCTCTTGTGTCGGTGTTGCTTCCTCAACATTACAGCTACTGTGTGGTTGTTCCAATAAAACTTTATTTATAGAAACAGGCTGTGGGCCAGATTTGGCCTGTAGGCCATGGCTTGCCAATCCTTGATCTAAAAGAAAACTGTAGAACACTATATCAGAAGATTTTATCCAGAATCACTGTGAAAGATAAAAGATTTACCTGTAAGTCCCTACCAGTTTCATTTTATGGACTTACGGATTTGTTCTATAAAACCTGTGTAGATGACAACAAGAAGCTACGGGAAGATGTAAAAGATACAGAGCACTGAAAAGTGACACAGTGAATGGAATCAAGTGCCCTTTGGTTATTTGCGCTCTGAGATCTGTTGGAGTAGAATAGATGATTTTGAAATTATGCGTAAGAGGAAACAAAACAAAGTTATTCTCTTGTCAACTTCTCTGCTCTCCTGCCCCCCCCCCCCAGTCTTGCTACCACGGCTGCAAAGTCACCTTTCAGTGATGACTGTTAAACTCTCTGACAATCATTGAACAGATGTTGATTATCTTAAACAGGGTAAAGTTTCCTGCAAGGATTTTTTTTTTCTTAAAAATTTTAAAACAAATGGTGTCTTGGAAGCTATCCAAGAAAAAAATTGTCACTCTCATGAGATAATTAACAATAACCTAACGAATTGAGAAAAAGAAATTGAGACTGGCAGGTAAAATCTGTGCATTAACAGTCTGTTAGCTCATGTAAAAAGGTCTGTTCCATCATCTGGATTACCTTCTGCTACTGCTACTCAAAATCCTCATTTAGACTTCCCTGAGGAGCCCCTTAGGAGTTTTAAAACTTTTTTTTTTTTTTTTTCATTTTTCTGAAGCTGGAAACAGGGAGAGACAGTCAGACAGACTCCCGCATGCGCCCGACCGGGATCCACCCGGCATGCCCACCAGGGGCGATGCTCTGCCCACCAGGGGGCGATGCTCTGCCCATCCTGGGCGTCGCCATGTTGCGACCAGAGCCACTCTAGCACCTGAGGCAGAGGCCACAGAGCCATCCCCAGCGCCCGGGCCATGTTTGCTCCAATGGAGCCTTGGCTGCGGGAGGGGAAGAGAGAGACAGAGAGGAAAGCGCGGCGGAGGGGTGGAGAAGCAAATGGGCGCTTCTCCTGTGTGCCCTGGCCAGGAATCGAACCCGGGTCCTCCGCACACTAGGCCGACGCTCTACCGCTGAGCCAACCGGCCAGGGCCAGTTTTAAAACTTTTTAATTAAATATTATTCTTATTAAAAGACAGTGTATAACAGTTGTGGAAAATACAGAAGAGAATGTTAAATTACTCATAATCCAATTAACCAGAGGCGATCACTATTAAGATTTTCATGTATTTTCTTTCTGTATGTTCTTGGATATTTAACATATTTAATACACAATTTTTTATTCTACTTTTCAACTTGATTTTATATCACAGGTTTGCCCCCTGTGACTTAAAGGATAAATGGCATTCCATAATATGGATATTCCATAATTTACTTAATCATTACCTGAATTGGTTGTTTGCAATTTTAATCATAAATAACACTGCCATAAATATCTTTGTAAGTAAATCTTTGAATGCTTCTTTGATTATTTCTCTATAAACATTTCCTAGAAGTAGAATCACAGGGTCTAGGTATATTAACACTTTTCATCTCATTAACAAATAAGTTACTTACTGAAAGGCTTTAGCAACTAATATATTCCCCAAGCAATATACAAAAACACTGTGAATTAATTTAAAAATTTTATCTATTGTTACTTTAATTTTCATATTTTGATTAATAGTGAGTTTGGGAAAATATCATCATTATCTTTTCTTCCTTTGAGAATTACTTTTTCCATCGATTTTTTTGGATTTACTAGTATTTTTCTTATATATTTATATAGTTTCTTTACCTAATATGACTCTTCACCAATTGTTGGCCATTCATGCCAATAATATTTTTTTTTGCTTGTTATTGCCTTTCATTAAAAAAAAAAAAAAAAAAAAAGATAAGGCCCTGGCTGGTTGGCTCAGTGGTAGAGCGTCGGCCTGGTGTGTAGAAGTTCCAGGTTCGATTCCCGGCCAGGGCACACAGGAGAAGCGCCCATCTGCTTCTCCACCCCTCCCCCTCTCCTTCCTCTCTGTCTCTCTCTTCCCCTCCCGCAGCCAAGGCTCCATTGGAGCAAAGATGGCCCGGGTGCTGGGGATGGCTCCTTGGCCTCTGCCCCAGGTGCTAGAGTGGCTCTGGTCGCGACAGAGTGACACCCCGGAGGGGCAGAGCATCGCCCCCTGGTGGGAAGAGCGTCGCCCCCTGGTGGGCGTGTGGTGGGCGTGCTGGGTGGATCCTGGTCGGGCGCATGCGGGAGTCTGTCTGTCTGACTGTCTCTCCCCGTTTCCAGCTTCAGAAAAATACAAAAAAAAAAAAAGAAAAAAGATGAGCCTGACCTGTGGTGGCGCAGTGGATAAAGCGTCGACCTGGAAATGCTGAGGTCGCCAGTTTGAAACCCTGGGCTTGCCTGGTCAAGGCACATATGGGAGTTGATGCTTCCAGCTCCTCCCCCCCTTCTCTCTCTCTGTCTCTCCTCTCTCTCTCTCTGTCTCTTCCTCTCCTCTCTAAAATGAATAAAAAAAAATTAAAAAAAAGCACCTCTTACCTAAGAGGGTGCCTTAAGCCTGACCAGGTGGTAGTGCAGTGGATAGCGTGTTGGATTGGGATGCGGAGGACCTGGGTTCGAGACCCCGAGGTTGCCAGCTTAAGCATGGGCTCATCTGGTTTGAGCAAAAAGCTCACAAGCTTGGAGCCAGGGTTGATGGCTCAAGTAGGGGGTTGCTTGGTCTGCTGAAGGCCCACGGTCAAGGCTCATATGAGAGAGCAATCAGTGAACAACTAAGGTATCGCAATGAGAAACTGATGATTGATGCTTCTCATCTCTCTCTGTTTCTGTCTGTCTCTCTCTGTCTCTGTAAAAAAAAAAAAAAAAAAAAAAAAGGGAAATTTTAAATTTTGCCTAGTAAAATTACCAGTATTTTTCTTTATTTCTTTCACAATGTTTTTAATTTTAGAAAGTTGTTCTGTGTTCTGTATTATCTCCTAACATGCCATAGTGAGCTTTCCAAATTTTTTTGTGATTTGATGTTTTTATATTTAATTCTTTCAGCCACCTAGAATTAATTTTGATGTACAGTGTAACTTTGCTTGGATTTAAAGGAATGCATGGTATAGAGCAGTATTTTTCAACCTCTAGTCCTTCAGAAATTTTGTACCAGTCTGCGAAGGAGTTAGCCACCCTGATGGTATATGGAGATTACAGAGTCTATAATCATTGGGGCTATAAAACACTGGTGGTAGAAAATACAGTTCTCTTGAACTCAGAGATTCCCTCTTAGTGCTCCTGTTGTTCTTGGTTTTACGTTAGTGTTTCTCATTACCTGGGGCAGCATTTTTCGTCTCAGGATGTTTGGTGTCTTTAAGTGCCCAGGATGGCAAAGAACATGCATTCTTTTCATTTCTTTTTCTTCCCTCCCTAAGGCTTAGTAAAGTGCTCCACTCAGACCAACCCAGGCCCACACCTCTGGGGAGGACACTGGCACATGCCAAGTTTCATTTGAAAGGAACTCAGAAGGCCCATTTCCCCAGACATGTCTTCTCTGAATTTGTATTGATGCCAGATATATGTAACTGTTATTTCTTCTCTTTGCATTAAACATTGTCCTCTCCTAGAAGTCTTTAAAAACTCATTCGCTTTAGCAGTGTAGCACAGTGGTTTAGTTTCCTGTGGCTGCCCTAACAAATTAGCACACAAATCTGTTGGCTTAAAGTAAGAGAAACGTGTTCTCTCACAGTTCTGGAGGGTGGACTGTGAAATGAAGGTGTTGGCAGGGCCATCCTCCCTCTGAAGGCCCCAGGGAGGGTCCTTCCTTGCCTTGTCCTCCCAGCCTCTAGTTGCTGAAGGTAGGCCTTCGCTAGCAGCTGCAACACTCCATCTCTGCCTCGAGAATCACATGGTTTTCTTCCCTCCACATCTGTGTGTCTGTGTCTCTGTCCATTTTCCTCCTCTTGTAAGGACACCAGTCATTGTATTAGGCCCCACCTGAATCCAGTATGACTTTATCTTAACTAATGACATCTGCAAAGACTAATTCCAAATAAGGTCAAATTCTGAGGGTCCAGGCGAACACGAATTTTGGGGGGAACACTATTCATCCCAGCACACACAGTGAGTGAATAGTTCCTTCATATTATTTACTTTTGGCAGATCACCTTTCTGTTTAACAACTGATATGGAACCACAAGAAAATCCTGGATCTGCCAATGAGGAGGCAAAGGGAGAAAATGCAGAGAAAGACAAGGGGGAGGGGGAGAGGGTCAATGTCAGGTTCCACCCCTTGGCTATGGCTAGAGGTATAAATAGTAAATTCTTCTGTCTTTTGCTTTCTCAGTAATTTTTTTCTCAGTAATTAATTTTGTTTTCTCAAAAATTTGCTTGTATTTTAAGAGAGGAACACAGTGTTTAGTTAGGTTGATCAGTATCTTCCTTTGCTAGCAGTAACACACAAACTATTTGCTGGGGTAGTGAAAGGGTTCAATGAGGAATTTATTGGAATGATTTATGTAATGGTTTCATGACAAATCTTTTCTCTTTAAAAAATATATAAATTAATGATTTGCAATTATATGATTTTTCTCATATTTGAAGTCTAGTGACATGAGTTGTAACTGTTAGATTTGGTAACAAGAGAAAAATACTTCGTTTTAACTACCATATTTTTTGCTCCATAAGACGTACCTGACCATAAGACACACTTAGGGTTTTAAGGAGGAAAATAGGAAAAAAATTCTGAACCAAATGGTGTGTTAAAATATTTAATAAAATACGGAATTTTTCGCTCCTTAAGACTCACGGACATTTCCTCCTCCACTTTTGGGGGGAAAAAAGTGCATCTTATGGAGCAAAAAATATGGTATTTCCTAAAAAGAAGGATTCCTAAGATTCTGTAATTTTAAAGGGAAGAAAGAGAGGATGACAGATTGGAAAATTAATTTTGATTCTATAAATAATAATAACATTATTTTGATTCTTTTTAGTAAAAAAGCAATTGCTGAGACTGGGAAATGCCAGTAGGCATTTTCTTGCATTTTAAATAATATGCCAAAAAATTAGTAACTTTGTATTCTACTGTTTGATTTTATAAATTGCTCATTTTTAGAAGCATTTTGATATGTCCTATTACCTGGTTTATAAAAAGCAAGTTTATTTCCTTTATGAAGTATTAGCAATGTTAAAACATTTTTTTTTTACAAATGTAATATAAAGATATTTTGAGTGAAAAAATTAATACAGTTCTTTCTGTTGGTTTGTGCCTGACTTTCACAGTCAAACATTGTGAAAATTCCTACCTCTATTTCAAATGCAAAAAATAGAAATCTTTGTACACAGAGCTTGTTGACTCACAAGTCCTCATCCTACCTGATGAGATAACACTCCCTAATTTAAAATCCTGTTTAGCAAAATAAATATTTTCTTGGAACAGAACGCATTGTGGTTTAGTGATTTAATTCTCAGGGCTGTCAGCCTGGATTCTCAGTCAGCCAGCGCTACAAGAAAGAACTTGCTTTATGTCATCCCTGACCAAGAAAAGGCACTTATTTTATACCTGCTGAGTTCAAGTTACAGGGATAGAAGGTGGTAACTTTCAAAAAGCCTGTAACTGAATTCAGAAACGACATGTATTCACAGAGAACCTACTACAAACAGTTAATTAATAATACCAGCTTAAACCATAAGAAATTGCCATCTTTCACTGGCTTTGACTTAGAAAAATGAGGCGTCTATGGCCATACCACCCTGACTGTGCCCGATCTCGTCGATCTTGGAAGCTAAGCAGGGTCGGGCCTGGTTAGTACTTGGATGGGAGACTTAGAAAAATGGTCCTTCAGGATGTTCAGCCTAGAAGTTCAAGACCAGTTCTTGTCACTCATCTGATTTTTACAAGTCCTTTGGTCCTTAGGTACAGAGAGCTGTTGGCCACGGAGGCCTGTCCTGAGCCTCATGCCCACGGCTGAGCGGGAGCCATGGGCCACAATCTTTCCTAGAGAGCTGTGCACAGCTGCCTCCATCTGCCGCCTCCACGCTCCTTTGCTGCCCGTGCTCGCCTCTCGGGGACTTTCTTTCCTCCTCCGCACATGCACATCCCCACCTTACTTTCCATATTTTGTTCTCCTCTTTCTTTCTAGTCTTGGCCAAGAAAACGCTCTCCCCTTTCCCTCACTTCCTTTCCCCCTCTTCTTCTCCTTCCCCCGCTCCATTCTTTGTGTCTCCTTTCATGCCACAGTAATTTCTGAGCACCCAGCTGATGGCTGACAGCCCAAGAGTAAAGCTAGTGACACGCGTGTCTGAGGAAAGGGGATGCCGTGCCTTCTGATGTGACATTCGGAATAGTAGCAATGTAGATCTGGTAACAACAAAAGCCCAGTAACGCCAGCCACTCTATAATCTAAAAAGTCGTCTAGCCATCATCTCTTTCTAATTCAATCTGCTCTTTTGCAATAATTCTTATTCAAAAAAGAGAATAATCTGTACTTGAGAAAAATAAATACTACTCCTGAGACTGTTTTAACCAATATTGGAACAATTCTGTGATTCATGTTAGCAGTCTTTTTCATTTTTTTTTTTCCTTTAAAAAAAGTTTTGGAACATGGTCCTATTGTAACTTGGGATTTCCTTTCGTATAAACTGAATCGCTAAGGTGTAAGGAAACTCAAGATTCATTATAAACAGTGAAGTCCTGGAGGGAGTGATTTTGAAATCAGAGAATGGAATTGGATAGCCAAAGATTACAAAGAGGAAAAGGGGGAAGAATGAATAGGAAACCCAAGCAAAGATACATAAATAATGAATCATGTTGTGCCTAAGAGAAGGACAAAAGAATTTCCCTGACCACACCGAAAGCTGAGTTTGTTGAGAGGGGAGAATGAGGTTGATGTGGTATTGGAGTACCCCTGCCCCCGCCCAGTGGGGGATTTGAAGCTGACATTTGGAGCTCATTACTAACATCTCTGTTAGGACAACTCTATTAAATTAGATGGAGAGCCTGACCAGGCGGTGGCACAGTGGATGGAGCATTGGACTGGAATGCGGAGGACCCAGGTTCGAGACCCCGAGGTCACCAGCTTGAGCGCAGGCTCATCTGGTTTGAGCAAAGCTCACCAGCTTGGACCCAAGGTCGCTGGCTCGAGCAAGGGGTTACTCAGTCGGCTGAAGGCCCACGATCAAGGCACATATGAGAACGCAATCAATGAACAACTAAGGTGTCACAACGAAAAACTGATGGTTAATATTTCTCATCTCTCTCCATTCCTGTCTGTCTGTCCCTATCTATCCCTCTCTCTGACTCTCTGTCTCTGTTAAAAAAAAAAAAGATGTAGAGTAGGGACATAGTAATGACCTCATCTTGCCTCACACACCTTAGAGCAGGAGTCAGAAAACTTTTTGGCTGAGAGAGCCATGAACGCCACATATTTTAAAATGTAACTCCGTGAGAGCCATACAACGGCCCGTGTACGTTTCGCTTTATCCAATAAAAATTTGGTGTTGTCCCGGAGGACAGCTGTGATTGGCTCCAGCCACCCGCAGCCATGAACATGAGCGTAGGAAATGAATGGATTGTAATACATGAGAATGTTTTATATTTTTAACGTTATTATATTTTTTATTAAAGATTTGTCTGTGAGCCAGATGCAGCCATCAAAAGAGCCGCATCTGGCTCATGAGCCATAGGTTCCCGACCCCTGCCTTAGAGTATTTCAGTTGTGAAGAGCTGAGGTGATAAATACCGCCTCTTCACAAGCTCAACTTCATAACCATTTCATTGTCTTCTGTCAGAAAATCTGTATTTCTGATGTGTCCGAAATATGTTTTGCATTATTATTTCTAGTTAGAAGTAATTATTTTTAGAAGTTTTTATTTATTGATTTTATTGAGAGTAGACGGGAGGAGAGAGAGAGAGAGAGAGAAAGGGTGGGAGAGCGGGAAGCATCAACTCATAGTACTCAGGTTACGACACAGTTCCATTCCTACGACAGTGACATAACCCAAATTTTGGTGTCAGTTAAAACATACCCTAGCCAAAGTCACTTACCTATCCTAACACAGTTGTAAAATCATAATCTAGAACATAAAAACACAACTAAGCCACAGAAAAAGGGAAAGGACACAAATATACTTTACTGTACACTGTACTGTAGTAACAAAAAAAATGAGTGTAAAAAAAAGTACTTACCTTTATTCCTATGGTTGGCTTGCACACTGGAAGGAGCATTGATAGGTAGGAGAGAGTGACCTATTGGGAGGAAGAGGCTGGAGAGGCAGGAGAACCTGCAGAAGGTACTGAAGATACTGGGTCAGGTGAATCGGGATTGCCTAAGGAACATGCAGGAGACACTGGAAATGATTCTACCTGTACTACAGGTCTTTCATCTCTAGAAGCAGCTGATGTAGAGGGTACAGGATCTGTTGCAGACCTCTCTACCTTCTTTAAGGATTGTTCCAGGCTAGTGTGGAAGGTTGATGACTTCTTCTCTTCCCACATCTGCCTATAGCATTGCAAGGCATCCATAACAGCTCTGTAGACCTTACTGAATCTGTCATCGCTGGGGTCCTCAGCCTGAAATTTTGCCAACCCATCCTCTACCATAGAAGAACCTTCTGCCAAACCCTTGGTAGTAAATCTCTTGGGTTCTGGGGTTTCTATCTCTTCCTCTTCCATCAGCTGCTTCTGCAGATGAGTGAGGTCCTCAGCAGACAGCCCCTCCCCTCTCCATGTGATGCCAGTAGCTCTGTGATATACATCGTGGTGGTTTTCCTCTTCTTTGAAGACTCTGACTTTCATTCAGGAGCCATGATAAGGGCCAAAAGTCACCAAACAAAGCGACACAAACAGAACACTTGTGCTTTTAACAGTCTAAAATGGTGTAGGTAAGTGCACTGGGGAACACCAACTCCCTCATAGGCTGCGTTACTGTGTGTTCTTCCGCCACGCACAACCAAACTAGTTTGCCCATGTAGTCTGTAAGTGTGACGCTAACAAAGCCAAGACACGTCTCAATTTTTTGAAATTTTTATGGGAGTGAGCGTCATAAACTCGAGATGTCATATGTCGAGGCTGTCATAACCCAAAGACCCCGGTAGTTCCTTCTCATATGTTCTTTGACCAGGCAAGCCTGGGGTTTCGAACTGGCCACCTCAGCATTCCAAGTCAGTGCTTTATCCACTGCACCACCACAGGTCAGACTAGAAATGATTTGTAATTAGAATTTTCATTTGTAACATTAGCACCAGTTAATGACACGCATTGAATTTATTCATTAGGTAAATGATGATAATTCTAGTCACTACAAACGAATGTATCTAGGAAGCCCTTAAGCAAGTCTGGTCCCTTGTGGAATTTACCCACCTGGTGCAGGTGGATGGGGAAACCCTTTAAATATGTGATTCAGGTAATTATGTACTAATTACTGAGTGTTTTACATTATTCATTGAACTGTTGCCAAATATATGGAAATTAAGCAAGTCAAACATGATGATATTAAAAGTTGTGAAAATTATTATAAAAATTAACCATAAGAATTATCTTGAAAAAGTGAAAAAAGATAGAAACTCACTCTCATTTTTCAAAATAATTTCTCTAGTTTCACATTATTATCAAAGGGCTTTTACTATTAAGATCGTATATTATGTGTGGGAATATTTTGGATGTCTTTACAAGTAATGTTAAAATACTAATTCTTCTAGGTTTATAAGATGTGTAGACCACCATATGGTAAAAATATATTGAGTAGAGCCTTTGAATCTCTGAATTACAGCTCTGAGGAATTTGAGTATCTGTTTTGTAAAAAAAAAAAAAAAAAGAGATATTTACAAGTTCAGCAAATACAGTTAAGTGCTAACATTTTTTGATACAAGGAACAATTACACAATTTCTCTTGAAACTATTGCTTCTAGAGATGCTACGAAGTAATAATATTTGCAGCAATGCAAATATCATCAAAGGTCAGGAATGAGGAAGATAATATTTTAAGTACCTGAAAGGACTGACTAAAGTAGACAAGTTCGGTGGCAGGTTCTTAGGGTCCAGAGTCTCATAGACTTACTAACTGTCGGCACTATAGTCGTTTGGACTAGTGAGCTAAGGTGCGGCGAAAGTAAACAAGGGAAGCAGATGATGCATAGTCAAGTTGCTATAAAGTCAGCTTCAAAGTGTGTGACATCACTAGAGACATCTAGAAAATAACAACAGACATCCCAGCCCAGCATGCAATGATTGTGATTAGGAAGAGGTGCTTCTGAACCAAAGCTTTATATTGACATTTTTTGAAACAGTCATAAACAGCAACAGGCCTGCAAGCCACTGCTATAGTCATGAGTCAAGCCATCTTTGCAGAAGGAGCTTTGTATTCACTCACCCAGTAAACCCCTACTGAACATCTGTGATGTGACAGATGTGAGTATATGCTGTGGCTCAAATAGAGAGAATCATACACATGAGCCCTTTAAGAAACTTCCTTTCTGAGATGAGAGGAAGAGCCATCAGTGATTATAATGAAGCTAAAATAGAGCAAAACTGCCTATGATACAGTGTGTAAGAAAGCTATGTTTGAAAAGGGAGACTAAGCTCAGAAGGTGGAGGAGCTTCATATAAGACTATGAATTAGGACACTTCTGTAAACAGTGTTGAACATCTGATGATTTTCAAGCAGGAGTCAATGAGGTGGATCACTGTAACTTTAGAATGGGTCGGATGATGCAGGAAAGACTAGGTAAAGAGAATAGCTGGAAAATTATAGTTTGGAACTAGGATAGCAGTAGTTGGAAAGGACAAGAATAACTAGGATGTTATTCTGGGGAGATGGAACCAATATGTTTCATGTATTTATAACCAACACCCCATCCTTTTTCCTCCAATGGATTTATAGTCATTTGCACCCAATTAAATAGGTAAATATCAGAAAATCAAAGGAATGATAGTGTGATAAGGCCAGAGAGACAATACAGAAAAGTACATTCATAAAGTTCTATATACGGTAACTGCTAAAATTAATTCATGATCAGTCCACATTGTCTGAAAGACAACAGGTGAGGAAAAGAAAAACTTTTTTAGTACTTAAGAATGAAAGTTCTACTTTTAGCTCCTCATGGAGTACAGATGATGAGGATAAACTCATTACAAGTTGAAAATATTGTAAATCAGAAATGCATTTAATGCACTTAACCCACCAAACATCATAGCTTAGCCTAGCCTACTTTATTTTTTTATTTTTTAAATTAATTTATTTTTTTTTTACAGACAGAGAGTGAGTCAGAGAGAGGGATAGACAGGGACAGACAAATAGGAACGGAGAGATGAGAAGCATCAATCATTAGTTTTTCATTGCACGTTGCAACACCTTAGTTGTTCATTGATTGCTTTCTCATATGTGCCTTGACCGTGGGGCTACAGCAGACCGAGTAACCCCTTGCTGGAGCCAGCGACCTTGGGCTCAAGCTGGTGGAATTTTGCTCAAACCAGATGAGCCCGCGCTCAAGCTGGCAACCTCAGGGGTCTTGAACCTGGGTCCTCTGCATTCCAGTCCGATGCTCTATCCACTGCACCACCGCCTGGTCAGGCTAGCCTAGCCTACTTTAAATGTGCACTGAATATTTACATTAGCCTACAGTCAGAAAACCACCTAACACAATGTATACACTGCAGAGTATCAGTTGTTTACCCTCGTGATCTGGGAGCTGAGGCTCCTACCGCATATTACTAGCCCAGGGAAAGTTCAAAATACAAAATTCAAAGTACAATTTCTACTGAATGTTTATCCCTTTTATACCTTTATATAGTCAAAAAATCTTAAGTTGGCCCTGGCCGGTTGGCTCAGCGGTAGAGCGTCGGCCTGGCGTGCGGGGGACCCGGGTTCGATTCCCGGCCAGGGCACATAGGAGAGGCACCCATTTGCTTCTCCACCCCCCCTCTTCCTCTCTGTCTCTCTCTTCCCCTCCCGCAGCCAAGGCTCCATTGGAGCAAAGATGGCCGGGCGCTGGGGATGGCTCCTTGGCCTCTGCCCCAGGCGCTAGAGTGGCTCTGGTTGCGGCAGAGCGATGCCCCGGAGGGGCAGAGCATTGCCCCTGGTGGGCGTGCCGGGTGGATCCCGGTCGGCGCATGCGGGAGTCTGTCTGACTATCTCTCCCCGTTTACAGCTTCAGAAAAATACAAAAAAAAAAAAAAAAAAAAAAAAAAAAAAAGCATGTTGTGAAGTTAATCACAATTTAAAAAAAAAAAAATCTTAAGTTGAACCACTGTAAGTTGTGGACCATCTTTATTAAATAAGACAGTGACTAAGCCCTTTTCAGCTTTCCTGCAGCACATTCTTATACAAAGCATCAGGAGTGATGGCAGAGGGTCGCTTGCCCAGTGATCCATCGATCGGAGGTCAGGTGGTGGGAGCAGGGGGGCTCAGAGCTGCCTCTGATGACTGAGTGGTGCTTCTCTACCCCTGTACTTACAACCGTGCCTGCCTGGCTTCCTGCCTCCTTGCCTGTTCCATGGCAGTAGAGTCACTACTTTCTGTTTTGTATTACAAAGGATAGCAATTTAAAATACTCTGTCGTGCATTATTTATGAGCTAAGTAAGATAATAGACAGTCTTTCTTTGGGGATTATATATGCCACCAAAAAGAAAACTACATTCTCTCTTCTCTGCCATGAGATGATAGGAATCCAAGTCGCCTTAGGAGAAAAATACCAGCAATCAGCATAACATCTTTTATGTTTTGTCAACTGAAAACTAAACTTGTCCAACTTGAATGTTATTAACAGAGGTTGAAAACAAAACAAAACAAAAGCCATGATCTTAAGCTCATCTAATTAAGTAAGAGCATGTGCAATCCTGCATGAAAACCTGAGACCCCTAATAAACGTGGGCCCTTCCTCTAGTCACAGAGCGTGGTTCCCCATTTCTCCTGGGAGTGGGGACAGCGATCCCCCGAGTTATGTGGTCCCCAGTTCTCTTAGCTCTCGCCCAGAATGAGAGCCTTTCTTCTAGGACCAGTAAGCCAAACCTTGTTGGGCCCAGCCTGGTTCTGGATGAGCCTCATGGTTTGTTAGTCATGTGGCGCGATTAATGACCATAATCTATACAGTATTCATCCTGAGATAGCCTGGTTAGATTTCAGACTCTGTAGCACTCAATGCCTAGATTTCACAGAATGGAATTATTGTGGCAGAGGTCTTCAGCCTTTGTTGGAGAGCTGACCTGCATTTCAGGGGTCAGATGTGAGGGGAACTTGGGCACTTCTGCCCCACACAGCACATTGGGAGATGGCCTTATGCTCTTACCCCTTTGAGTAGTGAGGTTTTTTTCATGCTCGCTGACCTCCCGAGTGAGTTTCTTTTTCAAAAAATAAAATTAGTTCCAGTTACAGTTTTATTAACTTAAAATCATGTTTGTTTCATAACCAGTTTATGGAAACAAGAAGAACATACATTTGCCTTTTTTTTTAATGTTGCCTTCCACATTTTTTTTAAAATAATCGTACTCTGGATGGTCAGGAAGCACGAGGACATACATGAACATTCGTACTCAAAGGGTTAAGCTGCTATTTAAAACATCAAGGTTAGGGACACACACCCTGCCCTGGGGTTTGACCAGTGGTGGGACTCGGCCGGTTCATACCGGTTTGGTAGAACCGATACTTAATTTTTTGTTGAGTTTGGTGAAACGGTTGTTAAAATGGCACTTGTAATCAGGATTCTCTGTAAGGTGAGCACCTGGGCAGCCGCCCAGTGTAGAAATCCCAAATTTCCATTCCTCACTCTTTTTTAACGTTCATCTGCGCAACAGTGTATTCTAAGCACCTGTAGTAATGTTCATTCCACCCATAGGTGAAAAAAATTGCAAGTGAGGGTACCAATCAAGAAGCAATATGGAAATATCTTAAATAAGTTTTATTGTTTTTGTCAGGTATTATTTAATATTTTTTCATTAATATTTTAAAACTTTCTCTAATATAATCTAGTTTTGTGTACCTCTTTTATTCTTATTTAAGTATTAAATATTAATACATAAAATAATAAACTACCTTTCAGTATATATATATATTTTTATACTTATAACAGTCATTAGAATAAAGAACTAGTTGTTAAATGATTTGAATCCCACCACTGGGTTTGACAGACACTGTATTTTTGGGTCATTTTTAGTTGAGTTTATATTCCATTTTTCATAACTGAAAAATAGTTTGTTTTATGCAAATAATGAGCCATAGAAGGGTTTTTTTTTTTTAGTTTTTTTTTTAATTTACCATTTGTTAGTGGTATCTGCTAGTCTACTTGGCAGTGCATGACAATAAATTTCTTCCTTACTTAAAAAAAAAAAATCAAGAGGCTGGGGAAGATGGAGGCAATTGGTAGGAGAGGCTAATGGCCCCAGTGTTACTTTTTATAAAACTGCTAACTAAAAACGATCGATGCTCTTGTGCAACCACTAGATGGCAGAGGTTCTGCATTAAAAACTATTACATACCAGTTGCTGCCGCTAAATATACTGTTTACAAAAATTAGAGGATATTTCAAAATGAATATGAAGCCATAAAATATCCCTTAATTTTTGTTGGCAGTATACTTGTATTAATATTTATATTAATGTAGGTATTCCATATACTGATAAAATTATAAGGATGTTTTGGATTTTTAAAACTTAAATGAGCACAGATAATTTTATTCCCTTTCTCCACCAAAGTGGGGATTTTTTATTAATGAAACTCATCTGCAGAGAATTTGAAATGAGTCTCTGAACTGGGAATCAGGGCTGGAGGTGTCTACCCCCTACTCTGCTATTAATGGGCCCTGTGACTTTGAACAGTGAATGTTCTGAGCCTCAATGAGCTTACCTGCAAAATGAGATGGCTGGGCCACTAGATTATCTCTAAAGTATCTTCCAACTCAGACATTCTCATTTTGATATCACTTCATAGTTGAGCCGGATAAAATTTGCTAGTCAGACACATGGTATCTAGTAAGTTATTATCCA
Source organism: Saccopteryx leptura (assembly GCF_036850995.1). Lineage (NCBI taxonomy): Eukaryota > Metazoa > Chordata > Mammalia > Chiroptera > Emballonuridae > Saccopteryx > Saccopteryx leptura. The sequence continues at coordinate 56,440,861 of NC_089505.1, read as the reverse complement.
GAAAACGTCAGCTGGCATCCACATACATAATTAAAGTCGCTGCTACTTATTAAGCACCTACTATGTGCCAGTACTAAGCTAAGCGTTTTATGAGTATGGCCTAATTTAATTTTCATGATAATCTGATTATAATCCTCACTTTGCAGGTGAGCTAATTATCCCAGGATTGCGTAGCTAGTGGTCAGGCTGGCACGACTCTGAGATCCGTAGGCATACCATTGCCATATTTCATCTTTTATTCAGCTGAGAACAATAGAAATTTGAATACAACATTACTTCTGGAGGGGAAAAACTCTTTCTTATAAATTGGGCACTCTTGATTTTTCAAGGGAAATAGGTTTGTGGGGATTTTGTTTGTTTGTTTTGCTTTGTTCTGTTTTGGAGACAGGACAGATTTGCACGGCTCTGTCATCTCACACTGTTATTGGATGCCTCTTTGTGAGCCTGGGAGTAGAAGCTTCCTGTTCCATACACAGGGGTAGCCAGCAGACCCCCAGCTCTCAGTCTCCTGCTTTCTCAAAGCCAGGGTCTCCAGATCTGCACCAATAGTCACTAGGGGCCTTTCTACTGGCTTAGTAGTTGTAGCAAAGAAATACTACACACGCTGTTCTGTTTGTTAGTAAATTAAGAGTTTTCTATCTTCTTTGTGGCCAGGAGTTTACATAGCCTTACAAGCACTGCCTTAATTCACAACAATGGATTTAATATCCGGTGTTTGAAGCTCTTGTGAGGAAATAACTCAGTGTGGGTGAAGGCACTTTCTGGTAACTTCCAAATCACCACTCCATTTAGAACACACTAGTAATTCTTTGAGTAGACAATAGGTGGCAGTACAGCCTCAATTTATACCTTATAGTTAAACTTGTATCTTTGGTGTCACATTTTATTATTTTACATTTATGCTATCTCTGAAGCAAGAATCATCAGATAGAAACACCCATTTAACTTGCTTTATCTTGGGCTACGCATTTGAAAATGCTGGAGGAACAACTTGAAGGAGTAGACCAAAATACGAAAACCCGAGGCAGATTCCTAGGAAGCAAATGCGGCATAAGTATCAGGGGTTGCTCCCAATGCCTCAGGAGACCCCCTAGTGCTACACATTTTGAAAAAGCAAAATATTTTGTTCTTTTCTTTAAGAGGGCCACCCAAATTCTGTAAGCTTCAAGCTTCACAAAGCTTGGATTTGTCTGGCAATAGCTATGTGGTTCTTTTTAACTTAGGAAAGGGTAAACAATCTTGCCATTATTAATTGTCTCCAGAGAGAAGGCAGTCTGGGTTTGCAAAGCAAGCCAAGTCAAAAGGAAACAGAGCGTAGCGGGATGAGCTGGCCGGGACCCACTCGCTTCTGAGTCTGAGTGGGACGAGGTCCCCAACACCACAGCTCTCTCCCTCTGGTGACACTCTCTGTGCTCCCAGAAAAGGAAAAAAGAGCAGTATAGATTATAATTAGCATATTAATAAATTATCCTCTGCTAAAACTTCAGACCAGTATACAGCATTTGGGAGATTTTATTTTATTCTGTCTTTTTTTTTTTTTTTAATTCTTAATAAAAGACCAGTTAGTTGTTGTTAATAAAAGGTGTTGTCCTTAATAAAAGATCAGTTCTGACTATTCACAAAGGGAACTACTTTCATTCATGTACAAATCGTAAATTTCGCACCACATAGCCAAACTTAGCCTTTCTTTCTATCTTTCTTTTAAGTGAGAGGAGGGGAGGTAGTGAGACAGACTCCTGCTTGCACTCCGACTGGGATCTACCCAGCAACCCCTGTCTGGGCAGATGCTTGAATCTACTGAACCATCCTCAGCGCCCAGGGCTCATGCCTGAATCCGAACCTATCCAGCCACCGGCTGAGCTACGGGAGGGGAAGAGGGAGAGAAGAGGGAGAGAAGCAGGTGGTCGCTTCTCTTGTGTGCCCTGACCAGGAATTGAACCTGGGATGTCCATACACCATGCTGATACTGTATCCATTGAACAAACTGTCCAGGGCCTAAGTTTAGCCTTTCATAGGACCTCCTGTAACCTACTTATCAGAACTCAGACTAAAATTTACTCTTTGGGAAAGACAAACTAAACTTTGCAATTGGCCTTTCCTGTTGCAGATACTTATAAAGGTTGGTTTTTAGGCTAGGGAGACGTATCTGCATCTTGCTCCATATGAAACTATTATTTGAAATTAGGATATCCTGCCCACTTGATGAGCCCTTATGTCAATGAGACCATACATAATGCCTTGTAGGGCAGGGAGTGGGTTTGCTCTCTTTTATTTTGACGTATGGCCCATAGTAGGATGTCTAAAAATGCTTTCTGGAAGAATGGATGCTAGAGATTGTTTAAAATGTTAACTTAGGGCCTAGAGACCTTCCAGCATGATTGTAGGTTTATTACTTCTTTTTTTTTTTTTTTTGTATTTTTCTGAAGCTGGAAACGGGGAGAGACAGTCAGACAGACTCCCGCATGCGCCCGACTGGGATCCACCCAGCACACCCACCAGGGGGCGACGCTCTGCCCACCAGGGGGCGATGCTCTGCCCCTCCGGGGCGTCGCTCTGTTGCGACCAGAGCCACTCTAGCACCTGGGGCGGAGGCCAAGGAGCCATCCCCAGCGCCCGGGCCATCTTTGCTCCAATGGAGCCTTGGCTGCGGGAGGGGAAGAGAGAGACAGAGAGGAAGGAGAGGGGGAGGGGTGAAGAAGCAGATGGGCGCCTCTCCTATGTGCCCTGGCCGGGAATCGAACCCGGGACTTCTGCACGCCAGGCCGACGCTCTACCACTGAGCCAACCGGCCAGGGCCGGTCTATTACTTCTGTGTAATATTTTGTGAAGATTGTGCTTCTGCAGACAAACTTGTGCAGTAGGCTTGCTGTGGGTGGGAGTCCTGTTCTGACACTGGAGAGAAACTGGGAGGTGCTCGTGGGCTGCCTGCGCACCAGGGGCTGGCGAGAAGCTGTCCCGAAGCTGAGCTCTGCTCGCCAAGCCCTCGCTGCCCTCCTGCAGCCTTCTACCTCCCCACCGAAGCCTGGAGCTGACTTTGTTTTAAACTTATTTTATTTTTATTTTTTTATTTTTACTTATTCATTTTAGAGAGGAAAGAGAGAGAGAGAGAGAGAGAGAGAGAGAGAGAGAAGTGGGGAGGAGCAGGAAGCATCAACTCCCATATGTGCCTGGACCAGACAAGTGCAGGGTTTTGAACCGGTGACCTCAGCATTCCAGGTCAATGCTTTATCCACTGAGCCACCACAGGTCAGGCCGGAGCCGACTTTGAAATAATGGCACCTGTGACCAGGCGCACAGCTGCACAGCCGGGATCTGGGTCAGGAGGAAAGGGAAGTCAGCCAACACTTCCTTTTCCTCCTCCCCTCAAAGGGAGGTCAGAGGTGGTTGGCTGCACTACCACACTCAGCATTTCCTGTTTCAGAATCATGGGTGGAGCAAGGACCTTCCCTGGACTATCTGCAAGAGTCCTCCCCTTTTTCTGGTGCTTGAGAAAAAACCCTACCTTTCATGATGATCCCAAGCGTATAGAATTGACCCTTGGATAGCATGCTGTCTTTGTTAGTTCATCCCCCAAATCAGGAGGACAAGCAGGCTTCTTAGGTTCTACGTGCTACAAGGCCAAAATCATCAAAGTTTCTGCTTTAATAACTCAAGTTCAATCATGATAGGTTCTGACTCTGCGTCTACCAACTACTAAGTGTGGGGAACATGTTTCAACACCAAGGGAGGTGACATGACGCACACCAGCATTCATTTTCACTCCCTCCCCTACTCCTTTTTTCTGTAATCAAACCCCGTCTGTACAGAAGCCCACTCTCTGCACAGTGATGTCTTTCAGGCCCCAGCCACAGGGGCTCAGCCCAGCGATGGGCTTCGTATAGGGATGAAACAGTTAGAGAAGTCAGGTGACTTTAGGGGCAGATGCCCTCACCACTAAGAGGGATTCACAGGAAGAGATCATCTTGTCATCTCTGGAACTATCACGTCTGTACGTGATGAGCAGCACTGTAGCAGCCATGACCACAGCAGCAACTGAACAAACTGATTAAATGAGCTGAGTTCACCCATGTTGTTTTCTATGTGATCATAAATTTTTTTTTTTTTTTTTTTTCTGAAGCTGGAAACAGGGAGAGACAGTCAGACAGACTCCCGCATGCGCCCGACCGGGATCCACCCGGCACGCCCACCATGGGGCGACGCTCTGCCCACCAGGGGGCGATGCTCTGCCCATCCTGGGCGTCGCCATGTTGCGACCAGAGCCACTCTAGCGCCTGGGGCAGAGGCCACAGAGCCATCCCCAGCTCCCGGGCCATCTTTGCTCCAATGGAGCCTTGGCTGCGGGAGGGGAAGAGAGAGACAGAGAGGAAAGCACGGCGGAGGGGTGGAGAAGCAAATGGGCGCTTCTCCTATGTGCCCTGGCCGGGAATCGAACCCGGGTCCTCCGCACGCTAGGCCGACGCTCTACCGCTGAGCCAACCGGCCAGGGCTATGTGATCATAAATTTAATTTTTGATTGGGCTTCTATGAGTTGGACTCCATGTTACTTGCATGCAAAAGGATCCTGTACTGTAGGCAGGGATTGGATCACAACAAAATTATGGAAAGTGCACTTTTGCCAGCTTTTAATCACACCGTATGTAAGTATATAGCAGGACGATTGAAATCTATTTTGGGGCACCCACCTCCAACAATTAGGAAGCGTGAGGGTAGTTTGCTTTTATCTCCTCCCTCTTGATTCATCCAATGGGCACATGTGTTTTTCTCCAGAATGGAAACATATTAAGAGTGGCAGACTTCCTATGAATTTCTGGTTTACTTGTACAGTTTATAAGACCGCAGTGGTGGAATCAGTTTCTGAGTCCTACAGGTCTTTTCTCTTGCTTGCTGCTCCTCTTGGCTTCTTTGTGAGCAGGAGGACAGGTGAGCACTCTGGGTTAGGGCCAGTGGAACAATTACTGTTGTAAAAATAGATTACACATCCATGTTAAGACTATATCACCTTCTCAACTTTAAGATACTTTTTGGTTGTCATCTAAATTCTCCTAAAGGTGTTTTCTCTCTCCCTTCATGGGTACTGACTCAAATTCCTGGGGGAAATTTGCCTCAAAGGTTATCTTTCAGCACTTTATTTCAGAGGTAGAAATGTATTTTTAAGTGCTTATATGTGATACAAAATCTTGCAGGAGGAAACTGTTAAGAGTGGTTACTTATGCAGAGTGAAATGGTGCCGGGGCTAAAAAAATGTTTGTTTTTATTTTAGTTCCCTTTGATATCAATTAAATTATCTTTACTATAATACAAATATTTTATGGCAATTGGGGGAAACATAAGGGAATTATTTCTGCTAATATATCTTCACATTTCCTATAATACACAAAATGTTTTTCAAAATAAAGATGTATACAATTGAGTTCTCCAAATTATGCCCATACTTCTCTCTCTTGCTGACATTACCCTATTGATTTATGAATGTCTTTCTGCTTTTCTGGAGTATTATTACTTTACCTTAATTATCTTTTCCTCTTTCACACATTCTATAAATTCCGCAAAAGCTTCTATTTCTTCTGTGAAATATTAAAGCCCTGAATTTTTAGTTTTCTTTCTACTTCATTAGTGTTCTTCATTCAAAGCCCTTATCTTGCTTCAGCATCCTTATCCCCAGCCTTAATTATACACTTAAGAAATATATACATGCCTATATCTGTTAAGATGCTCAATTACAGATAACAGAGAACACCCAACACAAAATGACTTAATGTATGGGACATTTATTATGTAACATAACAAGAACTTCAGCTCTAGGGCAGATCTAGGATTGGTTAATTCAGCTGCTCAACAACATATTTGAAGACTCAATCTCATATTTCTGCCCTGATTTCTCCTCCATCAATTCTCCTTAACATAATACCACTTATGGTCCCCAGGTGGCTGTCACATTCCTTACATCCTGGCATGACCCTGGCCTGCTGGGAAGAGAACTATTTTTATAGTTCTTTTTTTATATATGATATATATACTTTTTTAAAAAAAAGATTTTTATTTATTCATTTTAGAGAGGAGAGAGAGAGAAGGGGAGGAGGAGCAGGAAACATCAACTCCCATGTGTGCCTTGACCAGGGAAACCAGGGTTTTGAACCAGCAACCTCAGAATTCCAGGTTGATGCTTTATCCACTGTGCCACCACAGGTCAGGCTCTACAGTCCTTCTTTTAAGAGAAAGAACGCTCCTCTAGGTTTTTCAGCAGACTTCCTCAAATCTCATTGGCCAAATCAATGTGGTAATGTCAGCAAGAGAGATATGTATGGGCGTGTGTCTAAATCAAGTGCCGATGAGGGGAAAGAGACACTAGCATTAGGTCAATCGCGATTGACCAGCCAGGAGCGGCTTCTTCTGAGGCACATGGAGGGATAGCTGAACAAAATCAGTTTTTTTACCTACCTATCTCTAATTTGTTTTCTGCATGGGGTTTAAAAGAATTCAGTTAGCCACATGGTGAAGTCATTAAGGTTTATTTATAAGTGTGTTCTAAAAGTACCAAATTATCTACTATTCTGTGTAGATTTTGAAGACTGATTCATTATTTTGACTGATTGGAAATAGAGTTGACCCTTGAACAATGCAGGAGTTAGGGATACTGACCTCCGTGCAATCAAAAGCAATTTGGCTCCCCCCCCCAACATTTTTGACTCCTCAAAATCTTACAGTTGGCCTTCAGTATCCATTGAGAATTGGTTCCAGGACCCCCCTTGGAAACCAAAGTCCACAGATACTCAAGTCCCGTATATAGAATGGCACGGAACAATATATACGGTTGGCTTTCTACCTCCATGGACTCCCAACTGCTGATCACAGTTACTGTTTTTGATGGGCAGTTGGTTAAATCCATGGTTGTGAAACCCATGGGTATGGAGGACCACCAGCATTGAAAAAAAAATCTGCATACAAGATCAGATTGTGTTGTTCAAGGATCAGCCGTATACATAAAATGTGCCTTTGGCTTTCTTGAGTTTTCATTGTTCTTGATAGGTTTTTGACATAGCTGTGTTTCCACTCTTTACAGAGCGTTGGATGGAGTGGTGGCTGGAGACCTGGTGGTGGGGGAGCAGCAGGGACTGACCTTGCGCAGTGGGGAACCCCAGTCCTTGCACACCGCCAGTGAGGCGCCCGGGCCTTCACCTGCAGAGCCGGGGTTATTTAAAAAGGTAATGCTGCATTTCTGATATCTAGCTGCTTGAAACAAACACTTTAATGAATTAAAACACTGTGAAATAACCCCTGTCTGATGGAAAAAACACGTGTTTAAAAAGAAGGGTAAGATGGTAGATGGTAAAAAGAGCATTATATGTCAAAGCACCGTCATCATGAGTCAGGCGCCTCGGGGGGGGGGTGAGCGGTGAGCGTGAGTCCGTGCCCTTTGCTGCCTCAGGGGTTCTTCCTCCCTGTCCTGGCTGCTGGTTCCACCCAGGCTGTGCTCTGATTCGAAGCTGGACAAAGTGAGGTGACATCAATATCTGGAATTAGTGATTCTTTTCCATGAAAAGCATTTTTACTACTTCCTACTGTAAGACATTTAGAGTTGTTATTATAGATATCAGTAGTTGCTTCTTAATATCCAGATGTTTGCGCAAAAGATCTGACGTAATTATTTTGCTTTCCCCAACCTGATATAAAGTAGTAAGAAAAGAGGACATGATGAGATTATTAGCTCATATTTTATTAGAATATGACAAAAGTAGGTAGGGAAATTCAACAAAGAATGCTTCCTAACTCAAATTAGCGTAATATTAATCAGAGTAGCAGAAATATAAAATGTAAAAATTAAAAAATAAAATTTAAATTAAAATAATTAAATAACCCAGCTTACAGTCATTTATACTTGCTTTCAAATTGATTTTGTATTTCGTTCTTTTTCCTTTTTAAGAAACAGTTTGTAACGGGTAACAAAACCTGATAAATCTAGTCACTGGCCCTAGCCAGAGTTTTAAGTGGCTTGCCACATTTGTTCTTTAATAACTTAAAATAAAAATAATTCTGTAAGTAACATGCTATTAAATATCTTATAATGTTTACAGAAGGACAGGTAACAGTCGATGGCAGCATTTAGAGCTGGAGCCAAAGTAAATTCACTAAGAAGGATGACTTCGAAGGCTCTGCAGTGCCTCTCCCTTAGCGTGCAGTCCAGCGCTAGCTGTGTCTTCCCTAGGTACTGACATCCCGCTGGCCATAGTCTCTGAACCCTGCCTCGCTCTCCCAGGACGCAGTCAGGAAGCCCTGGGCACTGGGTAGCCCACGGGAGAGGCCCCAAGGCCAAGCCAGAGAGGCAGTGCTGCGAGGAGGCAGGGAGGCGGCCAGTGAGTACCCGTGGGAAAGGCAGAGGCTTGGAGCAGAAACAGATGTCAGGGAATCCAGTGCAGGATGGAGACAGAGCAACTAGAAGCAGGGCAGAAACTTGAAGAAGGGAGCAAGCAGAGACACAATGTCATTCTGGCTACAGTGTCCCCAAGTGTCACCTGAAACGGTCGGCCAGGCACCTCTGTGCTCTCTACTGTACCTTGTGCTCCAAGGTGGTCAAACACCACAACAGGAAAAGCTGGCTCCAGGTCCGCTTCCGGGTCTGCCTGCTGTCTCTCTCACTGTCCCTCTCTCTGCCCTCTCTGCCCCTCCATCATCCCTCTTTCACACTCCTGCTCTCTGGCCTTTGGCTCTCCTGATCTTTCTCCTTTGCACGTTCTGCTAGGGCTGGGGGAAGGAGGAGGCAGTAAACAGAGCCTCTCTTTCCGGTTGATGTGTTCTCGTCTTTATGTCTGTTGAGACCAGGGTGTACCTAGAACATTCTCAGAAGTGCAGGACTTCCCCATACACCGGTCTGGCCAGTATTATTGGGAAACAAAAGTTAACTCCACTTAGATTTCCTACCTACTGTGAGTGCCAGGGTACCTCCCATACCTTCAAAGTACCTTTCTCTTAGTCCGCTCTCCACAGTGAGCCTGGTCATTTCCTGTGAGATTCAGCAGATTTGCTAGGCAGTTCGGTCAGTGACACCTTTGAGTCTCTCCCATGTAGAAGGCCATAAATTCTTCCTCAGATTGCTGAGTTGATCTAGCCCTCTGAGTTAAATCTACTTATGAAAATGAATGCTTAAATTTTTTATTTGCATTGAAATTAAGCTATTTGTCTTACCCATCTCTCTATATTTCTTCTGAACATTCTATGTTATTATGTCTGTTTATTTGTTTAACATGCTGTTAAAATTCCGTAGATGTTCCTTAAAGCTAAAAATACCATATTGAATCCTTCAATTAAAATAACACATTTACCATACCTGCTTGTGTAAATAAAAACATGGATTTATAATTACAAAGATAGTTGCCTCTCAAATGCATATATACATCAACTAGGGAAAAAAGTGGAACTACAAATCAAAACAGAATAATACTAGAGTTTAAATCATAGAATTTAAATATAAAAACTACCAGGGATTTTACATTTATTTACACAAAACAATTTATCTTTTAGATGGCTACATAAAGTGTTTACTGTTTTAGAGTAGAAGATACATTTATATAGAAATATTTATATTTATAACAGACCATTTTTCATATGATAGAAAAGCATAAAGAAGTGGTATCATTAAAAAATATGCGATACATATGTTGAATAATTCTTTCTTTGCATATAAGAGAAGATTAACATCATAGGTCATATGTGTTTTGCTATATTTATTTTCATACATGGACTTATATTTGTATTTATGACAAATTATTTTGTAAATAAAAATGTATTAATTCTACTACAAAGTGGTATTAACACATTTAATACCACTTAAAGGATGCTCCAGAACATGAAGGAGCATGCTTTAATAATTAAAGCATTTCTTTAAAAAAAAAATAATATAACAAGAATAGCAATCAATGTATTGTTAATTATAATTAGCATCTTCAGTAAGGCAATCACCTTCATGAGCATTTCAATGATTTCCAGTAAAAAATCCCCTTCAGTTCTGTTCACTTATTTTGATCTAGAAAAGTATATGTGACTAAGTGATTATATGTGAAATTGTATTTTAATTTAATTCTGGAGCCATGTTCAAAAAATAAAATGGAATAAGCAGGTACAGCAATTATTTTTATTAATTCAAGCAAAAAACAATTTGCATTAACCATTTAGATTCTTTTATTCTTGATGACCTGGATAAAGCCTCTATTTCCCATTGCCTGCAAGTGTATGTGAGTGTTCATGAGTATAAGTGTGTGTGTGTACTTTTTAAAAGGAAAAATAATCCTCTCCCCCCAAAAAACCTTGAATAAACAAATGTAACTGTAAGCTCTAGAGAAGAAATCTTGCCAAATCAGCGTTGCTCCTGGTGAAGTCAGTTGTACAGATTTTGATTCTTGTTCAAGCTTCTCTGCCCTATCTTTCAGGAGACATCTGTGAGTTTGGGATGCTCCCAAACCATCCAAATGTACAAGTGTCTGCTTAGTCTCAGCTACCTCAGAGATGTTTCTACCATAGTCACTTTGGCAGTTTTTTTATTGCCCGGTTAATCTTATAATTGTCAAAGTGGAGCATTTTCCAGTTTCTTGCCTAGTTATTCCAGTTGAGGCAGAAAGGAAAAAACATTTTCTGATACGTTCATTTCCCACATTTCCCAGGTGGCTGGCCACCTGGAGAGGTGATGTACAACTACTTCTGTTCCCACTCCCATTGTTTCTCCTTTCTCTCTCTCCCTCTAGCTCCTGCTCCATACAGGTCTACTGATTTTTCCCTGAATGCCCAATTCCCAGCCTTACCCCATTTCCTAGAACAGATCAAGTTCAAAACATGAAATACTTCCGAGGCCTCAGACTTGTTCACCCCCACTTCAACCCTGCCTCATCCCATGGGGCATAGTATTGTGTCTTCTCCACATAGGGCTGGCCTAGTACACATATGTGAGCATCGATCACTGAGCTTGCACATTTTGTCTCAAGTCACCCAGGCTGCTAATCTCACCAATGAGAGTTCTGAAAACATCATGCAAGAAGTAGGACCTTCGACATACTGAAATTTAACCCCTACCTCTAACCCTGAGACTGAGACATCATTTACTAAGATTGGGCCTTCCCAATAGTGATGTCCTTAAATGACTTAATAGTATCATCCATCCATTCAAACTCTACATTTCACCTTCTATTGGTATTTTATCTTAAATTTCTAGCGCCATCTGGTGTTGTAATTAGAGACTGCTGAGCCCTTGAATCTATCTATTTGCAAATCTTTGCTTTGATCATTAGTGGGATCTCACGATCATTTCACACACCCTGTTCCACCCAGAACCTGTCTTATCCACACAGATAGGTCTATGGTCAAGCCTCAATTCTTCTGCCCTTTCCAGACTGTCTGCATGGCAGGGCATTCTCTATGCTCTATCAGTACTGATCTGAAAGACTATACTGTTACACTGTTAGGGGGAAAAATCAAAATAGAGAGCAATATGTATAACATGTTACAATTTGAGTAAAAGTAGAATGTTGGAATATATATCTTTGTTTACAAATACATTAAAAAACTACAGAAGAAGCTTGACCTGTGGTGGTGCAGTGGATATAGCTTCAACCTGGAACACTGAGGTCGCCAGTTCGAAACCCTGGGCTTGCCTAGTCAAGGCATATATAGGAGTTGATGCTTCCTGCTCCTCCCCCCTTCTCTCTCTCTCTCTCTCTCTCTCTCTCTTTCTCTCTCTCCTCTCTAAAATAAATAAATAAATTCTTTAAAAAAATACAGAAGAATACAAGAAAAACTAACAATAATTAATAAGCAGATATGGGACACAGGTGGGAGAGAGACCTTTTACTATGTACTTTTTCATATATTGAATTTTGAGCCATGTGAAGATATTACTTAGTTAAAATTTTTTTTGAAGATGGAGGGATGCACAGATATGAGTTAGGGTAAGTTGTGATTAAAGTTAAATGAAATGGTTTAGATCTGCATGTGTAAGTTTTCTATGATTCTGTGATTTGCTGTAGAGTGTGCCAGGCCTGACTGCATTGCCTGAGGGGCTGCCCTGGTTCCCAAGCTTCCTTCACGTATATGTCTACTGCTTCCCATTCCCAGGAAATCTTTCCCTTTGCCTACCTGCATATTCCTATTCCAGCCTTAAGATCCTGCTCAAACTGCTCTTCCTTCGTGATCTCTGCCAGAAAAGGTCTTCATTTGCCTCTTTGTGTTGCCACCTACCTTGGACGTATCTTGAATTCAGCACTTTCCATATTGATTTACAAGTCTCCTTCCTTACTAGGTAGACGGTCCTAAGGGTTAGACTGCATCTGTATGACTGGAACAGTGTAAATTTTGCACAAATGAAATGCTGGATGTTTGCAGTAAGAAATAATAGGAAATAGTGTTGTTGCTAATGTACAGCATTTTAGCTCTAGTATGAGTTTAATGTTTATTTAGGCTTTTGGAGGTAGAGCAGGGAAGCTCACCAAATACATACATAGGAGTAGGCAAAAGAGGTTTACAGTTGTGATGCAAATAATACAATAATTGATAAATAATATAAAATAAGAATAAATTCTGTTTTGCATACCCACAACTGTAGGTCTACTTTTGCCCACCCCTGCCCGTAAGCAAGCCATGTGTGAGCAGCAGAGGAGCACGTGGCCATTTTCAGAGCATAAGTCCACCCTTCCCCTCCAAGTGCTGAAGGGCTGCGAAGATCAACGTTGCATGGTGGCCTAGGGAACAGTTCTTTGTCTCCAAAAGAGCCTAGTGTTACTGTATGCATCAAGAGCTATCTTAGCTGCACATGAGGTTTCCCAAGTTAGGCATTCTATAGGCTGGAGGATATTGCTTTAATATTCTATTCAATAAATATGGCAGTACAAACAGCAGGATATGGTATAACAGTTGTTTTTCTCATAAAAGTTAAGTGTTGACCTTATAAGAAAAAGATTGCCTTTGAATAATCAGCTTTGGAAAAATACAAATTATCTGTACCTGTTTGTGATACTTTGCATCTAAAGGTATTGTCATCACCAGGATGTAGCAGGAAATCAATGAGTGATTTGTTTTTCTTTCCACCTCAAGTGCATGTGTTGTCTTTCCTTGAGGTATTGACTGTGGGTGCTGTTTATTTACATATATGTGTGTGTGTGTGTATATATATATATATCTATATATATATATATAAACATATAGGCCCTGGCTGGTTGGCTCAACAGTAGAGCCTGGGTTCAATATCCTGTCAGGACCCACAGGAGAAGCAACCATATGCTTTTCCACCCCTTCCCCACCTCTATCTCACACTCTCTCTCCCCCTCTCCCATAGCCATGGCTCGAATAATTCGAGCGATGTTGGCTCCAGTCACTGAGGACGGCTCTGTGGCCTCCACCTCTGGCACTAATGTAGCTTGAGCAATGGAACCCATTCAGATGGGCAGAGCATCACCTGGTAGGGGGCTTGCCAAGTGGCTCCCGGTCAGAGCGCATGCAGGAGTCTGTCTCTGCCTCCCTGCCTCTCACTTAATAAAAAAATAGTAAATAAATAAACAAACAAACATATAAATATATACCAGCCAGTCCATTTCCTGTATTAATCCAAACTAGAAGGCTTTGTCTGTTTAGGGTTTTATGAGTTCTTTAAGAGTGCAGTGATACATTTATTAATTTTTCTTCAAAATACCATTTGCTTGCTGAAAACATTTCCAACAGTACTAAAACATACAAAATAAAGACTTAAATTCTCTCTTTACCCTTGAAGGTAACTAGTTTGGTGTCTCTCCTTTCAGACTTTTCTTATGCATTTACATCAAGTGTCCATTTATGCGACCAAAGGGATCATGCACTGCATGTAGTTCTCTTTTTTTATTAAGCAATTTTTGTGATCATCTTTCCAAGTCAGTATCTATAAATATGCCTCTTTTGATTTGCTACATGGTATTTCAAATGTATAATGTGATGAGTGTAACATTATATAGTTTACCAATCTTTATGGACCTTTAAGTTGTTTCCACTTTCTTTTTTTAAAAAATATAAACAATGCTGTCCTTATGGGTGTTTTGGAAAGTATTTCTGTGGGATAAATTTTCTAGAAATTGAATTAGCTGAAGCAAAAGCATGTTTATTTTTAAGTGCTATAGGTACTATAAAATTACCTGTAGAAAGGTTTTATCAACCTAAGCTCCCAACCAAAGTGACTCCTGACTGAAGTGAATAAATGTGCCTATTTTTCTACCATTTTATGAATGTTGTATGTAATCAATTTTTTCATTTTGCCAATCTCTTGGTATGTTATTGTTTAAATGTACAGTTCTTCAATTAAGAGTGAGGTTCAGCTCTTTTTTGTTTATTGGCCATTTGTATTTCTTCAGTGAATTATCTTTTCATGTTGTTTGCTCATTTTTGTATTGGGTGTTTATCATGTTGAAGGTATTGTGATAAAGTGACAATCATTGGTATTCAGAATTGATAAAAATGTATTCTTATATGGGACATTTTTTTAAATCTCCTTTGTGTTCTTTTTCTTTTTAAATAACGTAATGTTCTGGTATTGAAGCAGGGTTTAAATTTATTATGTGGTTGTGTGTGTGTGTGTGTGTGTGGTTGTGTGTGTGTATGTGGGGAGGACAGGGTAGGAACTGTAGTGAAAAACCAAAATGCTTCTCTGCCATCACTAGAGAGGAGAATCAGAGGAGGTGGGAGCAGGAGGGAGAATTTTAAAGTCATCTTTTGGGTGCTCACTTCAGCATCACACATACTAAAATTAAAGTCATCTTTTTGGTCACTCATGCAGTGGAATGAAATAAAGTTCTCAGAAAACTTTAATTGAAATGCCCTTCCTCCTCATCCCAGTTCTGTTCTTGCATATTTTAAGTCCCTTTGTTCAAATAAAGATCCTTTTTTTAAAAAAAAAAAAATTTTATTTATTGATTGATTTTTTAGAGAGAGAGGAGTGAGAGAGAGAGAAGGGGAGGAGCAGGAAGCATCAACTCCCATATGTGCCTTGACCAGGCAAGCCCAGGGTTTCGAACCGGCAACCTCAGTGTTCCAGGTCAACGCTTTATCCCACTGCGCCACCACAGGTCAGGCCAATATCCTTTTTTTTTTTAAACTTTTTGACAGAGAGAGTCAGAGAGAGGGATCTATAGGGACAGACAGGAAGGGAGAGAGATGAGAAGCATCAATTCTTCGTTGCAGCACCTTAGTTGTTCATTGATTGCTTTCTCATATGTGCCTTGAGTAGGGGGCTACAGCAGACCGAGTGACCCCTTGCTTAAGCCAGAGACCTTAGGCTCAAGCCAGCAACCTTTCAGCTCAAGCTAGTGACCATGGGGTCACGTCTGTTATCCTACGCTCAAGCCAGCGACCCCGCACTCAAGCTGGTGAGCCCGTGCTGAAGCCGGATGAACCGCGCTCAAGTAGCGACTTTAGGGTTTCAAACCTGGGTCCTCCACGTCCCAGCCCAACGCTCTAGTCACTGTGCCACCACCTGGTCAGGCCAAATAAATTTCTTGCATTTATTATTAAAAATATTTACAACAGTCTGAGACTCAAAGCATCCAGGACTGAAGCCATTTCAGTGCAGTCCTTTGGGATGCTGTTTCCAGCTCCAGTCAAGACAGGTCCAGTTCTCTCAGGAACATCCGGGCGGTGATCATCCTGACCAGCATGACGTAAGGGGTCACTTAGGGTAGTAGAGCTTGGAGCATCTATGAAGCTCTATATAAATAGTAATTACTGTTATTGGTCTTTGACATCCTTATGTTTCAAACTGAATTCCTACCGGCTAATGCAGTACATGGGGAAATTAAAGCTCTTGTGACATCATACACATAATAAAGAGAAGTCTCCAGTGGCCAGTGATACTCATTTGTTTTCCTGAGGACATCAAGATAGGATCACATCATCCTTTTGGCTGGAGAGATGAAAAAATTAGGGGCTTAATTTCCTTTGAATCAATGAAGGATTTTTTTCTAATTAAATAGAATATTGGTTTGGGTAAAATCCCTCATTGGGGATACCTTCTTCTGTCAACAAAGACCTCTGGCTGCACTCTGACAACATTTGAGCCCACTGGAACCGAATCTGGTCGCATATGTAGCTCTGGACACTGCACTTCTTCTGCAATACTTATTACGCTCTCTCGGGGAAAATCTGAAGACCTGTCCTACGCAGAACCTCGATGGGCGGTCAGACCTGCTGCCGGTGCGGCTGTGGCAGGTGCCATGGCTGCGCCAGCAATCGCAGCAGGAGTGTTGACTCTCGGAATAGGTGTCCTGACTCCTGGAATAGAAATGAAAATTTCAGAAACAGGTACCGTGACCAAGATTTTGAGGTAAGTCCTTGCTGAGGGAATCCTTCTGAGTCATTGATTTGTCCAATGTCTCTTTAATAATATTTGAATATGAGGCACATGATTGTGAATTGATATCTATTCCTATTATGCAGGGCTAATGCCATTTTAGTCGCATATATTTCAGTGTATTCTGGGCACTATTTATGAATGTACTCACTTAGATATCTTTTATTTCTGTTAAACAGGGTTTTGTTGGTTTGTTTGTTTTTGCAATTAGAGCTTAACTAACAAAGTAAACAGCAGTGAAGGTAGCTGCTGCTCAGTACTGTGGAGCCCGAGGGCCTCCTGAGGCCGCTGCGGGCAGGGGCAGACGGGGTGGGGGCTGGGTGAGGCAGGACGCTGTCCCGCGGGGTGAGCTTTATGCCACGCCTTTGCTCAGAGAAGCTCCCGTTTCTGTTCTTCACTATGGTAGAACTGTGTGCAACTTCTTTTGAAAAAAAATGTTTTACTGCTGTAAAAATCATGAAAACAACCAGGTGAGATTTCATATAATGGTCTTCCAACTCTGGTATCTATAATTTTATGTAACACTTTAATTAATCTCAGTATCATATTTCCTTTAAAAAGAAACTTTATCACATTTCTCTCATTATCTTATTATTTATATGCGCCCCTCCTGCACCACAATGCAGGCTTTTTCTCTTTATTTTTACCTAGCCAACTTGTCTGTTACATCCTGTTGTTACTCTTTAAACCTGAGTAAGCTGCTTGTCCCTATTGAATTTTCTTTAGTTTGTCGAATCACTCTTCATAATAATGAATTGTTTTGAAATTTATCCATATTTTTCTGAGCATTAGCAACCTTGACTATCTAGATTCATCAATACAAATCTGATAATGATCTGATATTCTTTAAAAAAAGTTTTCTTTTAATTACCAAAAATTTTTATTTATTGATTGATTTTTAGAGAGAGAGAAACATAAATTTGTTGTTTCATTTATTTATGCATTCATTGGTTGATTCTTGTATCAACCCGACGGGGGATCAAACCCTCAACCTTGGCATATTGGGACGATGCTCTATTCAACTGAGCTACCTGGCCAGGGCCTGATGAGGTGTTTTTTTGTTTTGTTTTTTAAGTGATAGAGGGGTGGGGAAGAGAGAGATGAGAAACATCAAGTCATAGTTGCAGCACTTTAGTTGTTTATTGATGCTTCTCATACATGCCTTGACCGGGGAGCTCCAGACGAGCCAGTGACCTTGGGCTTCAAGCCAGTGACCATGGAGCCATATTAAAAATTCCACACTCAAGCTGGGACCCACACTCAAGCTGGATGAGCCCGTGCTCAAGCCGGGGACCTTGGGGCTTTGGACCTGGGACATTGGCTCGACACTCTATCCACTGTGCCACCACTGGTAAGGCTGAAGAGGATATTCTTGATCATTTCCTTCTGGTCATTTATAAGGTCACTGAATAGAATGATATTTAAGTTGGAATTAAGCTGAGCAAACTGATATTCTGACCTTCCCATTTTGCTAGCTGATCTGGCAATGAGTTGTCTTTTCTACCTTTGTTTTTGTTTTTAAGAATTATATTTAAAACAGCGAATATGTTCAAGGTTGTGAGTAAATATTTATTGACTGTCATCCAAAGTAGTAAATGTAGCGTCGCACATTTTGAAACATAAATAAATGAAAGAATGAGGAGGTTGATTACAGGATAAAAGGAAGTACTGAAAGGTCAGAGCATGCAAAATAAAGGAAGGAACTCAGCTACCCATGTGCTCAGCATTCATTCAGAGCTCACTAAGAGTCCCTAGTGCTTCTGCAGTTTTAATGCTAACAGTCTGCCAGTGGCTTATCTTTGTTACCTTTGGTACATGTGCTGTTTATTTATTCATTTCATGTTTGCTAATGAAGTACCTTGGGAGTTTCTCCTTTCAGCAAAAATAGAAGGAAATGAAAGGGGGTTTGTTGGCAGTCCACTGACTGAGTCACACAAAGTGCCGATTTGGCCGAAAACAAGCCTAAAATAAATGGCAAACTAATTTTAAGACTAAAAAGTAAGATACAGTGTATCAGTTACATTTGATATTATGATGTTCGATGTTATAATTAAGAAAGGGATCAGAATCAAGGTGACAGGTGTACATATGAGAGGATAAATTAACCAAAGTGGAATGTGTTCGGCTAGAGAAGATGGTACAGAAAGAAGCCTAGGAAGTAGAACTATTTTCAGGAATACGTGTGTGGTAGGAATTACTTTTTGAATACAGACAGAGGAATTGTAAGATCTTGAGCAAAGAAGCATTCTTGATGAATGAAGTATTTCAGAAGTAGTGGCACTGATAATTCTGGTGTGATGGAAAGGTGAATGAGGTACAGGGAGATAGAAAGCTCTCAGTGCAGATGGAGATTGGCTAGTAAAACAGTACAGGCTCGTATTAAGGTAAAAGTTGTAGAATGGCTGAAGTCAAAAGATCTGATTATAGATTACATGTAGGGCCAAGTGGATGAAATGAAAATATTTGAAGGTCTTTAGTTTAGGAGGCTAGAAAAATGGTGTCTTGATGACTAATGAAATTTTTTAGAATGAGAGACTGCTTGCAAGGAAGGCTTTTGCTTTTTATTACAAAATCAGCTCTGGCTGGCTGGCTGAGTGGATACAGTGTTAGCCAGGCATGCGGATGACCCGGGTTCGATCCCCGGTCAGGGCACACATGAGAAGTGACCATCTGCTTCTCTCTCTCTTTCTCTCCCTCTTCTGTCTCTTTCCCCTTCATGCATCCAGTGGCTTGATTGGTTTTAGCATTGGCCCCGAGTGCTGAGGATGGCTTGGTAGATTTGAGCTTTAGCCCCAGATGGGGGTTGCCGGGTGGTTGCTGGTCAGGGTGCATGAGGGAGTCTGTCTCTCTATCTCCCCTCCTCTAACTTAAAAATAAATTTTTAAAAAAATGTTGACATTGAAATAATAACTTGAAAACAGGGTGCAAAGTTTTAGATTAACAGAGAGGGCAGTATGGAGAAATAGATTTGAGATCTCATCTGAACAAGTTAGAATCTGAAAACATTCAAAATTTTCTTTCTCTTTCATTCTTTCCTTCCTTCCTTTCCTTTCTTCTTTCCTTTTCTTTTTTCTTCTTTCTTTCTTTTTTCTATCTTTTTCTCTTTTACTTTTTTTTTTTTGGTAAATTAACATCAAAACTCATTTGGCAATAAAATCTGACCTGAACTCTCATGAGGCAATTTACTATCTTTATCCCTCTCAGAATGCACTGTTGTATGTATTGGCTGGAAAGAATATTAATGTAGTATGGTAAATGTACCTATTACCTTTCCAAAACCTGAGCATTCTGATTTTTAAAATATACTGCTCACAAAAACTAGAGATATTTCATAGCTTCATATTCATTTTGAAATATCTCCTAATTTTTGTGAGCAGGATACTCCTGGCTCCAATGGCTTTCCTGAGGGATTGTGGCCCTGCAGTAAGTTCAGAGAAAGAATGCCAGTGAGACATAACTGAGTCATCCTAAGTGTCGAAGATACAATGAGAGACCTATAATGAGTGATTAAACTTAAAAAGAAAGGCATAATTTGCACAAGTAGAAGGTAAAAAATAAAGAGGAAATTCAAGAAATAAGTTGACAAGGATAGCAGATTTGACAGAAAGAAAGATATGGTGGAATCTGTATTGCTCTTGAAAGTGGAGGCAGAGGGCACTGGGAACTGGAGGGGGATGCAGGACAGGCAGCGGCCAGAAGGGGCAGCGTTGGAGACTGCTCATGAAGACAGGACGAACCAGGCAGTTTTAGAAGCAGAAAGGAGAAAGGACAATACTAAAAATGCTTCAGAAGGAGGGAATCATTTGGGATTAAAAACTGGTTTAGAGGCAGATCTTGAGCACAGTTGGAACCATAGTTTCAAAGAGGAGGAGAGACATATCCTCAAACTAAAGGAACGTGTCAGAATGTAAAGGTGGCACAAGAAGAATTTCACACTGAAGAGTTTCACTTTTCTTTGTAGGGAAAGAAATGCAGTTAGTATCCCCAAAAATGGGCCGAGGGAAGAATTGATGACTGAGAAGAGTGGGAGTTTGGGGTAACCACAGACAAAAATATGGCAGGAATGCAACAGGAAACTGATGATGTCGGAAAGGACAGGATGCATTAAACACCATAAATCTACAGTCCAGATGTGTGCAAAATCCTGTTTGGACATGACTATCTTGTTCTCGTTCTTGTTCAGTGTAAGCTAGAATTTCCCAGTCCACAAAAATGGGATATTACTTCCCTCTCCCAGCAGACGTGTAGATGTGGCACATTAAATCAGGTGTCCCCAAACTACGGCCCGCGGGCCGCATGCGGCCCCCAGAGGCCATTTATCTGGCCCCACTGCACTTCTGGAAGGAGCATCTCTTTCATTGGTGGTCAGTGAGAAGAGCACTGTATGTGGCGGCCCTCCAATGGTCTGAGGGACAGTGAACTGGACCCCTGTGTAAAAAGTTTGGGGACCCCTGCATTAAATGATGTACACAAAATGATCATTTGTCATTAGTTTTCCTAATAAAGAGCAAGTGGTTGTCCCAGGACTGTTTAAGGTCAGAACTGCCCCACTGCAGCAGGCTCCTAATGGTCTGCTTCTTTGTTTCTGTATTGTTTGTCTTTCTCTCTACAACATAACTCCATGAGGCAGAGTTTTTTGTCTCTTGTTCACTACTGTTCATTCCCAGTACAATGTCTGCCATGCGTTAGGTGCTCAATAAATGTTTGTTGAATGAATAAATGAATGTTTCTCTGTACCTTTTAGTTTGAACTTAATTTCCTTAACTATTTTATTTCTCAATGACTACTTAATACTTAGTAGGTATTCAGCAGTTTGTTCAATTTTTAAAATTTGGTTTGATTTATTAATATCAGTTTGACACAGTTAGTATAGAACATGGATTCTCCATTCTACAGTTTTGTAACCGAGGGTATTAACCATCTCTGCAAGGCTTCCTAGGCATCTAAGTCCAAAACCTGCTTGTTCTCTTATGCCATAATCTTCCTATCCATTGTTCCAATTGATGGCATTAAAAGAAAAAATATCTTACATAACAGAAAGTCAGTATTTTGGGTCAGGAACCAGTTTTGTAACAAATAGCTTATGCAACTTTACCTCAAGGCCCGCAGAGTTGCCCGCGTCGAGATGGGAAGTTGTCATGCGAGTGGGGAAGGTGCTGCACCTTGGCTGGGCGCACAGGCTGCTGGCCATGTCCTGGGCTTCTCCACAGGGACAGGGAACCTCCCTGTGGTTCCCGGGTATTGGTGTAGTCACTCCTTCCCAGCCTGTCCAACAACAGCCTGGCAAACACAATGCCCTGTAACACACCCAGAGAAATTGAGCTGACTAAAGTCCGGCCATAGGTAAGGAATTAAATAAGAAATATTGCCTGGTCTGTGGTGGCACAGTGGATAAAGCTGAGGTTGCCGGTTCAAAACCCTGGGCTTGCCTGGTCAAGGCACATATGGGAGTTGATGCTTCCTGCTCCTCCCCCCTTCTCTCTCTCTCTCTCTCGCCTCTCTAAAAAATGAATAAAGACTTTAAAAATATACTTAAAAAATAAATATCAATAAAATAATTCCACAATATTAAAAAGATGAATCTAGACAAGGAAACCAAAGAGCAAATATATAATTATAAAAATGAAATAGGGTGGGTCTACTCAGACCACCTTCTTCAGACTGATAGCTTCACTGAGCTCTCACAGTATAATTAATATGTGTCACTCCCAAAGGGACATATTACCTACCTATACCACAAAGCATCTTTTATATTTAGCACTGTGCAATCATTAATTAGCTCAAAATGAGCCTCTGAGTTGGTGTCATTACCTCTGTTTTGCAAACAAGGAAAAGCGAGGATGTCAGTGCCCAGACTCCAAGAAGTGTGCTGCCGGGCTCAATAAAGAACCCCGGGGTTCCTGACTCCCTGCCTGAACCTGGTGTCCCACACGGTTGCATCAATATATTATATCATTGAAGACAGGCAAGTGGAAGTGCCCTGAATACGTGTTGTTCTTTAAGTACTTCAGTCCACCCTTTTGGATTTCTACATAAAAGGAGACTGCTCCTTGCTTGGCATGGTTGGAGTCTGGCTGAGAGGGACTAGAGCAGGGGTCCCCAAACTACGGCCCGTGGGCCACATGCGGCCCCCTGAGTCCATTTATCCGGCCCCCACCGCACTTCCGGAAGGGGCACCTCTTTCATTGGTGGTCAGTGAGAGGAGCATAGTTCCCATTGAAATACTGGTAAGTTTGTTGATTTAAATTTACTTGTTCTTTATTTTAAATATTGTATTTGCTCCCATTTTGTTTTTTTACTTTAAAATAAGATTTGTGCAGTGTGCATAGGGATTTGTTCATAGTTTTTTTTTGTTGTTGTTTTTTTTTTCATTTTTCTGAAGCTGGAAACAGGGAGAGACAGACAGACTCCCGCATGCGCCCGACCGGGATCCACCCGGCACGCCCACCAGGGGCGATGCTCTGCCCACCAGGGGGCGATGCTCTGCCCATCCTGGGTGTCGCCATATTGCGACCAGAGCCACTCTAGCGCCTGAGGCAGAGGCCACAGAGCCATGCCCAGCGCCCGGGCCATCTTTGCTCCAATGGAGCCTTGGCTGCGGGAGGGGAAGAGAGAGACAGAGAGGAAAGCGCGGCGGAGGGGTGGAGAAGCAAATGGGCGCTTCTCCTATGTGCCCTGGCCGGGAATCGAACCCGGGTCCTCCGCACGCTAGGCCGACGCTCTACCGCTGAGCCAACCGGCCAGGGCTGTTCATAGTTTTTTTTATAGTCCGGCCCTCCAACGGTTTGAGGGACAGTGAACTGGCCCCCTGTGTAAAAAGTTTGGGGACCCCTGGACTAGAGAGAAGGGGGAACCTGACCTGTGGTGGTGCAGTGGATAAAGCAGCAAGCTGGAACGCTGAGGTCGCCGGCTCAAAAGCCTGTACTTGCTGGTCAAGGCACATATGGGAGTTGATACTTCCTGCCCCTCCTCTCTTCTCTCTCTCCTCTCTAAAATGAATAAATAAAATAAAATAAATAGAAAAGGAGTGTGGCATGGTAGAACAGAAGGGATATGCATCATATGGTTCCTAGAGGTTGGCTCTAAGTCTGAAGGATATGTGGGTCTTCAAGGAGCAGGGCTGAACATGCAGTCTGGCCTCCCCTCACAGAATGTTTTCAGTAGATTTTATAAGCATAGTGCAGACAAATCCTGTCCTTAAAGGAACCTAGCACCAGGAATGGCAAAACAAAGAGCTCTGGAAATAGAGAACGTGTAAAACAACAACGTGTAGGTCTTCTTTGCAGGCATGTCAGAGGCACCTGCCTGATCCATTGATAGGTAATGCGGATCTGGGTTTTGCTATTCACATTTTCACAAGATTATATCTAGTCTTCACTATAAATTATCCAAATCAGTCCAGAAGCCTTTCTGCACCAGATGGGTAAAGAAGTACCTATGGGTTAGTTTCTGGAACATCACACCGCAAGAAGAGTCTTTCCTAGAAGAGTGCTTTGCACAATGTCTCGAATGCTGGTTATTCTCTCAAGGAGTCTGCGCATTAACAGCTAGGTGACAGGTGGGTTGTGGGTCCTCCTGGAAGTGAGGAGGCAGCCTCTGAGCTATTGCAGTTCTCTAAGCCTCTCCCCTCCCAAAGCATGTTTTTGCCCTACTAAGCACTCTTTATGCTAGACACTCAAAAAAGCAAGAGTCCTATTTATTTGCATGCTATAGACAAAAAGAATAGAATAAACAAAAATAGTTAATAAATTAGACCACACACACAGACACACACACACACACACTTGACTCTTTCGCTCCCTATCTCTGATCTTTGGTCTGATTTAAGGAGAGAAGTTTAATAGTA
This sequence comes from Saccopteryx leptura, assembly GCF_036850995.1. Lineage (NCBI taxonomy): Eukaryota > Metazoa > Chordata > Mammalia > Chiroptera > Emballonuridae > Saccopteryx > Saccopteryx leptura. Next base: position 56,416,670 of record NC_089505.1, on the reverse strand, counting down.
ATTAAATTTAACAGGGTGACATTGGTCAACCAGAGGACATAGATGTAGAGAAAATATCTCCACATCATTTGAGCAGTTGATTATGCTGTATACCTGTCACCCAAAGTCAAATCATCCTCTGTCACCCTATATTTGTTTCTCTTTATGCCAAAACATTTCTTTTCCAACAGATTGGTCTGACCAATAGAAAATTCACAGATTCAGGATATTTACTCTCTGAACACTAGGCCTATCAGAATGGCTTTAGCTTCTCTTTTGCGGGGAAAGAAAAAGATCACAGTATTCTATGAAAAAATTTGCAAGTGTAAGCTAATACTTGCTTTACTTCTTTTTTTTTTTTTTTGTATTTTTCCGAAGCTGGAAATGGGGAGAGACAGTCAGACAGACTCCCGCATGCGCCCGACCAGGATCCACCTGGCACGCCCACCAGGGGGTGATGCTTTGCCCCTCCAGGGCGTCACTCTGTTGCGACCAGAGCCACTCTAGCGCCTGGGGCAGAGAGAGGCCAAGGAGCCATCCCCAGCGCCCGGGGCCATCTTTGCTCCAATGGAGCCTCGGCTGCGGGAGGGGAAGAGAGAGACAGAGAGAAAGGAGAGGGGGAGGGGTGGAGAAGCAGATGGGCGCTTCTCCTGTGTGCCCTGGCCGGGAATCAAACCCGGGACCCCTTGCACGCCAGGCCGACACTCTACCACTGAGCCAACCGGCCAGGGCTTACTTCTTTAACAGCAGTGGAATTTTTCCTTCAGAGAGTTTTAGAGTAAGAATTGATTTTGTTGAATTATTTTTATTTGTAAGTTATAGTTTAAGCTCAGTGATTCTCATGAACACTAAATGTTAATATTTAAATGTTTTGGAGAACTGAATTGCAATACTTTGCTGTCTAGAACCTTGGAAAGTGAGTTGTTTAGGCAACCGTGTTTTATAGATGACTTAATGTTTATCTTATAGGTTAGAAGCTTTAAAAATTTTACTGTTTTGACTAAAAGCGATCTAAATACATGTTTATTTATCTATTTTTTAAATATAATATGCTAAACATTATTTAGCTTCTTGATGAAGCATCATTATTATTGATAACAGCTTTTTCTATGGAAATACAGTAGTGTTCTCAGAACTTATTGAAGTATATGTTCTAGCTGCCATTTCAGTAAATTATGACTTCTGTGTTATTCTTAATAATTTTTTTTTAAAAATTTTCTTATTACCTGTCAATTTTTTACTTTTGTCACTGTGTACTTTAAAACAATTTAAAAATAATATTTAGTGTTTCAATTAGTTCTGTTTGGAAATTAGCTAACACTCTCATTCAAATGTATAAAGTAGTTCTATGTTTGGAAATTAGCTAACAATCCTCACTCAAATGTATAAAGTGAGTCCAAAGTTATCCTCTCTAACCCTAACTATATTATGTTAAAAATATTATTATTAACCCTGGCTGGATAGCATTGTAAGTAAGAGCATCTTCCCAATTTGCCAAGATTGTGGGTTTGATTTCTGTCAGGGCACATATAGAAACAGATTGATGTTTTGTCTCTTGCTCTCTCTCCCCTCCTCTTTCTCTAAGATCAATAAATAAATTTTAAAATATTTTATTATAAATTTTTTAAAAAATACACAAAAGTAGAGAGAGTGGAGTAATGGGCCACCCCACCATCCCTCTTACACTTATACGTCATTTAGTTTCAACAATCACCAACTTCTGCGCAATCTTGTTTCTTTTATTCATCCTCTATTCTCTCACTTTTCAGCTAGATTAAAAGCCAATCCCAACTTCAATATGAACTCATGTTTAGCTTAATACAGATACAGATGGCTGCATGAGGAAATATTTAGAGGTATTTGTATGTATACAGGTTAGTTACCCTTCCTCGCTTTATCAGATGAGGCAACCTAGAAGCAGGATGACACCCCTGCAATGAGCATGCCTAGAACCCAGATCTTGGTTTCTGATATCATTTTCCAATAAATGAACCAGGGCTGCTTAGAAAAATGGCTGTTTTCAAACTGCAGTGAAAAATATACAAGATGAGCCTTGTAGTGCCGTAAAGTAAAAAATACTAAATGCACACACAAAAACACAGTGATGGAGATACGTCACGAGGATCTAGGAGCTAACAGAAACAGCTCCCAACGGTCAACACTGGAACAATTTGAGAAACAAAATAAATAAAGAAGCATTTTATTATAATTTACTGTATAAAATAAATATCCTTGAATCCATATTGATAGAAGTAAATGATTGAATAGATAGACCTATTTTAAAAATCTCTTGTGCAGAAGAATTCCAAATAATTTATATATATAGATACCGTACCCTTAGAGGGGGAGCATGACTGCTCCCACTCCTTCAGTGTGAGCTCCACACAGTGACTTCCTTCCAAAAATCACAATATAGAAAGAGGATCAAAGAATAACTTTACAGTGCAGATATTTGACAAACACTACCAAGGTCAACATCAACACCTATAAATAATGTTGATAGTATGTACCAGACAGTCTGTACCTTTATTATATTAAAGGTACAGTACCTTTAATATAATAATATAAGATGAGGAAAATTACATTGGCTTCTGTGGTCTTATTCCCCCCAAATCCATAGCCCTGGTCAAGTCATGAGAACACAAGACAAATTTCAATACAGGCTCATTCTGCAAAATATCTGATCAGTACTTCTCAGAACTGTCAAAGTCATCAAACTAATGAAAATCTAAGAAATGCTCACAGCCAAGAAGAGTCTAAGGAGGATGACAACTAAATGTCATGTGGTATCTTGAAGGTATCCTGGAACAGAGAAAGATTATTAGGTAATCTGAAGCTGAATAAAATATGCACTTTAGTTAATTATAATGTATCAATATTGGTTCATTCATTGTAATGTTAGATGTTAGTAATAAAGAAGATTGAGTGTGGCACATATGGAAAATCTCTTTACTATCTTCTCAATTTTTCTAAATCTAAAATTTTCCTAAATTATAAAGTCTATTAAACTAAAAAAGGCCAATCCCAGGAATATAATTTCTTCCATAAAAAAAGTCAGTATGTTTTGCTAATAAACTAAAACAACAACAAAAACAGAAACAGAATCCTACTACCAGACTAAAGAAATCATTGATTATGACTTAATATTTTCAAGTATCCAGTGTTCTAAGTTCTCTGATTATCTCAAGTGCTTTTTTACAGTTGGCTCATTGGAATTGAGATGCGGAGGACCCAGGTTCGAGACCCTAAGGTCGCCAGCTTGAGTGCAGGCTCATCTGGTTTGAGCAAAAAGCTCACCAACTTGAGCCCAAGATCGCTGGCTCAAGCAAGGGGTCACTCGGTCTGCTGTAGCCCCACGGTCAAGGCACATATGAGAAAGCAATCAATGAACAACTAAGGAGCTGCAACGAAAAATTGATGATTGATGCTTCTCATCTCTCTCCGTTCCTGTCTGTCTGTCCCTATCTATCCCTCTCTCTGACTCCCTCTCTGTCTCTGTAAAAAAACAGAAACAAAAACCAAAACCAAATCTCTCGTAAGCCTCTTTTAATCTATAAGAATTCCTTTTCCCTTTTTTTTTGTCCCTTGTCATTTATTTCTTGAAGTCATTAGGTCATTTTTCTGTGGAATTTTCCACATTGCGAATTTGTTTGGAGGTTATCCTCACGGATGGCAGGCACTTAACACTTTCTCTGTTCTCAGTACTTACTGGTAAATAGTAAACTGATAATTCAGTCCTGATTAGATTACTTTAGGCAAGACTATTTCACAGGTGGTGCTTTCTACATATTTATGCTTTATACTTTTGCATCACATCCAGAAGTATATATGGTCTCTCTTTTTTATGAGATAAAGATTGATGTTATCATCCTGACCTATCTTTATAAAGCCTTTTACCTGTTTTAGCAGCCATTGATGACTATTGCCTAATCTGAAACTCATTTCATTTATTGGCTGGGATTTTTCTATCAGAAGAATTTTCCCACATCAACTCTTTTGCTGCTCTAAAACATAGTTCATAAGAAAGACAAGATAAATGCTTCATTCCCCGCCCTCCCACCCTTTATTCAAAATAATGGCTTGTTACTTTAGAAATTTCCATATGTGACCAGCTAGTTTCATATTTGTTGTCTCTGTTATGATTGCAACTATGTGAAAATTACATTAAGGAAAATGAAAAATAAAAAGCACTTATTTATTAGGCTATATTACACTGATGTGCTTTTTAATCTTTAAAAGTGTTAATACTTTTAAGAAAGTCAATTCTAGAGAAGGCAAGAAGCAGGAAGAGAATTACATTTCTAGCAAGGGACCATCACTGGAAGGTTTAAGGTACAAGCAAGAGAGAAGAGCTGAGAGAGAGAATCAGGTAATGGCCACAGCAGAAGTGAATATTTTAAAAGAGGGGACACAGAGAAAGAAAATAGAGATACAGTGAGAGAATGTCACTCACAGTATTCTGTGCTCCAGTAATGTTAATTGCTGACCTAGACAATCTCTGTTTTCCTGTTTCTTTCTGGATTTCCTTATTTAGTCTGAATTCTAATTAAAAATTATCATAATAAGATTGAATCCCCTTTCTTAACTTTTTTCTGTCAGTTCGTAATTTCAAAGCACGTGTTGGTCTGTTGTCATCTTCTGCGCTAACCAGGAAATAGGCTTCTCCTACATAAACTGGGATCTACATGTATTTACTTATTCACCGAGGAATCCAATTAATGTGGAGTTTGCATATGATTAGATCCATTTGCGAGAACACTGCTTGCTTAGAAAAGATGGAGAATATGATTACATTCAGTAAACTAACCATGACTCAGAAACTAACTTGGAGAAGGATTGAAAATTTGGAAAAAGACAAAAAGGAAACTGTGTCTTTCTGTTCATTAAGTAACATAAGTTATGTATTTGTGATCATTTTTTTAAACTATATGTTCAAATATTACCAGTTGTGGCTGTTATACCTTTGCCAATTTGTTTTTGATATAAACTACCATGCTGTTAAAGTTTTCATAATTGTATTATATGTTTCTCTTAAAAAAATTTTTTTAACTTATTATTTTTTAGGGAGTAAGGAAGAAAGAGAGGGTGAAAGAGAGAGAGACAGAGAGACGGGAACATCGAACTGTCCCTGTATGTGCCCTGGCCGGGTATCCAAAGGCAACCTCTGTGCTTCGGGATGATGCTACAGCCAGCCCAGCTGCCCAGCCAGGGCTGTGTTTCTCTTTTTATGTGCTTTTACATTTGGGAAGATGAAACTTATTTTAACAATTTTACTGATTTTTTTTTAAGTTATAAAGGGTTTACTTTTTATTAGATATTTTGAATGCAGCTAAAAATTCTGAGTGAATTTACTAAAGAAGTAAAAAAGTATAGATTCAGTATTTCCCCTAGACCTGGGCAAGAGCGGCCCACTTTACAAAGGACCTCTTTTTTGTCTGTTTAGAGCAGGCCCTTCTCTCCAAGAGTGGATATCCCCAGTCTGGAGAGGCGGCAAGGAGTGTGTTCTGAACTGAATGTGTAGGCTTAGGTGTCTATTTGTACACACGGGAAGCCACTGTAGCGTAGAAAGGAGAGGGGGAGGGAAGAGAGAAGACAAACCTGAGGTCATTTTGAAGATGTATTGTTAAAGGCAAGAAATGAAAATGTACTTTAATAGTTTATTTGTTTGACTTATAACTTTGAAATATTTAAACATATGGTATGTGAGCCTCCATTAATACTTTTGTTCTTATAGTCTTGTTACCTTTTAGCCACCAATGTTAAGGCAAACTTGAGCACATTTTTAAAACAGAAAAAAGATTGAACTCATCTGTTCTTATTTTCTTAATTACGTTAACCTACTCATAAACACTTTAACAGGTGATCTTTGAATCTAACCATGAATTATAAGTAAAAGGCTCTACCTAGAGAGACATTCCATAACTTTTAGATTCTTAGAATAAAATCACCCCAAATATTTTTGACAGAGGGGGAAGATAATGGAAAAACAAGTAATTAAGTATACTTAGTGCTTTTATGTGTTTAAGGCACAGAGGAAATATTTTCAGTGTAAAAAAATGTCCCATGCTCTAAAGGAGCTTATGAAATAGATGGGAAGGCAAGAGAAATGTACATGGAAAAATTAAAATGAAACAATAGCAAATATGAAATCAGTTTTACTGGGTAGGTACACAAAGGCAAATGGGCTTGAAAGATTTACGTAAATAGACTCGCCATCTGTTTAGGACTTTGAAACTTTGGACTTTATCCCAGAAACAGTGGATAGTTGTGGAAGGTTTCTGAGATACGGATAATAGGATAATATCTGTGATTTGGAGGGAACAAAGAAATGGCTACGTTCAAATGGACGGTGGAGGTCCTGAGCTCATGAACCAGACATGAGGCCAAGGGTCTAATATTTTGAAAAGAGACATGTTTTCTCTTTCATAGAACTTCCATTTTCTAATGGTTTTCAGAGATATCACCGATTTCCACGGAGAACAAATGGTTGGTGATAAAATAGAATAGAGTAATAGAAAATGAGTGCCCATGTAAAGAGGATGAAAGGCAGTATACCTTTTTCACTTACCACACTCCTAGCTCACATCCTCCTAGTGTTTTATGATGTTTACCTGTCTGCTTCTCTAAAGTGCAGAAAAGGTAAGCACCACCTAACTTGTATTTCAAGTAGATCAGGTATATTTCCAAAATTCAACCGGTGGAATGTAATTGTCTGTACAGAGCATAGGGAAGTGTCTTTAGCCCCAGGTAATAAAAACATGTTACTTTTTTTTACATAAAACGTCACATGGGATGGGACAGGCGGCATGGTAAAGTGGAGAAAAGCACTGGACCCTGGAAGCCTGTGAGCTTGTTCTCATGACAGTTCTTCCGAGAAATGGCTGTAGGATCTGGGGCAACTCATGTATCCTTGGACAGCTTCACTTAGGAGATTAAATTCTGTAAACTCCGAGGCCCTTTCAGCTCTAACATTCTATAATTATGTGAGTTAGATCTAGCAGCAAAAGAGCATTACATGAAATAGATCTTTTTTATTTTTATTCATTTATTTATTTATTTTTAATTGAGAGCAAGGGAGGCAGAAATACAGACTCCCACATGCACCCAGACTGGGATCCACCTGGCAAGCCCACTAGAGGTGATGCTTTGCCCATCTGGGGGCATTGCTCCATTGCTTGGCAGCTGAGCTATTTTTAGTTCTTGAGGTGGAGGCCATGGAGCCATCTTTATGCCATCCTTATGCTCAAACCAATCAGGCCATGGCTGCAGGAGGAGAAGAGAGAGAGAGAGAAGAGGGAAAGGGAGGGGTGGAGAAGCAGATGGTCGTTCCTCCTGTGTGCCCTAACCAGGAATTGAACCTGGGACATCCACATGCCTAGCCAATGCTCTACCACTGAGCCAACCAGCCAGGATCAAATGGATTTCAAATATACTTTGAGTTAGATTCTCTGGTTGAATTTCCTAGTGGTTCTGTCATCAAAGAATGACACGGCAATGGATTTACCTATGATTAATTTGTGGGAAACTTGAGGAGGAAATTATTTTTTAAATGCTGATTGCGAATTAAGGTTATTAGTTCATTCAGGAAGTGGAATTCTATTTTCCCTCCCCATAAATCCCCACTAAAAGTTAGTTTGCCTGTAGATGTAATTTAATGGTTAATATTCCTTCTGTGAATCTTTTAGGGACTGCCTATGAGGGACATGAAGTGAGGCTGACGTCATATGTACAACACAAGCACTTTTGAAAAGGCTGAGAGACAGTGTGGTGATTGAGTGGAAGTGTGCATTCTGGAGTCCCATCCACTCTGATCCAAATCCAAGTTCTGCCACTTGATCACTGTGTGACCTTGGGCTAGTAATATACATTTCTGCCTCCCCAAGTTACGGGGTTAAGGGAGTCTATTAGATATAAAGCACTTAGAACAACACCCTCACAAGTAAATTTAGTACAATAGTCTTACTATATTTGGTAAAGTATTATTATTATTATTATTATTATACAAGGCAAAAAAGATATTTATATGTGAAAGCACCCTGGTATGTGGACATAATTATATGGGCCAACATATCTTCTTCAAGATCAGTCCATCCACTTTTGCAGTGTTTTTTGGTATTTCTCTATTGTAATTCCAAAATTAAAAAAAAATGGCATTCTTCTGACCATTTTACTGATGTGTTTTACTGAATGAAGATGATTACTTTCTGTATGGAGCACATACTTAACGTTCAAGGAGGAGTGTTCTGTGGCAAACTGAAGTACAGGAAGAGGAGGTCTAGAGGCAGACGTGGAGATGGGAAGTGGACCTTCAGATCCCTGTGTGCTTTTAGTGGTAGTGAGTATCCATTTAAGGATACAGGCTCACCAGCTTGAGCACGGAGTTGCTGGCTTGAGCGTGGAATCGTAGACATGGCTCCATGGTCGCTGGCTTGAGCCCAAAGGTCGCTGGCTTAAAGCCCAAGGTCACTGGCTTGAGCAAGGGATCACTCGCTCTGCTGTATTTCTCCTGGTCAAGGCACATATAAGAAAGCAATTAATGAACAACTAAGGAGCCAAAATGAAGAATTGATGCTTCTCATCTCTCTCTCTGTCATAAAAAAACAAAAAAACAAAAAACAGTCTGTTGTAGTTTAAGGAGATACAATTTCAAGTTCAGCTGAAGCATTGAGTCATGGTTTCTAAGTTAGTCCTGTTCAGGCTACTTTATTTTAAATAACAAATTGAGGTTGGTCTTTAACTTGTAGTTAATGAATTACCTCAGATTATCTCAAATTAAGCTTCACTTGAATTTTAGAAAACTCCTAGCAAAGCATCTCCCTCTCAGTCATCACTGGTGATCTGAGGTACCACCAAATAGCAGGAAAGTAAAAAGAGGGAGCAACATGGACAATTGGTCTTTTTGTGGCCTCACCCTTCCTTCAGACTCTGGCCCTTCTGGCAAATGTTTTTCTGCCAAGGTCTTCCTGAAGTCTCTCTCTGTTCCTCAGCTGAGAAGGAACCATTTGTCTAGGGCTCATCAGAAGCAGGAGAGAAGGTTTTCTTCCTGTCTGGAGGATCACGCTGTGAAAAGGTCTTTTCATTCTCTCTTCTGTTGACCCAGAGCAGGGCACTGTGCCGTTTGGAAGGGTGTGCCATGGGCCCACTTCCCTCCCTTAGGGAAACCTAAACGTTGCAGAAGTTCCTGTCCCTGTGCAAAGGAGGAGGGCGTGGCTGTCTCCCCGCCAGTGCCGGAACTGTGCCCCTGAGCTGGGATGTGGCAGTCTGTCCTGTGAGACAAACTGTGGAGGGATGGTGATGGCTTCCACTTCTGCTCCCTGAGGTCTGGAAGGTTTCGGGATCCCCCTTCGTACGCTGCCCTCGAGGGTAGATCAGTGCACCCAGAAGAACCTCCATACCGAGGATCCACAAGAATGGGGAAGAAAATAATGTGTGTATATATTTTCTTTTTTGTCAAGGTTAGATCTATCTTATCTCTCCTTCTAAACTTTACTTCCAATTATATTTGTAACCCAATAAAACCGGTTAAACTGGGGCTTGTGCTGAGGCTGGTGACGGCTACCATCTAGAAACCGGTGCACGTGCTGAATTCTAAACTCTTGTGCTTAGTCATTGTTATGTGGAGCAATGCTTACAGGTTTGGGCAGGGCCTGTCATGCATCTGCCAAGGACAGTAAGATCTGGCAAAGCACGAACCAATGGAAAGTGTCCGCATGTCAAATGTATTTCCTACCCAAACATGCCGTATTTGTAGAACATGTGTAAGCTCTACATGCCTCCTACTTTGAATACCAGCTACCACTTGACTTTTGAACTATGTCTTTCCCAGCTTGCTGTGAAAAGAAACCTTTTCTAATCAGTGTGCACCTCTAATTAGAGATAAATACATACCAAGAGAAATCTTGCCTAGGTAATAGTTGATGCTCAATAAATACATATTGGAATAAATGAATGAATACAAGTCTCATGGGCTTTCACATCAAGAACATATACTTTGGTCAAAAATCATTTCTACCAGTTAAACATGAGTATCCTCATGATGTTTTATACATGGTCTATGATCTCATGTTCATTCTCTTTCACTTTCAGAAAGCACATGAGGAGCTACAACACATACAAATTTCACTCTGTTCTCTGTGAGTCTCGTACTTTCTCCTCTTATCATCTAGAACAGTGGTTTTCAACCTTTTTTGAGCCGTGGCACATTTTTTACATTTACAAAATCCTGGGGCACACCACCTACCAAAATGACACTCTAACACAGTACATATTATACATATAGTTAATAATATAGTTTCTAAATGTATTTATACTCAGTGTGAAACCTGGGCCTGTTTCGATGAACACAAAAGGGATATCCTGGCAGGGATGGTAGAAAGACACACACAAAGCTCTTCCTCAACAGTTCTCAGTCTCTCTCTGTTTTTAATTTTTATCGCAGTCAAGCTTGAGAAGCTCAGCTCACATAGATATGTGGTTGAAAACGGGAGCAATGTCAAAATAGCTTTGTTGGCCAGAATGGGGGACTCCTTGGCAACAGATAACCAAAAACTGTCCAAAGGAAGATCAGCAAACTTTAGCTTTAAAGTTAGATAACATTGTGATGCATTGTATATCACCCTCTGTGGGGGCCTCTTTTAAAAAGAAAAAGGTCAAATATCTATATACACCATCAGGATAGACATAACCAGCTGAGGCTGAGGCTTCATCTAGTGGTGGCAACATTTACCTCCAGTCCTGACCAGGATTAGAAATCGGGACCATGGGGAGGAGTAGCAGCTTCAACTACTCACCGCAGCCACACAATGACAAGTGCATGGCAGCCCGAGCGGGGACCTTCCTGGGTGTGGATGAGAGGCGGCCTACTATTGGTTCATCGCTAGTGGTCAGGATGAATCGAGAAGGTGATTGGTCAGTGAGCGTTCCCTGTGCCTCCACTCTTCCTGTCGCTGATAGCTGGAGGGATTGTGAGGGGAATGTTTATGTTCGGATGGAGGCGGCTGGTGGTGGGCCAGATAAATAGCCTCCGCGGGCCGTAGTTTGGGGACCCATGTTTAATTTCCCCACGGCACACCTGACCATGTCTCAGCACACTAGTGTGCTGCGGCACACTGGTTGAAAAACACTGATCTAGAAAATAATTCCTTTTATCATCTGTGCATTTCTCATGTTCAGTTCATCTGCCTCAAATTGCATCCCTAACCCAGTCCAGCCTTCTGTGTTTTGAGGAGGGTTGCTGACATGAGTGGCATTCCTTTTTTTTTTTTTTTTTGTATTTTTCTGAAGCTGGAAACGGGGAGAGACAGTCAGACAGACTCCCGCATGTGCCCCACCGGGATCCACCCGGCACTCCCACCAGGGGGCGACGCTCTGCCCACCAGGGGGCGATGCTCTGCCCCTCCGGGGCCTCGCTCTGTTGTGACCAGAGCCACTCTAGCGCCTGGGGCAGAGGCCAAGGAGCCATCCCCAGCGCCCGGGCCATCTTTGCTCCAATGGAGCCTTGCTGCGGGAGGGGAAGAGAGAGACAGAGAGGAAGGAGAGGGAGAGGGGTGGAGAAGCAGATGGGCGCTTCTCCTGTGTGCCCTGGCCGGGAATCGAACCCGGGACTTCTGCACGCCAGGCCGACGCTCTACCACTGAGCCAACTGGCCAGGGCCTGAGTGGCATTACTTTGAATGGGCAAAATTCAACATGCAAAAGCAGAAGACAGCCTTACACTTTGTCATTGCTGTCCCTTCAGACACATTCTATGGACTATTTCTTTTCCATCTCCTGGATTTACCACAAACTCTTAAAAAGTATAAAAGCTTTACTTCAGTGGTTAAAATGTCTAGCTGAATATATACTGCTCACAAAAATTAGGAGATATTTCAAAATGAATATGAAGCAATAAAATATCCCCTAATTTTTGTGAGCAGTGTAGTAATGAAAACTCTAACTTTCATTCAAATGAACATTTGCCCACCTTGGGTTGGAGTCCAGGTGGGCAGCCTGCCCTGAGCAAGGGATATAGTTGGCTTCTGTTCTTTTCATCCCTTCTCCCCTATTTTGCTCTTTTTACCCTTTAATCCAGCTTACACAACTCATTTTTTTGTGGGTTAGGCCCAGAAGGAGTGGAGATTCACAGGGGAAAAAAAGGGCACCTACTTATGTTGTTCTCTGGATTACGTGGATATTGATAGCTGCTTCTCCGCAGGTTTTTTGTGGTTTTCTCTAGGGTTCCTCTATTGGATGTGAATCTCATGATAATTTCCAGGTTGGCCGATCCCTTAGGTCGACTGTTCATAATTTTACCCCTAGCCCTTAGGTATTGAGTTTGCCCCACATGGACCCTATTAGAGTCCTATTGTCCCTCCTCTACAACCTTCCTTCTTGGTCAGAGCTGTTTTAAGACTGCTCCAGGCTGGCTCTGTCCAGCAGAGTCCACATCTGTTTCATGGTTTTCTCTCACTTTCTTTGACCCTCACTGTCCCCTGAAGTGCCAGCCAGCGCCTCCCTCTTTCTCTTTGCCTTAGTCCAATAGCCTTAGTCCTTGCCTTTAGATTTCTCATGTATGAGTCAGTCACTTGTCCTCTGTGTCTTCCAACCTCCCAGGGATACATGCAACTCTCCGTTTGTCCCCGTACATGCCTCTCACTAGGCTTGAGGAAAGGGAAAGTCCCCATGCTCTTTCTAACATGGGGGCAGTGAGAGTGGGGCGGGGGGCCCCCTCCATCCAGCCGCTCTCTCCAAATGGTATCTCTCTTGGCTTCTTTGCCTTTGAAGTTTCTTTTCTTTTTTCATAGTTTACTGATGTTTTATTTACTTTTTAAAATTTTATTTAAAAAATTAACTTTAACAGGGTGACGTTGATCAATAAGAGTACATAGGTTTCAGGTGAACATTTCTATAGCATCTGAACTGTTGATTAGGCTGTATACCCATCACCCAACATCAAATGATTTGCTGTCACCTTATATTTGTCCCTTTGTATACCCTTCCCCCTACCCCCTACCCCCTACCCATTCACTCAAGTCCCATTCCCCCTCCCCCACATTCCCTTCCCCTTGGTAACCATTTCACTTTATCTATGTCCATAAGTCTTAGTTTTGTATCCTACTTTTGTGTGAAATTATACAGCAACAAACAAGCAAACAATCGGTTAACAAATGGGGAGAGGACCTGAACAGACACTTCTCCCAAGAGTCCTTTGAAGTTTCGTACACTGGCTTTGAGACATCACCTCTGGAATCCCTTGCGTAAGTGGTTAGCACCTTGCTTTGGAATGTGTGAGTACTGGCTACCCTGGATTTGTTCTCAGATTTTCAGGCAGAGCTGAAACTGAGCAGAAAGCATTCAGTTTTAACATTCTTTTGCATATGTATATGTAGATACTTTTATAACCCCTGTGCATTATCTTGTACTGTTTTGATTTGGAGAAACTATATAAAACATTAATAGCAAATTCTTATATAGCATAGCATTTACTACATGCCAAGCACTGTTCTAATTCAGTCATTGTTTAGTCCTTTGAAAAAAAACTTTTTAAGAGCAGTATTCACATTTTTATTGCGAGATATAAAATATATGTGGTTAATGTCATTTTCATTTGCAAATGGAAGACTTGGGAAGTATGAAGACCTGTACTTGACTTTTTATCAAAATTATCTGCCGTCAGATTACTCATATTCAGGCTTCTGAAGGTCTGGAGTTTTCTTTCTACTGCATAGGAGTATGTAGTGAAACCCCAGTTTATGATAACACACATGTATATATTTTGAGTTCTATGAAAAGCTTTATTTGAATAAGTCAGGTTCACAACAGTATATTGCATTTAATGAAACTTCTTTCCTTCTCCTTACCCTCAACCAGCACAATGGAAAGCCTTATTGCTTTAAATGATATTCGACTGCATAAGTCACAATGAAAGAAATAGTAATGTTCAATTCAGAGCATGGATTGTCAAGCTAGGTTTTAAATGAATTGCATATGTCTACACGTCTCTACACCCCATTTGAACTCAAATGAGTTTTAGAACTACAGTTAATTTTTGTAGATACACAAAAACCAGAAAGTCTTTGGAGTGAATTGGAGTTAGGATTAATGGGCCCAACCACAAGCATGCAAAGTGGGTTTTCCCAGATGTAGTCCCAGTGGGAACCGTTAGATGGGTGGTTTTTTCACTGCCTTCTCAACAGGAAAAGTTAAATAGATTAATGTAAGGTTTAGAGAACAATATTAACAACACTTTTAAAATGGAAGATATGGCACTGGGCGTATGTGATTTATTGCCAGATGTTTTCTACAGTACATAATTATCATAAATATATTTGAAAAGAGGTCGTTTTGTGCTGGGAAGGCTGGTGTGGGGTCTGGGATGTGAGTTGTGGCTGGAACACGGAGACCTGGAAAGGAGGTAGTTTGATTACGGTTTCAGAGGATTTGAGCTGGAACTGGGAAAGCACGGACAAGGAGCTCCAGGTGGCTGTACCTATGTCCTCTCCCCCACTAACCTGTTTGGCTTCTCTTTGTGTTCCAAAAACCCCACAACATGCCAGACCAGCAGTGTAATTCTCATTTAAATTAATGAAAGCAGTTTTTCCGTGGCTAATCATCTCCTAAATCTCAGGCCCCCATTCTTTTTTTTTTTTCTTTTTTCTTTCTTTTTGTGTGTGACAGAGACAGAGAGAGAGACACAGAGAGGGACAGAGTGAGGCAGACAGACAGGAAGGGAGAGAGATGAGAAGCATCGATTCTTCGTTGCGGCACCTTAGTTGTTCATTGATTGCTTTCTCATATGTGCCTTGATGGGGGGGGGGCTACAGCAGAGCAAGTGACCCCTTGCACAAGCCAGCGACCCTGGGCTTCAAGCCAGTGACCCTGTACTCAAGCTGATGAGCCTGCGCTCAAGCCGGGGGTTTTGAACCTGGGTCCTCCACATCCAAGTCTGACACTATCCACTGCACCACCACCTGGTCAGGTCAGGCCCCCATTCTGGTGACAATACTTTCTGTTTTTCATGAAAGAGTGCAACAAAGGGGAGGGGGAACACAAGACCCCACTGGGAGCCACTATGTACACAGCTTCAACCCTCACAAAAGGCCTATTGTGTACACACATTTTAAATATAATTTTCTGTTTTTCAGATATAATTGACATAGAATATTATATTAGTTTCAGGTGTGTAACCCAGTGATTAGACATTATATAACTTACTAAGTAATCATCCCAATAAATCTTGTACCCATCTGGCACCATATATGGTTATTGTAATATTATTGACTATATTCTTTTTTTTTTTTTTTTTTTTTCATTTTTCTGAAGCTGGAAACAGGGAGAGACAGTCAGACAGACTCCCGCATGCGCCCGACCGGGATCCACCCGGCACGCCCACCAGGGGCGATGCTCTGCCCACCAGGGGGGCGATGCTCTGCCCATCCTGGGCGTCGCCATATTGCGACCAGAGCCACTCTAGCGCCTGAGGCAGAGGCCACAGAGCCATGCCCAGCGCCCGGGCCATCTTTGCTCCAATGGAGCCTTGGCTGCGGGAGGGGAAGAGAGAGACAGAGAGGAAAGCGCGGCGGAGGGGTGGAGAAGCAAATGGGCGCTTCTCCTATGTGCCCTGGCCGGGAATCGAACCCGGGTCCTCCGCACGCTAGGCCGACGCTCTACCGCTGAGCCAACCGGCCAGGGCTTGACTATATTCTTTATGCTGTACGACACATCCCTGTGACAATTCTGTAACTACCAATTTGTACTTCTTAATCGCTTTACCATTGTGCACACATTTAACTTTCACCAAAGGATTCCTCAGACCCACTGTGGACTGTGGGTGATGGAACTGCAGCTCAGTGGTGAGCAAGTTGCTGGGGGACCGTTGCAGGAAGAGCAGGAGCTGGGATCCGCAGCCTCTGATCGATCCCCAGGCGGATTTCACCCTCTGCTGCCTTCCGGCAGGAGGGCCTGGCGCTTTCCAGGAACAGATACGGCAGTGTCAGGTGTTGCCACTGGCTGCACTGCCAGAGACTGGAAGATCAAGATCTCGGAGATGTCTCAGCCTCTGGGATTGGCTCCCAGTCCAGCTTCCAGATTCTTCTAGCTCTAGGAGGCTCCACCCTGGCAAGTGTTTGCGGTCTTCACTGCTTCACTGGTTTCTCATGTCTGTTCTTCATGTGCAGCTGGGGCTAATACTTTCTCCAGCTCACCACTGAAAAAGACCTCTGTGCTCAAGTCATATTTACCTATTTTTTTAAAGAAAGGATCAGCAAGGTCAAGTTTTTTAGCCTCAAAAATTTCTGGATTTTGGATTTTGTCCTTGGAGAAAGTTAGGATCGTCCCAAGGGCTGGGCCCTCATCATCAAAAGGGGAGTTCTTTTCTTTTCTCATATTCTGATTCCAATGATAATTCATTCATTTTCAGCTTTTTTTCCAATCAGGGTCACTTAGTCTACCAGTTTATTATAAAAGGATAAAGCTCAGGAGCAGCCCGATGGGAGAGGCGCGTGGGGAAGGTATGGGGAGGAGCACGCAGCCGCCATGTCCTCTCCACCCTCCAGCCCCACGTGGCCACCAGCCCAGGAGCTCTGATTAATTCTTATCATCATTCCATGAAGTAGACAGGTGGAGTTATCATTCCTATTTTTCCAAGTGAGAACACCGAGGAATGAAGTTCTCTCAGCTTGCCCAACATCACTCACTGGTACGTTAGAGGTGAGATTTGAACCTATGTGGCACAGCTACCTGTGTGCTTCTGACCACAGCATGTGTCATCTCACATCTTGTGGTAATGGGAGGGGCGTCCTCTCAGGAGTCCGGCAGACCGGGAATGAATTCTAGCCAGCTCTACTTGCCATGTGACTTTGGAGAAGTTACACTTACCTCTACTTTCTTCCTCTGGAAAGTAGGGGTAATGCATGTAGGGTTTAGCCTTATGTGGCATGCATCTGGTGGTATTTGACCCTTTCTTCCTGCTCTTCTCTCCTCCCTCCACAATGCTAGCAGAAGACAGAGTCTCTTTACTTCAAGTACTCCAGATCCTGTGAGATCTGTCCAGCACAAAGACATTAAGCCTTAGTCGGCAAACAGGTGACATTTCTGCTCTATTTAATGTAAGGTCCTCTCTTAAAAAAAAAAAAAAAAAGTAGGGGAGGCCTGCAAAGATATTTCTACATTTCTGGTCATACTCAGGCCTTCACTGAAGTTTCTCAGTTGTATATTCTCCTTCAAAGCAGTCCTGATGCATTTGTATGAGCAGCAGAGCTTTGGGGAAGGGTTCCAGCAGGATATGAGGAGTTCAGACTGCAGCCTGCCTGTAAGCAAGACTGTGCACAAAGACAGCACGTGGCACCTGGGACTTGGGCGTAGGGGGTACGATGGTGCACTCAAGTGGAGAAAGACTGACATCTTCACCCTTCTTCTTCCTTATCATGTAAAAGTGGCACCATGTGTTGTTATACATCACCTTACAAGGGAGGTTAATTAGTTTAACCTTGCAGACCTTCACTTTTCTAATTTCTAAAATGTAACAATAATATTTACCTCTTAGGGTAGTTGTAAGGATTACATATAATCGGGGCTTCTGAGAAATTAAGACAGGACTAGATAAATTTCATTTTAGAAAGTTCTAACATATTGGAACAAAAATAATGAATAAATGCGAAAAATAGGGTTGTAAAAAAAATGCTATGCTCTAAATGTTCTTAGCCCACAGAAATATAATGCAGTAAAATTCTGTGGTTTATAAGATAAGGATTTATTTTTTAAAAAACGGTTTATATTTCATGAGATGTAGTTTTTTTTTTTTTTTTTTTTTCTTTTTTTTCATTTTTCTGAAGCTGGAAACAGGGAGAGACAGTCAGACAGACTCCCGCATGCGCCCGACCGGGATCCACCCGGCACACCCACCAGGGGCGGTGCTCTGCCCCCCAGGGGGCGATGCTCTGCCCATCCTGGGCGTCGCCATATTGCGACCAGAGCCACTCTAGCGCCTGAGGCAGAGGCCACAGAGCCATGCCCAGCGCCCGGGCCATCTTTGCTCCAATGGAGCCTTGGCTGCGGGAGGGGAAGAGAGAGACAGAGAGGAAAGTGCGGCGGAGGGGTGGAGAAGCAAATGGGCGCTTCTCCTATGTGCCCTGGCCGGGAATCGAACCCGGGTCCTCCGCACGCTAGGCTGACGCTCTACCGCTGAGCCAACCGGCCAGGGCGAGACGTAGTTTTATAAGGGACACATATTCCTGTTGTTGTCTCAGTGTACCTGGGTCTTTAACATCATTTAGACATACCGTGCAGTTTGTCCCTGGGGCCCCTGGAGACAGCGGGGCTGGGCTGAGTGTGCTCCTCCCACCCTAGTCAGAGACTTCAGGCTCTGCCGACGCTCTCAGTGCATCGCAGGCACTCAGACGTCAATTCCCACCCTCCCTTCTACAGCTGCCGCTAAAGAACAGTGAAAAACACACGGTCCATTGATACACTTGGTCTTAGCATTGTCCCAGGGCCCTGTAATTTTTTTATTTTTTATTTTTGCATTTTCCTACTTTTTTATCACTTTTATTAGTTTCGTTGGGCTGGTGCAATAAGGAGACTAGAAACAGTCTCATTTCACTGTTGTTTCTCATACATTTTTAAAAATTGAGAAATCATCTACGTACTATAAAATTCACTCTTTTAAAGTATACAATGGTACAGTAGTTTCTAGTGTATTTCTAAGGCTATCTAACTGTCACCACTATCTAATTCCAGAACATTTTCATCACTGCTACAAGAAACCCCGTAGTCACTCCTCTTCCCCTCTTTTTCTCAGTCCCTGGCAACAATTAATCTACTTTCTGTCTCTTCACATTTGCCCACTCTGGACATACGATGTAAATGGAATCATACAGTGTGTGGTCTTTTGTGCCTGGCGTCTTTCACTTTGCATTCTGTTTCCAAGGTTCTGCCGTGCCCCAGCATGTCTCGGTACTTCACTCCTTCCCGTTGCCAGACGGCGTTCCATTGCACGGATGTGCCACATTTAGTTTATCTGCTCATCAGTCAGTGCGCATCGGGCTGCTTCCACTTTTTGGTTATTATGACTAATGCTGCTGTGAACATTTGTGCAGAAGCTTTGGTGTGGACATAGGTTTTCAATTCTCTTGGATATATACCTAGGAGCAGTGATGGGATTCAAATAATTTAACAACTGGTTCTCTGCCCTAATGACCATTTTAAGTATTATAAAAAACTGATATGCCGAAAAGTAGTTTATTATATCATGCATTTAATACTTAAATAAAACAATAAAAGAGGTACACAAACTAGATTGTTATAAGAAAAGATTTAAAAATATTAATAAAAAATATTAAATAATACCTGACAAAAAACAATAAAACTGTTATTTAAGATATTTCCAATGACAGCTTATCCCCCCTGGTTGTTTGGCACTTTTTCTCTTTACGTTATATGTTTGTTTACTGAAGTAACAAATGCGAGGGAATTAAAATGTAGTATTTCATCAAAGGTATAATGAGTTTTATGAAATGAATAAATAAATATTACAAGCATAGTTCCATCAAATTTTTTCACCTATGGACAGAATGAATGTTACTTTGGGCGCTTAGAATAATATGCTGTTGCACAGATGAACGTTACAAAAGAGTAAAGAATGTAAATTTGTGATTTCTACATTGGGCAGCTGCCCAGGCGTCTACCTTAGAGAGAACCCTGATTACAAGTGCCATTTTAACAACCAGTTCACCGAACTCAACAAAAAATTGGGTACTGGTTCTGCTAAACTGATGCAAACTGGCTGAATTCCACCACTGCCTAAGAGTGAAATTACTGAGTAATATGGTAACTATGTGTAACATTTTTTTCCCTATTTTTAGCAATATTGATAGCGAAAGAGAAGGGAGAGAGAGGGATAGACAGACAGGAAGGGAGAGAGATGAGAGGCATCAACTCATAGTTGTGGTGACTTAGTTCATTGATTGCTTTCTCATGTGTGCCTTGACCAGGGGGCTATAGCACAGTGAGTGACCCTTTGCTCAAGCCAGTGACTTTGGGCTCAAGCCAACGACCTTGGCCTTCAGGCCAGTGAACTTTGGGCTCAAGCCAGAGACCATGGGGTCATGTCTATGATCCCATGTTCAAGCCCATGACCCTGTGCTGACACCATATGAGCCTGTGCTCAAGCCAGCGATCTCAGGGTTTCAAACCTGGGTCCTCAGCATCCCGGACTGATGCTCCATCCACTGCACCACCACCTGGTCAGGCTGTTAATGACATTAAGCATCTTTTCATGTACTTACTGGCCATTTGTATATTTGAGAAGAAATGTCTTTTCAAGTCCTTGACCCATTTTTATGTTGGGTTATATGAGTTTTATTGTTGAATGATAAGACTTCTAGATACAAGACCTTGATCAGATACATGATTTGCAAATGTTTTCTCTCAATCTGTTGGTTATCTTTTCACTTTCTTGATAGTATTTTTGGAAGCACAGAAGTTTTTATTTTTGCTGAAGTCCAATTTTTCTGGGTTCTTTTTGTTGGTGGTTTGCTTGTACTTTAAATGTTATAAAAAACAGTTAACAAATTCAACATGTTTCCTCCTAAGAGTTTTATAATTTTAGCTCTTATATTTAGGTCTTTCCATTTTGAGTTTTATCTTGTATCTAGAGTGAAGTAGGGGTCATCATCCATTCTTTTGCTAGAAAATCTGTTTCCCGGCACTCTGATGTCAGGGGAGATGTAGTTGCAGAACTGATCACCCGGCCTTAAGGGAAGTATAAAGCCAAGCTAGTATTGCTCACTGCAGCCTGGAGTTACCAAGAGGATTTGGGTATTAAATTTGGTTGCTATAATGGAGATGAAAGTTTATCCTAGAAGAACTCTTTCTCTCTGACAAACTAAATTTATATTCAATATTAACAAAAAAGATTACAAAACCTTTCCAGCTGGTAATTCTACTTAACCAGCCAGTAGAATTAGATTGATTCATAGGTCTGCAATACTCCGTCCTGGTCTTTATGGTGATGAGGCCTCAGCTCCCCCTTGGTCTCGTGTCACCTACATCTCCTTGGGAAGCATCAAGATGCAGAGGCCCGGCTTACTGTTGCATTACAGCTCCTTTGCCTTCTCTGCTGGAGACATCTATCTGGCCCTCTGGGTCACTCTCCTGCCCTGCTCTACCCCCTGTGTCTTGCTTAGGCCTCTGGCTTCCCGATGGGTCAAGGGGGAGTCCTAGAAGGAAGTCAGAGGGCGGGGAGCCGTGGGTGGGCAGTGACTCCCCTGGGTCCTCCCCATGGGGTTGCTGCAGGCAGGCAGTGCCCTCGGCTCCTCTCAGGGTCCTCTCAGCACAGCTTCTCCGTGGCTGCCTGTCCTGCTCTCTGCTCCCTCCTACCCCTCCAGAGCTGTCTGTGGCCCTGAGGCAGGGCACTGCTTTCAGGGGCTCTCCGGGTCCTGCACAAATGACACGCTCATCAGATCATCCCTCTCCTGTAGTACTTTCTTATTATTTATTTATTTTTGCAAGAGAGAAAAAGAGAGGCAGACAAACAGACAGGAGGGGAGAGTGATGAGAAGCATCAACATATAGTTGTGGCACCTTAGTTGTTCATTGATTGCTTTCTCATGTGTGCCTTGACCAGGGGTCCCAGCTGAGCCAGTGACCCCTTGCTCAAGCCAGCAACCTTGGGCTTCAAGCCAGCAAGCTTTGGCTCAAGCCAGCAACCATAGGGTCATGTCTATGATCTAACGCTCAAGCTGGTGACCCCATGCTCAAGCTGGATGAGCCTGCGTTCAAGCCTGCAATCTTGGGGTTCCAAACCTGGATGCTCAACATTCCAAGCCAATGCTTTATCCACTGTGCCACTGCCTGGTCAGGCCTTCCTGCACTTTCTTACAGGGTCTGACCGACACCTTCTCCCCGAGTCAGGCATTTATATGCTGAACTGGCCAGACTTCAAGCCTTTCAAATTAGAACAAATCTGTGAAATCGTTTATTCATTCAACTAATGTCTTTGAAGTATGCATTATAAAAGTGAGATGCCTATTATGAGCCAGCTCTTTTAGACACTGGGTTTTTAGGGTGAGTAAGATTGATAAAGTCCTTGCTGTTGAAGAGCTTACATTCAGACGGGGGGGGGGGATAAACGTCAGGTCAAATAGATATACATTATATTGTTAGCTAGTGATGGGTGCTGACGGAGACACAGCTCAGGCTAAGGGAACAGAAATGGTGGGGATAGGGTGCTATTTTAGATAGAATGTGCAGTCACAGACGCTTCTCTGGAGAGACTTGAGACGAGTAAAGAGGCCTGGTGGCAGGGAGAAGAGTGGTCCAGGGGGAGCAGCAGTGTGCACAGAGGGCATGGCGGAGGCGTGGCCCAGAGACTGGCCTGGAGGAAGGGACTGAGGCAGAGACTAGCAGAGAGGTAGGCGGGGGCCGGGCCACACCAGGGCTGGGGGCCAGTGTAAGAGCTTTGAATTTCATTCTCAACATAGCCATGGGAGGATTTTAAGCAACAGAGTGACATGATCTGACTTATGATTTTAAAAGGCTCACCATTCAGTGTGACCAGGGAAAGAGGGTTTGTAGATGGCACCGTCAAATGACAAAAATAACATAATTTAGAAACCAGTTTGATGTCCTTTATTCAAAGGAAAACAGTCCATAGATTGGGGAGTACAGCGCTCCCCACCAGTGGCGCACTCTTCTCGAGGATTCTGGGCGAGAGAGATTTCCCGTGTTAGGAGAGGAGACTGGAGACGAGGCAGGATGGCCAGGAGGTCAGGCTTTTCCTGGGGAGGCCGGCAGGTCCCGTTCTCCAGGGTAAGGAGAGCTGAGTTGGAGGACTGTGATCAGTACACGTTAGGTCTCCTGGACGGTTTTCCCAGAGGAGTAGGTTGGCTTAGGTTTAGATTTGGGATGTGGGCTGGGCCACTCAGGCAACCTCCATTCTGTGGGTCGGAATATACAACTAGTCTTGCCTTTTTCTGTGTGGCCTCAGCCACGTCCGCTAGTGTGTCTCAGAAGGCTAAGTACCTGATCTGTACAATGAATGTGACATGGTGTCTGTGGCACAGGAATGTACCAAGAGAGAGGCCCTCACAGGATGGCTGGATGGCCCCGAGAAGCAGCAGAAAGGACACTGGCAGAGCAGGTGGGCATGAGAAAGGAGATCAGTAAGAGAAAGAAGACTAGAGGGAACCCAAAGAAACAGGGGTTCATGACAGAGCGGGCTGGCGGAAGCTGATACAGAGAATGTGGGATTTGGAGTCCAGCAGCCCTGAGTTTGAGTCTGCGCACTATTGATTAATTCCATGACCTTGAGCAAGCGACCTCCCTTCTCTGAACGTGCTTCCTCATTTGAACATGGAGACAATAACAAGTACCTCTTCAGAGGTGTAATAAAGAGCTTAGCAAAATGTATAGGGCATAATTAACCGTTATGGTTGAAATTTATAAAAATATAATGGAAATGGCTGCTATTCGGTGTCCCCCAAGACTTCTAGCCATAGAGGGCTCCTGTCCTTTAACATGCAAATAAAAAGAGGGAAACCTTATTCCATGTTCTAAGCCAAACCAAAGTCACCCCTCCCCCATCCTTTTCTGAGTGACAGCTCTCTCTCTCACCTCTTCTCTCGTGCTTCCTGTGGCCACAAGTCAGCCTGCACACTGATTTCCCCAAAGCATCACTGTCTCGTGCAGTTATATGCAACAACTGTTTACTGAGGGCGTGGCACAGTATGACACCAATTGAAATTACATATTGGTCACTGCTGTTGATAAAATTTCCTCAGCCATTCCATATACTGGAATGTCTCACTGGCGCTTTTTTTTTTTTCTCTCACTGGCTTTTTTTTAAGTCCCACCCTCTCATTATTTTAAAGGCCAGTCTATAATCCCACAAATTTTCTTTTTTTTTTTTTTTGTATTTTTCTGAAGTGAGAAGCAGGGAGGCAGACAGAATCCCTCATGGACCTGACTGTGATCCACCCAACATGCCCACTAGGGGGCGATGCTCTGCCCATCTGGGCTGTTGTTCTGTTGCAACTGGAGCCATTCTAGCGCCTGAGGCAGAGGCCATGGAGCTGTCCTCAGCGCAGGGGCAACTTTGCTCCAGTGGAGGCTTGGCTGCGGGAGAAGAGAGAGATAGAGGGAAAGGAGAGGGAGGAGGGTGAAGAAGCAGATGGGCGCTTCTCCTGTGTGCCCTGGCCGGGAATCAAACTCGGGACTTCCACACACCAGGCCGACTCTCTACCATTGAGCCAACTGGCCAGGGCCCCACAAATTTTGATTTTTATTATTGTTTTCATGAAGTATACTTCTGACTCTGATTGGGCCTATTTTTTAATGTATAAATAATTTTTAAAATGTCTTTGCTAAACCAAGGGCCATCTTAGTTTAGAGCTCTATCCACTAAAAACCAGAGAAGGTTGTGAGATTATCTTCTTTTTAGCACAAATTCTCAAGCATGGGTCTTTTAAACTGAGGAGAGCAGTGCAGATTTATAGATTATGCTGCTGTGTGTCACCCCTCCATCACCTGTGGAAATGGATACAGTTAGTGTTTTGGTGCAAAGAGTTGAAATTTCCTTTCTGTTAGTAAACAAGGCAACTGGAATATCACAGGAAAAACTACTCTGAGTGTTGACTGTGTGATAACAAGCAGGAAGGAGAGGAGGCAGTACCAGCAATGAGAAAGCAGGGAGAAAGCCAAGGCTCTCTCTGTGTCCCCTTCAGTACCAAGAAAGCAGTCAGCCCTTCAGCCCAGGAGCACAAGCACTTGCCACCCTAATTAACACACAACTGTGCTTCTCTTAATCCTTTCAATGGCTACGGGTTGACCACCTTACGTCTCCGCCAGTGTTCTGGCCCCTCCCGGAGACGCCACGCTTGCTCATGCTCTCCCTTTTCCTGGGGTATGGACACACTCCATCCACACCTAACACAATGGTTCGCATCCTAGCTTGTACCACCACTTTCACAAAACCTTCCCTGATCACCCTCTTCCTTCTCTTTCTTGATTTAAGAATTGCTGTGACTAATATAGATACATGCTGCTTTACTTTTTCCTCACATAAGTGCCTATATTATGGTCCCCAGCAGATAGAAGGTGCTCAAATGCATGAATTAATCCTTATACTTTGTAAAAATCACTGGGACCACAGTCCTCAGAGCGTGGAAAGTGGCCAATATTCATTGAATATAAAAATCGTTTTCTGTTGCTGAGCACAACAAATTATTACAAATTTAGCAGCTGAAAACAACGTACATTTATTATCTGAGTTTCCATGGGTCAGGAGTCTGGACAAGTCTTGTCTGGGTCCTCTACTTAGGGGCTCATGACCTGCAATCAAGATATTGACCAGGGCTGAGTTTTATCTGAGGCTTGGGCCCTCTCCCAAGTTCACGTGGGTTGTGGCAGAATCCATTTCCTTGCAGTCATAGAACTTGTGGCGTCTTGCTTCTTTAAGGCCATCAGGAGAGAAACTCTGATGCTTCTTCAAGTCTCTGACCTCTAGACCTCTTTTAAAGGACTCACGTGATTGGGTCAGGCCTACCTAACTAAGGATAATCTCCCTTTTGTGTCACTGAAAGTCAGCTCATTAGAGAACTTAATCACATCTGTAAAAAAATCCCTTCAGCTTTGCCTCCTAACAAATCTAGTTCTGGAAGTGACATCTATCATAGTCCCAGGTCCTGCCCACACTCACAGAGAGGGGACACACAGGGCATATGCACCAGGGGAAAGGGATTTGGGGAGCCACTTTAAAATTCTTTGTACCACAAATATATTTGGAACAATGGTCTTAATAGAATGTTTTTTATTTGATTGTGTCACAAGACCTAAAATTGCTTCAAAATAGGAAAAACTTCAAATTAATGTCTATTTTAAATGTAAAAGTCTGTAAATAATGTCTATAAAGAAGACATAAATGTCCCATCATTTTAGGGGGTAGATTGAGAATGAAAACAATTATTTCAAATCATTATAGTTTGTTGTAATATGTTGTTTAGAGTTAGGTTCAGTTCATTGTATTCAATCTAGAAACAAGATCACAAAATGTTCATGTATAAATGACAGAGTTGAGTTTGTTAATAGCTGAGGAAACAGACTAAATGTCTGTCTAAACAGTGCATAGTTTGAGAAACATGTAAAGAACTATGGGAGATTCTTATCTTCTATGGAGAGACTGATGCCTCCAGCAGGGCGTGGAAAAGTCAGTCACGGAAAGTCTTTAGTCTAATGAGCTCACATCATAGTTATCGTTCTTTCTCAGAATTCTACCTAGCTTTTTCATATACAGTGTGGCGCAAAAGTGGGTTTAAAGTGGTTTGTATGGAAAATAATACAATAATTAATAAAAAATAATAAAAGAATAAATTCTCTGTTCCATGTACTCACAACTATAAACTTACTTTTGCCCCACCTGTTTCTACACAAAGTTGGGATGGTGTAATGCTATCCTAAAACAGCCAGGGGAATCCCTTCTTCTCCCTGGTGTGAGCAGCGGCTGTTTCCCTTTCAAGGGTATGAACTTTGGGGCAGCATCACCCATGACAACCATATTTAAACCAGATTTGTGCCTGGGCTGAGGTTTGCTCAAAGACGAAGGACAGAAAGAAAATTCTTTTTTTTCCCTTCGTTATTCTTTCATTATAAGCCAGCAGTGACACTTTCACTGGGCTCTTAGAGAAATTAGAATGTTTAGTGAACTAATACTTCTGTAAAATAAATAGACCCAAACCTTCCTGGCATACCTATTAACAGGTGACAAAGCCTGGGCTTGCTGGGTAAGGGTAATTTACCAGAACTAACACCAATGTTTCTGTTGGTGGCAGTAAAAATGGCACCAGAATGTTACTGACAATTGGATCTTGGTTCAGCGGCCCTGGTACTTGAGTTCTGGCTAAGAAAGAATTCAGAGCCAAGAATCAAGCTGTTGCCTGACCTGTGGTGGCGCAGTGGATAAAGCATCGACCTGGTAATGCTGAGGTCGCTGGTTCGAAACCCTGGGCTTGCCTGGTCAAGGCACATATGGGAGTTGATGCTGCCGGCTCCTCCCCCCCTTCTCTCTCTCTTTTTCTCTCCTCTCTCTCGGTCTCTCTCTCTCCTCTCTAAAAATGAATAAAAAAAAAAAAGAATCAAGCTGTCAGAAAAAGTTTATTTAGAAAGCCATAGAGGTAGAAGTGAGCTGTAGAAGAAATGGGCTCAGGAAACAAGTTACAGATGCAGAAGAAGGGTCCTTGGGACTTGGAACAAAGAGATAAAGGTAAAGGTAACCCACCTAGGGGGAGAAAGAGGGAATGTGAGCTAAAAAGAAAATTCTGTAGTTTAATGTATAAGAATATCTCACTGGGAGGTTATAAAAGAACTAGTTGAAACCTAATGTAACAATAGATTAAAAAAGGATAAAAAATGACAATTTTCTTTTAAGTGAGAGGAGAGGAGATAGAGAGATAGACTCCCACAAGCGCCCTGATCAGAATCCACCTGGCAACCCCTGTCTGGGGCCAATGATTGAATCAACCAAGCTATCCTTAGTGCCTGAGACTGATGCTCAAACTAATCAAGCCACTGGCTGCAAGTGGGGAAGAGAGAGAAGAAGAAAAGGGTGAGAGAGAGAAGCAGATGGTTGCTTCTCATGTGTGCCCTGACTGGGGATTAAACCTAGGATGTACACATGCTGGGCCGACGCTCTATCCACTGAGCCAAATGGCCAGGGCCACACACAAAAAAAGACAATTTAAAGATGGTTTCTTTTGGAAAAGTTTAAAGTTCCAATACTTTAATACAACATTTGCTCTGTGGAGATGTGCCAGGCTGTGTGAACACATGCTCTGCACTCATTTATATGCACATTGTTGGTGACTAGCAGCTGAAATATGTTCATATGAATTTTTTCCAATGTGATATGGAAGGGCAGGACCAACGAATGTGGGAGGCAAGTTAGGCGTTGGCAATTCTGTTTTTTCTGCGTCCAGCCCCACCTCTGTGCTCTGCAGAGACCCAGTCATAAATCCCGGGATAAGGACGTTCTACTGAGCTCTGCCTTCCTGCTCCAGAATATAGACTCACACAGGTAGAGAAAGGAGTGTGTGACGGAAGTCCCTGAAGCTGGGTGACCCCTGGGGAGTTTGGGGGATGGGTAGGCAGGAGAAGGTGTGCCAATTTCTCATCCCTTACCCACACCCTGGTAAAAGTTCTATTGCTCTGGTGAGCAGAACACAGGACCCTTTTTTCAGTTTGCACTAAAAAAAAAAAAAAAAAGTGCGCTAATTAAATAGTACAATACCTTGAGTGAGCCTGAAAAATAATTAAAGCTGGCAGCTCTTCCTCTCATCTCTGTCGATGTTAATTTGATGGAGTCTCTTCTTGCAAGAGGATTTCACTGGCTTGTTTAAAAACAAAACTACAGGCTTGCTATTTTTATTTCATTCGTTATGATAATCACAAAATATAACCTCTTTTTTTAAACACTTTATTTAAACAAAATGATGAAATGCCCACAGGTCATGTCAGAGTAGTTATTACTGAGGCTCATTAATGAACTTCACCCTATAAAGGTGGCTCAGCATGAGCCACCCGAGCAGAGGCAGCATGCGAAAGGGCTGACTCCAGGTCAAAACCTGGAAAATACTGATGGGAGCTGGCGACAGATAAATGTGTCTTACAGGAAATAATAACACTTGTTGCCCTATAGTTGAACCAACAATGACAGTTATAAACTATCAAGTATTTTTCCTACCAAAATGTGATCTAATATGTGACTGACCTAGAGTTCAGATAAACTATAGATGTATATAGCTTTGAGAACAAAAATGGGTTCTAGGTCCATTCTGCATAGCTTTTGGACACATCCATTTAGAAATATGAACTGTCCCCTAAATTCAGCACAACCCAAGCCAGGCCGGTGATGCTCCGAGGGCACGCCCCCAGCGTTGGCACAGGCCTCGAGGCTGCACTGGGACGTTCTTTGGATTCAGCACTCTCAAAGGAGTGTCTGCTTTCCTCCAGTCCTTTCTTCTCTCCTCTCTAGTCTCACAGTTTGTCATTTCAGGCCCTTCCGCCCTTCACATCTGAACTGCTGCCTTCAGGTCCACGTCCAGGTGGGCCCACCGAAGGCTGACGTGCTTGTCGTCCTCCAGCACTGCTTAGATCGTCGTGTCCCTTCCCTGCTCAGAAACCTGCAAAGATCTCGTGCTTCCCACATCACACCTTGGCTTCATGACTTGCCTTGCAAGGCCCTCCCTAAATTAGATTGATCTTACTTATTCAACCTTCCACTTATTCCATTGACCCCCATCATGTCCCATCACTCCAGGAGTCCCCTGTGCCTCACTTCGTTGTCACTTTATTGCCTTTCTTCAGGCTCTTCCCTTCACCTGGAATGTCATTCCTCAACCCTTGTCTCATTAAATCTCTCTTTCAAGGCTTGTCCTGTGTCTTCTCTGCAGCCTTCCGGCACACCCTCACTGGTCTTTTACTCTTTGAACTCTGAAACCATTACAAATGTCTCTTCTACACATGTTAGCATTTAATTATATGCCTGCCTGCACAGTGGTTGTTTTATAGACAGGTCTATAAGCTTCTAGAAGTCAAACTCAGCCTTATATTCTCTATCCCTCACATAGTGAATATGTTGTAGTTACCACATAGAAAATATCAATTATTTCATGGTTTATTCTGTCCAGGTTGAATCAGTAGAATTCTTATATTCAGATTATATTGTCAACTATATGTATAGCCACAGTATTAAATAAATGTTTTCATGTAAATGATTGTTTTAATGAACTGATTAATACTAGATTATAAGGATTTTTTTTTTTTTTTTTTGTATTTTTCTGAAGCTGGAAACGGGGAGAGACAGTCAGACAGACTCCCACATGCGCCCGACCGGGATCCACCCGGCACGCCCACCAGGGGCGATGCTCTGCCCACCAGGGGGCGATGCTCTGCCCCTCCGGGGCGTCGCTCTGTTGTGACCAGAGCCACTCTAGCGCCTGGGGCAGAGGCCAGGGAGCCATCCCCAGCGCCCGGGCCATCTTTGCTCCAATGGAGCCTCGGCTGTGGGAGGGGAAGAGAGAGACAGAGAGGAAGGAGGGGGAGGTGGAGAAGCAAATGGGCGCTTCTCCTATGTGCCCTGGCCGGGAATCGAACCCGGGTCCCCCGCACACCAGGCCGACGCTCTACTGCTGAGCCAACCAGCCAGGGCTGATTATAAGGGTTTTAACTGCTGCCCACTATAATACTTCTTTAGAAAGAAAGAAACAAAGAAAAAGCCCTGAACTAGGATACATTTGCTTTAAAATTTAATTTAAATTCTACTCCTTCAATAATGCACTACTTTTTCTGTACAGGCTGATCATAAATGGTAGCTATCATCATACACCTGTGGCATCCTCTACATACCTCTAAACAGTAACATCAACTTGTACCATCTTTACATATTTACCTGTTTTCCTACCCCCTTACCTCAACATGTGAGTTCCTTAATGGCAAAGTCTGTTTTTAATCCCCGAATCTGCAGAAACTGATATGGAGCTGGCAACCAATTAATGCTGTTGAATGAATGAATGAATTATGAGAGCCCTCTGTTGCCATGGGTGTGACATTCTATAAGTGCAGTTATGGTTGGCAAATAACCATTGAGTCTTTTTATAAATAGATCTTTTAATATTTTAAGTGATTAAGATAACGTTGAAAATTGTTTTTCTATTGAGAGAGAGAGAAAGAGGGGAGAGAAAGAGAAAGAAGCATCAACCTATTGTTTCACTTAGTTGTTCCGCTTAGTTGTGTACTCACTGATTGCTTCTCATATGTGCCCTGACCAGGGGCCAAACCTGCTGCCTCTGCATGCTAGGTCGATGCTTTATCCACTAAACCAGCCAGCCAGGGCAAGGTAACTTTTTTTTTAAGGAAAAAGTCTCAATCTATTCAAATTTTATCTTTTTACATAAACAATTACAGAGGAAATTATTGCTGAGTTTAGACCAGGAGAAAGTAAATTGTTTCTTGTCAAGACTAGAGAAATCTGTACTATATTTTTTAAGTAGGTTTAGTTATCTCCTTTTTATGACTTTTCTTAGGAACAGCTCTCTTACTCATAAACAAAAGAAACAAATAATCTGATTTTTAAAATGGGCAAAGGGCTTGAATAGACATTTCTCCAAAGAAGAGCTACATGTACAAACATATGAAAAGATGCTCACCATCACTAGTTATTACAGTGAGATGCCACCTCACACCCATTATGATGGCTAGTATAAAAAAACTAAATATAGCTAGTGTCAGTGAAGATGTGGAGAAACTGGAACCACTGAGCTCTGTTGATGGGAGTGTACAATGGTGCAGATCTATGGAAAACAGTATAAAGGGTCCTAAAAAATTAACGATACAATTGCTATTTGATCCAGCAATCCCACTTCTGGGAATATATCCAAAAGAATTGAAGGCAGGGTCTTAAAGAGATACTTGTATACCCATGTTCATTGCGGCATTATTCACTATAGCCAAGAGATAGAAGCACCCAAATATCCATTTACAAATGAATAAATAAAGAAAATGTGGTACATATGTAAAGTGGAATATTATTTAACCTTAAAAAGGAGGAAATCTTGTCTTATGCTACAATATGAACAAACCTTGAGGACACTGTGCTTAATGAAATAAGCCAGTTACAAAAAGACAAACACTGTATGTTTGGTACCTAAAGTAGTTCAACTCACAGAGACAGAAAGGGGAATAGTGGTTTTCAGGAACTAGGGAGAGAGGGAAATGGGGAGTTGTAATTCAATGACATAGTTTCAGTTTTACATGATGAAAAAATTAGGTCTGTGGCACAACAAGGTGAATATTGTCAACACGATTGAAAGGTACTGAATGATTAAGATGGTAAATTTTGTTATATGCTCTTCATTATAACTTAAATTAAAATTAAAGTTATAGAAAGAATAACACCTCACATACATACTCACCATCATCAATAATATATGCTTGCACATTGACATGAGCCAGTGGGTGCTTAATAAAGGTTTCTAATCCTACTGGTCATGATAAAAAAAGAAAGAAAGAAATAGAACATTTCTTCTGGTTTCTATCACCTAGTAATAAAGACTTAAGTAATCAATAGGCATAATAGTAGTGTGACTAATTTGTTGAAGAATGAAACTTGTTACCAAATACTCAAAAGTTCTGATAAGACTTATGCAAACTAGAAACTACTGGAACAAATGTTATGGTGATTACTGAATTATATTGATGAATATAGGTATCAAGTATTTGGGTTTTAATGAGGTAGACATAATTGTTGCCTTTTTAATTATGTTGCACACCTACATTTTGTGTAATGTTACATGGTATTTGACTTATGGGATATAGTTTATATCTTTTTTAAAAAAGCGTAAGCATATAGCCTGACCAGGCAGTGGTGCAGTGGATAGAGCGTCGAACTGGGATGCCAAGGACCCAGGTTCAAGACCCCAAGGTCGCCAGCTTGAGCGTGGGCTCATCTGGTTTGAGCAAAAGCTCGCCAGCTTGGACCCAAGGTCGCTGGCTCGAGCAAGGGGTTACTCGGTCTGCTGAAGGCCCACGGTCAAGGCACTTAGGAGAAAGCAATCAATGAACAACTAAGATGTCACAATGCACAATGAAAAACTAATGATTGATGCTTCTCATCTCTCCATTCCTGTCTGTCTGTCCCTATCTATCCCTCTCTCTGATTCTCTGTCTCTGTAAAAAAAAAAAAAAAAAAAAAAAAAAAAAAAAAGCATAATCATATAATGGCTCATATAACAAAAACTCAGCACTAAAGAAGTTGACCTTGTTCACTAGAAAAAGAAAATTAAAGCTAAAATATCTTTCTTGCTCTATTTCCTATCTTCTGGAATCAGATTTTCCATATAATTTAATGCATGCAGGGCGACTTTCTCCAAACTTCTGTTGCCTTTTCAGCAGCTTTGGTTCAGTGTCACACCCAAAAAACGGGCGCACCTCTTTAACCCTTTCAGCTCTTGAATCAAACACACCCTTATTAAAAGTGCTTTTCAAGTAAACAGTCAGTATCTGTCATTCAGCTCGGCCTCAGGGAGAGAGCACGGTGCCGGGGAGCCCAGCGGGAGGCTGAGGTGTAGCCCGGGAAGGCTGGGAGGAGGAAGGTTAGCCGGGGCTATTCTAAGTAAGAAGACTGATGTTGGTAATGCCTGCACAGCTACATTTTACTTCTCATAGTCCCTTGGTGTTTTTTTAGAAAGCAAAAAAGAAGCAACATCATGGTAAGAAACTAACTGAACTTTTGTTATCTCTTCATTGACTAAGAATGTTTTGAACTTTAGTTGTATTACTACTGTTAACGACATCAATTAACTTCACAATGTGTTCACTGTCTAGAGCTGGCACAGTCTCTGGGCTTAAAAATTGTAAGCAGTTGTGAACAGAAGGACTATAATGGGAAGCTGAGTACCCAGGGGGCCTTTGGCTTGGCTTGAAGTAGAAGTGAACATGCCTAGTGTGTGATCTTTAAAAATATTGCAGGTGATCTTTGACAAGCTACTCTTGTTAAATATATTTGAGTTAGTTTCATCAGCCAATCTTACAATGTCAGTTCTATAGACCTGTTGTTGAGTGCACTATAAAGAATTTAGTTAATCCTCTTTTCCCCCTGAGTTAAAAAGAAATCTTTTCTCCCCTTTCTTTTTCCAAATGTCAAGGGCAAACTGATATCCAGCCCCTTGGAAGACATTATTTGGGAAACATTGTGTTGAGAGTAAGGAATGATCTTTATTTTTTTCTTCATGGTACGAGAGGGTAGAACTCTATTACATATTCTTTTAAAATGTAGGTTATCTTTCAAATGTGTTCTCTAGTGGGCGTTGTGCCCATAGCAAGTTATTATGTATTGCACATACTTCCCCCAAATGAGATTTTGTTAAGACCCAGGAATTTATGGGAGAGACTCGGCTTCTTATAACCCTATCATTCAAGAAGTACTATGGCTTAAAATAATTTATGGGAAAAAAACAATCTTGTAAACTTTTATGAAAGAAGAAGTTTATGTAATGTCTGTTAAACTTTGCTCACTAGTTTGATCATAGAGGCATAACTATAAAGCCCCAAGTAAGAGTTGAGCATTATTGCCACCCTTTTTTTTTGTTAGTACTTAGTACTTTTCCTCATTCTTTGATATTTTAGACACAATAATTTTGTAACTACTCTGTCAAATGGTCGTTAACGCTAAAATATGAACTTCTAATCTGCACAGAATTAACACCTGGTGTTTTTACAAAGATGCCTTTTTAAATGAGTTGGCAAAGTTTGAAAAAGTGAACATCTAGGTTTAAAAGCATCACGGCTATGAACATTCAAAAAGCATTTTAAGTTTAATAAGTGAAGTTTATGTTATTTTGGTCAATCATTTTATTAAGGTTTAATTGCAAATATCTAAGCAATGTACTAAGCAGATTAATTGAACTGTGGCTTACGTGCACTGGTAAGCAAGCTTGGAGTAGGGCGGACAGAGCTGCAGGAGGAGGTTCATTGGCCAGGCTGATAATTTTGAAGATTGTTTCTCCCTTGAGTTTTCCTGTGATAAGATAAAGTTTTGTGGAAGGCACTGCAGGTATTAATAGCATGGTGTCCAGTGAGACGACATTTTAGTTTTCATTCAAGTGGTGCCTGCTGCCTGTGTCTCCAGGCATTACCAGAACTAGGGCAGCGCTCAACCTGGGAACACAGGCTTGTCCGCCTCAAGCCTGTACAGGAACAGTGTTTGCTAAATGCAATCCAAACATGCAAGCTGAGGCAGAGAGAAGGCACCCGAGGCTCACGCTGCCTGCCAGGAACAGAGTGGTGAGAGGTGATGAAATGTTTTACTTTGCAAAACTGAGGGAGCAGCAACTTTCTCACAGACTCCCCATTCCTAGCGCACCCACGTCCCACGTCCCCTAGGGCAGTCTAGCGGAGGAGTGAAGAATAGGAACACATTCCCTGCGAGGGAAAATCAAGTGGACCTTCCTGAGGGCAGGAAGGAAGGAAGTGGAAGGGCCAGAAAACCCAGAGAGCGGACAAGATATTAGACATGAATGAAAATGCATAATTGTACAGGCCCCACTAGCTGAGGGCTGAATTTCTCCCCAGTTTGGTAGTTCCAGTGCTGTTCACTGGGCTCCCTTGGAGCTGCCCCTTCCAGCCCTGCTCCTTGGTTTCCACTGTCCATCCCCTGTGTCCGTGCACCTGCTCCTCCTCCCCACTCTCCCTAGCAATACCGTTTGCTTCTAGGTTCTTTCTGTTTTTGTTCTAGTTCCTTTCTCCCTGATATGGTGTGTGTGTGTGTGTGTGTGTGTGTGTGTGTGTGTGTGTGTGTGTGAGAGAGAGAGAGAGAGAGAGAGAGAGAGAGAGAGAGAGAGAGAGAATGAGAATGAGCCAAAAGGAAGAGAGCAGGAAATGGAAAGAGAGTAATGGCACAAACATTACTATCATTACTATGCATCTTCTGGTCCCACCATCTAAGCATGACCTTAGGCAAATCACCTAAATTACTTTTCACACTGCTGTTTTATCAACTGTGAGATGAGGGTGACAGTTACTGCCTTTCAGGACTGTTAAGAGGTCTGTGGCACATGGTAGGTTTTTAAGAATTGTTAGCTGAAATAAATCACAGAAGAATAAAAATAAAAGGCCAATAAATATATAAAATATGTTTGATGCTATTAGAAAGCAAAGAAATGCTTTATTGTAAAATATAACATGCATCAGAAAAGTGTATATAATATAAATACACGATATAATGAATAATAGCAAAGCAAGCACCTGTATAATTAGGCTTAGGTCAAGAAATGGCATACTGCCGTTACTTGACGTCTCCTGGGGTTGGTTGGTTTATTTATTTATTTATTTATTTATTTTTGATAGAATTTATTAGAGTGACACTAGTTAATATAATTATTATACAGCTTTCGGGTGTCCAGTTCTACAACATATCTGTCCACCGTATTGTGTGTTCAACCCCCCAAGTCAAGTTTTTGTCCATCACCATTTGTGCCCCTATACCCTCTGCGCCCCCCTCCCCCGCCCCCTGGCAATCACTACTGGGATCTCTTTCTGATCACACCTCCGTCCCCAAACCTCAGTCATCAAGATAAAGAATCAATATTGTATTGCAATATTTTAAAAAATAAAAACTAATGAAAAATATCTGGATGAATAAAGTATAATAAAAAATGTAAAGACAGGTGTTCTGCCAGAAGAGATATCCACTATCTTAACTGTTACAATCATCACATCTCTCCTTTTTTATAGTTTTACCACCTGTGAATATATCCCAAGACAATGCAAGTTAGTTTTTCTGTCCTTGAATTTCATATAAATGGAATGATATACTATGTTCTTATTTGTATCTGGATTCTCTTGATCAACCTGATGTCCATATGTCAAAATTATTTCCCCAATAACGCTAAGATGCTATTTGCCTTTCCCTTTCACGCTCTCCCAGGTGTACAGTGGAGAGCGGAGACAGCATGACACGCAATGATGCTCTGATGGTTAATATTCTGCTCATAAAAATTAGGGATATTTTATCGCTTCATATTCATTTTTAAATATCCCCTAATTTTTGTGAGCAGTATAGAATGTGTCCTCAGTATTGCTGAACTTTAAAAATTGCTCCGTTTTCATTTCTAACCTAATAAGTGTTGGTAGATATAACCTACATAAATGAAGGCTCTTAGGATCCTTAATTTTTAAGAATGTCAAGGGGTTCTGAAACCAAAATTTTGAGGACTGCTACTCTAGGGAATCCCCTGAGCAGAGGAACTGCTTGCTCGTAGGATGTGCGTGTCTTCAATTCTGTTATATGATGCCAGGTATTTTCCAGAGCAGCGGTGCCAATTTACATTCTGATCACCAGCCTGTGACAGTTCCTGTTGCTTCACATCCTCGCTACTATTTGGAATTATTGTTCTTTTCCAATCTGGTGGGTGTGGAATGATATTTCATTGTGATTTTCCTTTTTATTTCTTGATTACTAATTAGGAATGTATCTTCTGCAAATAATTAGGGATATGTGTAGAGATAAGCTATAAATATGTTCTCTGTAGTCTGCAATGCATTGAAAATAACATAAACCTAACCTGTGGTGGCGCAGTGGGTAAAGCCTTGACCTGGAATGCTGAGGTTGCTGATCAAAACCCTGCACTTGTCTGGTCAAGGCACATATGGGAGTTGATGCTTCCTGCTCCTCCCCCCTTTCTCTCTCTCTCTCCTCTCTAAAATGAAAAAAAAAAAAAGAAAATAACATAAATGAACAACTGTAGGAATTGACCTGCATTGACATAATGGAATTCAATACAACCATTAAAAATACTATTATAGAAATGTGTTTATTGACATGAATTTAGTGAAAGAATAACATACCAAACAGCATATACAAATGACATGATATAATACCCTCTAAATAGAGCCAAAAAGAAAAAAGTAGTAATAGTGGTGTTTTGGTTTAAATACATAAAGAATAACTTCTATTTTCTTCATTATACTGGTTTATATATTCTATCAAATATGAATATATATTTCTTCTATTTTCTTTCAAGGTTTGCTTTTCCATTCCCTGTCTCTTCCCCAGATACTGTGCTAGGTGTTTTATGAAAATCTTATCCAAAGGATGAATATTTCAGAAACTGGTTTGTGGAGGAATCACTTGAGAAGGCTAGAAACAGGCCTTCATTCCTATCTGAGAGTGGTTCACTGTGGATTTCAGCAATGATTCATTGTCCCCAGGCCATTGGCCATTCCTCTACACCAGTGGTAGTCAGTCCCTACTGCCCACTAGTGGGCGTTCCGGCTTTCATGGTGGGCGGTAGTGGAGCAACCAAAGTATGAATAAAAAGATAGATTTAACTATAGTAAGTTGTTTTATAAAGATTTATTCTGCCAAACTTAGCGAAAATCCAACATAAAGTACTTGGTAAATAATTATTATTATTATATGCTTTAACTTGCTGTAACTCTGCTTTATAAATTTTATAAAGTAAAGTTACTTCCCTACTTTATAAATCACCATTACTGTGGAACCAGTGGGCGGTTAGAAAATTTTACTACTAACAGAGATACAAAAGTGGGCGGTAGGTATAAAAAGGTTGACTACCCCTGCTCTACACACTTTTGTCTGGCTTTCATTTACTTACAGGTAAGAGAGTGAGAGATTTCTAGAAAATATGGTTGATGTGCCTAGTAGTAGCATGCATTGGGGAAGGGTAAGGAGTACATTCTTGTTCTCATGAAGCTAACATTCTGTAAGGAAAGACAGACAATAAAGGGAACCAATAAATATGAAGTATAGTTCAGGAAACGATAAGTGCTATGAAGGAAAGTAAGAGGAGAAGATTACAGAAAGTGAAGTGCTATTTCACACGGGTGATTCACAGGGGTTCTCTGCCCAGTCGTGTATCTTCCATGCATTATGATGTGGGAGAAAACATTTTTTTTAAAGGTAGACTTTTGTTTTCTTTATTTTAGTCATGGTAAGTTGAAGGTGAGTGTTCGTAAGCAATGATATGCCAAGTTCTGCATACAGAACTTTTTTAAAAGCTACATCTAATATGGTTATTTTCATCTTTATCTCACTAACTGAGAATCATAAATTAATTTTATTATTTACTTTACTTCTATGATTTAAACTTGGGCTATAAACATCAGCAAATTATCAGGCTAGTAATTATGGCAGCCATCACTGTCTTAGATCACGTTGTGATTTTCAAAGCGTGTCTGCATATTTCACTTAATGTGAATTTCTCAATACCCTATGACAGAGGAGGAATTTCTTTTTTTAATCTTATTTTTATTAATTTTAATGCAGCAACATTGATAAATCAGGGTATATATGTTCAGAGAAAACTTCTCCAGATTATTTTGACATTTGATTATGTTGCATACCCCTCACCCAAAGTGAAATTGTCAGAGGAGGAATTTCTGAGAGGATAAATGTTTTGATCCTATTTAGTAGTATTCCTGTGTTTGCTTCAGAAAGCATGCATTTTTTGAAAAGTATTATGAGGAAGTCAATAATTTTTAGAAATTATAGAGACATTTCTGGGAAGGATATATTAATTGGAAAGATGAGGATTATTCCATTTTCTTGAAATAAATTTGCTATTTTCTCCCATGCTTTAAAAAAAAATTTTTTTTGTATTTATTTTTTAAGTGAGAAGCAGGGAGGTAGAGAGACTCCCACATGTGCCCCACCGAGATCCACCCGGCAAGCACACTAGGAGGCAATGCTCTGCCCTTCTGGGGCATTGCTCCGTTGCAAACAGAGCCATTCTAGCACCTGAGGAAGAGGCCATGGAGCCATCCTCAGCGCCTGGGCCAACTTTGCTCCAGTGGAGACTTGGCTGCGGGAGGGCAAGTGAGAGACAGAGAGAAAGGATAGGGGGAAAGTTGGAGAAGCAGATGGGCACTTCTCCTGTATGCCTTGGCTGGGAATCAAACCCAGGACTTCCACACACTGGGCCAATGCTCTACCAATGAGCCAACCGGCCAGGGCTTGTATGTCCTCTTTTTGTCTATTCAGGTCTTTTATCCATTTCTTAATTGGATTCTTTGGGGGGGTTTTGGTATTGAGTTGTCGAGTTCTTGAAAAATTTTGGATAATAACCCCTTATCAGATGTATCATTGGTGAATATTTTCTTTCATTCAGTGGGTTGTCTTTTCATTTTGTTGATTGTTTTCTTTGCTGTGCAAAAAACATTTTAGTTTGATGTAGTCCCCACCCCCTTTTTCTGTTTCCCTTGCCTGAGGAGCTATAGCAGAAAAAAATATTTCTATGAGAAATGCCCGAGATTTTACTGCCTATGTTTTCTTATAAGATTTTTATGATTTTTGAATTTTACATTTTAGTCTTTAATCTGTGATGGCGAACCTTTTTATAAAAACCACCCACTTTTGCAGTGCTGGTCAACCTAGTCCCTCCTGCCCACTAGTGGGTGTTCCAGCTTTCATGGTGGGCCAATCGTGGTGCCCTGTGGTTGCTCCGCTACCACTCACCATGAAAGCTGGAACGCCCACTAGTGGGCAGGAGGGACCAGGTTGACCAGTTCCTCTATTCTCACTTCAAAAGTGGGCGGTTTTTATAAAAAGGTTCGCCATCATGGCTTTAATCCATCTTGAGTTTATTCTCAAAGATGTATGGTGTATTCTCAAAAATGAGCGTATGGTATAAGCCTTATACTATAAGGAGATGGTCTAGTTGTGGTGGTGTTTTTTGTTTGGTTTTTTTTTGCACGTGTCTGCCCAATTTTCCCAACACCATTTATTGAACAGATTATCTTTACCCTATTTTATGGTCCTGCCTCCTTTGTCAAGTATTAAGTGACTATAAAAGTGTAGTTTTATTTCTGCCTCTCAGTTTTGTTTCATTGATCTATATGTCTGTTTTTATGCCAGTACCATGCTGTCTTGATTACTATAGCCTTGAAGTGTAGTTTTATATCAAGTAGTGTGATACCTACAACTTTGTGCTTCTTTCTCAAGATTGCTGAGGCTATTCAGGATCTTTTGTGGTTCCATATAAATTGTTGGAATATTCTAGTTGTACAAAAACTATGCCATAGGTATTTTGATAGTAATTGCTTTGAATCTATAGATTACTTTGGGTAGTATAAACATTTTAATGATGTTAATTTTTTCTATCCATGAATGCAGTATATGATTTCTCAGTTTCTTTCTTCAATATCTTATAATGTTCTTAGTACCGGTTTTTTACTTCCTTGACTAATTTTATTTCATGGTACATTATATATATTTTTATGCAATTGTAAATAAAATTGTTTTCTTAGTTTCTCTTTCTGATAGTTGATTATTGGTATCTAAAAATGCCACAAATTTCTACATCTGTATCCTGCTACTTTATTGAATTCAAATATCAGTTCTAGTAGTTTTTTAGTGGAGTCTTTAGGATTCTTTTTATACAGTCTAATATCATCTGCAAGTAGTGACAGTATTACTTTTTCCTTTCTAGTTTGGATGCTTTTTATTTCTTCTTTTTGTCTGATTGCTGTGGCTAAGACTTCCAATACTATGTTGAATAAGGGTGCTGAAGGCAGATATCCCTATCTTGTTCCTGATCTTAAGGGAAACACTTTCAGTTTTTTCCTGTTGAATATGATGTTGACTGTGAGTTGGTCATATAGGGTCTTTCTTATGTTGAAGTATGTTTCCTCTATTCTCACTTCATTGAGAGTTTTATCCTAAATGGGTGCTGAATTTTATCAAATGCTTTTTCTGTATCTATTGATATGATCATGTGAATTTTACTCTTCATTTTGTTTATTTGCTCTATCACATTTATTGATTTGCAGATATTATACAGACCTTGCATTCTTGGAATAAATCCCACTTGATCATGATGTATGATCTTTTTAATGTATTGCTGAATCTGTTTTGCTAATAGTTTGTTGCAGCTTTTAGCATCTATGTTCATTAGGGATATTGGTCTATAATTTTCTTTCTTGGTAGCGTGTTTATCTGGTTTTGGAATTAGGATAATGCTGGACTCATAAAATGAGCTTAGGAGTCTTCCCTCATGTTGAACTTTTTGGAATATTGTGAGAAGGAAATATGTTAGTTCTTTGAGTGTTTGGTAAAATCCGCCTGTGAAGCCATCCAGTCCAGGACTTTTGTTTGCTGGGAGTTTTTTGATTACTGCTTCAATTTCATTAGTTATAATTGGTCTGTTCAGATTTTCTGATTCTTCGTGATTCAGTTTTGGAAGATTGTATATTTCTAAGAATTTATCCATTTCATCTAGATTCTCTAATTTGTTGGCATATAGTTGTTTGTAATATTTTTTTATAATCCTTTGTATATCTATGGTATCAGCTGTTACTTCTCCTCTTTCATTTCTGATTTTATTTGGGTCCTTTTTTTTTTATTTTTTATAGAGACAGAGAGAGAGTCAGAGAGAGGAACAGACAGATAGGAATGGAGAGAGTTGAGAAGTATGAATTATCAGTTTTTCATTGCAACACCTTAATTGTTCATTGATTGCTTTCTCATTTTGCCTTGATTATGGGCCTTCAGCAGACTGAGTAACCCCTTGCTCGAGCCAGCGACCTTGGGTCCAAGCTGGTGAGCTTTTTGCTCAATCCAGATGAACCCATGCTCAAGCTGGAGACCTCGGGGTCTCGAACTTGGGTCCTCCACATCCCAGGCCGACTCTCTATCCACTGCGCCACCACCTGGTCAGGCTCTCTTTTTTTCTTGATGAGGCTGGTTAAATGTTTGTTAGTATGTTTATCTTCTCAAAGAACCAGCCCTTAGTTTCATTTCTTAGTCTTTTTGTCATTCATTCCCACTCTACTCTTTATTATTTCCTTCCTTCTCCTTACTTTGGGCCCCTTCCTTCCTTCCTTCCTTCCTTCCTCCCTCCCTCCCTCCCTCCCTCCCTCCCTCCCTCCCTCCCTCCCTCCCTCCCTCCCTCCCTTCCTTCCTTCCTTCCTTCCTTCCTTCCTTCCTTCCTTCCTTCCTTCCTGCCTTCCTCCTGCCTTTCTCCCTCCTTTTTCTTTTAGGTGTATTCTGCCATACTTTTTTCTTTTTTTTTCTTTTTTTCTTTTTGTATTTTTCTGAAGCTGGAAATGGGGAGAGACAGTCAGACAGACTCCCGCCTGCGCCCGACCGGGATCCACCTGGCACACCCACCAGGGGGCGACGCTCTGCCCACCAGGGGGCGATGCTCTGCCCCTCTGGGGCGTCGCTCTGTTGCGACCAGAGCCACTCTAGCGCCTGGGGCAGAGGCCAAGGAGCCATCCCCAGCGCCCAGGCCATCTTTGCTCCAGTGGAGCCTCGCTGCGGGAGGGGAAGAGAGAGACAGAGAGGAAGGAGAGGGGGAGGGGTGGAGAAGCAGATGGGTGCTTCTCCTGTGTGCCCTGGCCGGGAATCGAACCCGGGACTTCTGCACGCCAGGCTGACGCTCTACCACTGAGCCAACCGGCCAGGGCCCATACTTTTTTCTTGATACTATACAATCACTATTTTGTTTTTAAAAGATTTTATTTATTCACTTTAGAGAGGAGAAAGAGAGAGAAGGGGGGAGGAGCAGGAAGCATCAACTCCCATATGTGCCTTGACCAGGCAAGCCCAGGGTTTTGAACCGGCAACCTCAGCATTCCAGGTCAACTCTTTATCCACTGTGCCACCGCAGGTCAGTCTTCTGCCATACTTTTAAATGTGGTTAAAGTAACTTTAAATTATGAAGTCTTAAGGTCACTAGAAATCTCAGAGGCAGCCTCGAGTCGATAGTGCTGTGTTGGAGAGATGTCACCCTATTCAGAGCTGCCTACCCAGTTTCCCCTCTCTTCCTGGTCTCAGTTGCCTTACAGTGAACTTGATTGTGCCTGGTGGGAGGGCAGGCATGCTGTGCCAGTCTTTCCCCAGCCGCTTTACTCACTTGTCCCCAATCACATCATTTACATATGGATGACCTAACTGAAGGTTATTCCTTGGGATTTTAGTGCTTAAATTCTGAGACTCACTAATGGTTTTTTTTGGTGTTTTATAGTATGTGTTCTTGATCTTCAATATGAGTTCTCGTGAAAGTCATTGTCAGTTATTCTCTTTAAAGTGCATAAAGAACATGCTTGGCGGGGGGTGGGGGGGTTCCGAGTCAATAAAAAAGGAACTGATTTGACTACTTCACAATGAGCACATTTTTTGGTTTGGCTAAGCTTCTTTACTCCAATTAGGAACTAACTAGTGATTTGATGATACTAATCAACCTGTGTATATAATCCAGAAGGTAGTAAGACATACTTTGCTATAAATTTCAAAGTTTTGTATCTCCTCTTAGTTACACATTATATATAAGAAAAAAATTCACCAAATTAGGATTATACATCTCTACTACAAAGAAAATTAATTCATCTTGGTAGTTATCTTTGTGAGAAATGGAAAATTTGGGGGGAACTGTGAAATTTCTGCATAGAGAAACATTCTGAGTTGCTTGTCACCCATATTTAGGCATACGGCAAGTTCCCAGCACAGGAAACAGCACACTCAACCTGGGTTACTGAGGAAGGTAATGAGGGACTGTTGATAAAGTGTGGGCAAGGCTTTAAGGAAACCAGAGAGGTGAAAGAAGCTTAAGCTTCAGAGTTCTTT
Organism: Saccopteryx leptura; assembly: GCF_036850995.1. Lineage (NCBI taxonomy): Eukaryota > Metazoa > Chordata > Mammalia > Chiroptera > Emballonuridae > Saccopteryx > Saccopteryx leptura. The sequence continues at coordinate 56,372,585 of NC_089505.1, read as the reverse complement.
GCTCACGTGGCCTCTTCCAAGGCTCTGCCCCTAACACTGTCATCCAGTATTTTGTGTTCTTGTTCTTAAAGAAAGCTTTCAAAATTAATTATGCTTCCTACCCCACAAAACCTGGTTCTGCCCCAAGCCAACGATAGTGAAGTAACTCCCTGGCCAGCACCTTTTCCATCAAGGTCTGAAAGGCCAAGAAGAGGAAGCAATTTCTGGAACCTGGAGAGAGAAGTGTAGCTTGGGGAGGGCTGCTTGGCAGAAGTCATGGTCAATCTGTGCTATACCCAACTCAGAGCCTAACAAGGGCAGGGAGAGGAGAGGAGAAAAACTCAACTCACCCTTGGTCCAGCCGCTCCCTTCAGTTCTATCCGTGCCTTCCACTGGTTGATCCAAACTAAAGCCAAAGGGCGAGGCAGTTAGTTTCTCTAGTCCACAGCGGTCAGGGCCTGGAGCACAGAAAAGGGTGAGCAAACAGAAATATCCAGTGCACATGATTTACAGAGTTACTGGCTTCTAGACACAGCCCTCTTCAATAAGTGAGAGTGCTTCTGCTGTTTGTTCTGCCACAGTCATTACTGTATGACATGGCCTAGGTGTAATCACCGACACGGCTGTCACATACTCGGTGCATCCGGTAGGTTTATAATAGTGGCATGTCAATCATATTCTAGTGAATAAATCTTATTTTTCTAATGCTATAATTTCAAATGAGAGCTAACTTTTAAAAAGCTAACTTGTGTCTTAGGAAGATAATTTGGGCCACGGTTTGCCTCTTTAAGGTAAGGAGAAAATTCCGGCACAAAGCAGACTGTCAATAATTATTAGTGGAAAGAATGAGTGAATGACTCTATAATTCAAACATTCTAGGATCTTGTTTTCCTTTTTGATTGGTTAAATGTCAGTGGCTTTAAGCAATTTGATTTCACTCTGTGTCTGTCAAACAATAAATCACCTAAAGACAGTCTTACCTGGATCTAGGAATGTACTTTTTTTTTTTAATGGTAAAGTTTATTGGAAAGCCTGCTGTGTGTGTGTGTGTGTGTGTGTGTGAGAGAGAGAGAGAGAGAGAGAGAGAGAGAGAGAGAAAGAGATAGAGGTACAGATAGGGACAGACAGGAAGAGAGAGAGATAAGAAGCATCAGTTCTCCATTGCTGCACCTTAGTTGTTCATTGATTGCTTTCTCATATGTGCCTTGACTGGGGGGCTACAGCAGACTGAGTGACCCCTTGCTCAAGCCAGAGACCTTGGGCTCAAGCTGGTGAGCCTTGCTCAAACCAGATGAACCCGTGCTCAAGCTGGTAACCTTGGGGTTTTGAACCTGGGTGCTCCACATCCCAGTCAGACGCTCTATCCACCGCACCACCGCCTGGTCAGGCTAGGAATATACTTTTTAAAGGAAACTCTTTACTTGAATAATAAACATTTAATTATCTTATAAATGTTGGCTTTCATATTCAATAGTGCCTTTCTTTCAGAACACTATTACACCTGAAAGTTTAAAAGAAAACATAGCCTGTTGCTGCTCTTTCACCCAGCCATGTCTGTGCTTTTGCGCAACAGGATGTGATTGTCATTTTGCCTGAAGTGGAAGCATTAGGAAAAAAACACAAACATATCAAGGTCGGAAGTAGAGAGGTGTGTGTCGCCTGAATTTGAAAAAACACAGAAGAGATAAAAAAAAACCCAAAGAAAGTGGTGGTGAGCAGCAGAGATGGGGTGGAGGGCATTGGGAGGCTGAGCGATATTAGGCAAAGCCAGGGCAGGCCAGCATTTCATCCTGGGAGGCTGGGGAGCGGGGACGATGGGAAGAGGCCCAGAAGCTCTGATCCAGGGTGTTATTGGTTGCACCATATGAAATTGTACTGTAGATAAAATGTGGTTGAATGTAGTAATTTCCTATTTCTTTGCATAAGAAACCTGCTTACAATTAAATAGTGTTATAGTCCGAGGGTCATACAGTATAAGCCTTAGTCTTCACTCATTGTAACAGCTCTGAAAGAAAGCACTATTTTACTCCAGATGGACTAACAGAGATCCATGGTTCTGTCTCCAGAATCATTACAAAGTAGCTAAATTATATTTAGTATAGTCTAAGTGAGGGAACTGTATAACATGTAAGAGGAAACTTTATTTAAGAAGTTAAAACAAAAAGTTTCAGTGTTTAATAGGTCGAGGTATTGAATATATATATGTGAGCATTTTTTCTTTTGCATTGTGTGTGTGTGTGTGTGTGTGTCCAAACAAAAAGATAAACACAAACTAAAGAGATAGGAAGGTGGTGAGTAGATCATTTTAAATGCTGGTTCCAAATCTAAGTCTCTAGTATTGGGAGTCCATCTGGATCCTCCGTTAAATTTACCTTCATTTGTCTTGGGGTTGAGACTGAGTTGATGTCCTGCTGTACACTTATTATGAAAAATGTGATTTTAATTCTAAAAGTCTTCAGTATGGCTATCCTGGAAGTTGTAAGAAGAGAATAATATCTCCTCATGAGAGTCTTTCTTGCTTTTTGTTTCTCCTTCTCGCAGCCTAACTCTGCATCACCTTTTCTACCTAGCTTTGACTATTTCTCTCCCTTTCCCCTTTGCCACACCCTATCTTTGTTCTCTGGTTGGCACTTATTTCTTTGTTCTTTAGTTGAAAATATTTCTTACTTTTATTGCACAGAATTTTCTAAACCTTGTTTTTACTTTGGAAAGTTGAAGGGAGAAGTACCTCAAATCTCTATTTTTTGAAGCCAGACAATTAAAGCCATTTTTAAAAAATCTAGGCAGAAAAAAATATTTTCTCACCCATGCAAGCACACATACACATACGCTGTGAGTATGAACAAGGTAACATGGCCAATCATATCATTTGCAATAATGTCCATTGGGCTCATTCATTTTTCATCATGGCTGAACTGAAGTTAAGGAGCTAAGATATTTCAGAAGTCAACCAAGTGAGCTCTTAGGGAATCGCAATATTTTTTCAAAGTTACTTTTTTACATCAATGACCACACCTCTGCAGGATATTCAGGTGAATACACATAGAAATATCTTGATTTGCTTTCTCAAATCAGTTTCAGATTGGGAGCCAGCAGCCCACCTGGAGAATATGAAGTCTGTGTGTGGCAGCTGCCTCCATGCAGACTCTTCACAAACGCAAAACAGAACTGTGAATTCTTTTTTTTGTGTGTGTGTGACAGAGACAGAGAGACAGAGAGAGACAGATAGGGACAGACAGACAGGAAGGGAGAGAGATGAGAAGCATCAATTCTTTGTTGTGGCACCTTAGTTGTTCATTGATTGCTTTCTCATATGTGCCTTGACCAGGGGGCTACAACAGACTGAGTGACCCCTTGCTCAAGCCAGTGACCCTGGGCTCAAGCTGGCAAGCCTTGCTCCAACCAGATGAGCCCACAATCAAGCTGGTGACCTTGGGTTCTTGAACGTAGGTCCTGTGCATCCCAGTCCGACGTTCTATCCACTGCGCCACCGCCTGGTCAGGCAGAGCTGTGGATTCTTGAGCACACTAAGTCTTGTGCAGTGTTAGGTCTCTGTGTTTTGTTGAGACCTAACCGTGTTTGTTGGTAACTACCTTTTGGAAGAAAGGATGGACGTTACCAATTCTTAAGTAACAGCAAATACTTTATGTCTAGCTCTGAGTCCCTGTGCTAGGTATTGAGAATGCAGACAGGACATTTTTTACTTGCTCTTAGGGAGATTATATTCCACCAGCAATGAAAAGGTGGGAAACATATGAAAGACTCATTTTTAAACAATATATTTTTTAAATTTTCCAGTATTAGTTACATTTTCCAATATTATTATGTTCAACATATTTTTATTCAACCTCCAAACATGATTTCATGTGTAGTACTTTAAAATTTAAAACAATGACTCCAATAAGCAATCTAGACAGTAAATACAGTAAGCATACTATTTTGACCATCTGTCCAGACATTTTGATATATTAATGATTTGGTAGTATATTAACAATTTATTCTCTATTTCCTGATTTTTTGCTCCCCACTGGTTGAGGAGATAGCAGAGGTCTCTGAAATTAGATATAACAATACAAATGGCAGCTACTGATAGCAGGTGTGGCCACACCAAGTAGGTTGAGAATCACAGAACAGCACTGCAGCCAGTGGTGCCTGGGCCTCAACACCCTGCCTGGAACATGGTCTTGTCATAGATGCTTGCACCCCCCCCCAAGAGTCCATATTTAATATGATCCAATACGAACACTCTAAAACAGACCCCAGCACACAACCCATGGTCCATTCCCAGAGTAGTACTGTTGTGCACTGCACCCATCCCAGTAGGACATGGGTGGCAGGGGCTTCTGCAGAGTGAGGTGGCAAAGCAGGCTGCCTTAAGCAAGGTGGGCAGATAGTACCTGGTAAAAAGCTAACTATAGAGGAAGTCCCAGGGTTGCCTGGTTCTGCTATAGTCTGAGAACCCTCAGGGCTGTGCCCCTTCCCAGAGGAGGGCCTGGGGAAGCGCCTGGGGGAGCAGGAAAAAGACCGATGGACCCTCAGGGCCTCTTTGGGAAACACTCCCCTTCCTAACAGAGTATTGCCAAAGTTGAGGGAGAAGGCATTGGGTCATTGGTCTCCCAGCCTAGGTTTAGGACTGCAAGTGCAAAGGCTCCTACTTAAGGAGGGGCCTACTGCCACTTTCTGGATAACTCCTAGGCCATCCAGTTTTTCATTCTCTCATTCTTCTTCATCAGACACTGGGGAGAAATAATCCCTGGTGAAAAGGAGGGTGTACCTCAAAGATATTTCTGTGGACTTCTCCCTGAAGGAGTGGGGCACTCTGAACATGCTCAGAGGATCCTGCATAGAGCTTTGATACTGGAGATAACAGAGACCCAGTCCTTTGGGGGGGGGGTGCCGCATTCCCCTGTGGGTGAGGATCTAGCCTTTGAAATGACTTGAGTCAATACTATACTTTCAGGGATCATTTCTATAGTTTGAAATGACTTGAGTCGTTGACTCACAACTATGAAATGTGCACCTCAGCCAGGTGGATTGTGTTTCTGCTCTTTATTTTCCAGTGAAAGCTTTATTTTAAAATCAACTTTACGAAGATTTAATTTATATTTTAAAAATTGTGTCCACTTTAAGGGTACAGCTTGATGAGTTTGGGAAGATATGTACATGTGTGTAACCATCACCATAGTCAAGATAAGGAACTTTGCAGTCATCCCCCAAGTTCCTTTGTGCCTTTTCCCAGTCACACCTCTGTCCCCCACTCTGCCCTCAGGCAAGCACTAATCTACTCTTCATGATTACAGATTAGATTTACATTGTCTAGAACATCATATAAATGGAAGCATACAGTATGTTACCTGTAGGTCTGGCTTCCTTTACTTAGTATAACACTTTGGAGATTTATCTATGCCATTACAGAGTTCAGAAGTTCTGCTCTATTATTGAACAGTATTCTGTTGTGTAGATGTACCATAATTTATTCATTTACCAGTTAATGTACATATAAGTTGTTTTCATTTTTGACTCTTCTGAATAAAGCTACTGTGAATATTCATGTGTAAACAATTCTGCAGTTCTAGCAAGTGCAATAGACAGAACAGCTCAGCAGGTGATAAATCGGCAGCCTTTGGGGGTTGGGGGGAGGAGTGGAGAGGAGTCAAGTAGATGAGGCCAAGTTCTGTAGAGCAACTGGTTTTGTAAGAAACGTGATCGCCAGAGTTGGGGGAAATGCCTATCCCAAGCAGAGAGGACTGCTGATCAGGCATCTTTCAACTGCATGAGAAAACCATTGCAACATCGCTGACAGGACAGAATAATACACACACCTAGTTGTGTTTTTTTTTAATAAATAAATTTTTATTAATTTTAATGCGGTGACATCAATAAATCAGGGTACATATGTTCAAAGAAAACATATCCAGGTTATCTTGTCATTCAATTATGTTGCATACCAATCACCCAAAGTCAGATTGTCTAACGTCACCTTCTGTCTAGTTTTCTTTGTGCCCCTCCCCCTCTCCCTCCCCCCTCCCTCCTTCCCTCCCCCTGCCCCCCGTAACCACCACACTCTTGTCCATGTCTCTTAGTCTTGTTTTTATGTCCCACCAATGTGTGGAATCCTGCAGTTCTTGTTTTTTTCTGATTTATTTATTTCACTCCGTATAATGTTATCAAGATCCCACCATTTTGTTGTAAGAGATCCGATGTCATCATTTCTTATGGCTGAATAGTATACCATGGTGTATATGTGCCACATCTTCTTTATCCAGTCTTTTTTTTTTTAGTGATTAAAACCTTTAAGCAAACTCTTGGCCAATACAGCAAGAATCCATAAAAGAGTAGTGTCCTTAACATGTTCACCAAGTCCAAGTTGGCCCCAACACCATGCCAGATCCCTGAAAAATGCAACCCAACCCTAGTTCAGTCTGTTAGGAGCTGTCCCAAGGAGCAGGAGTCCAGGAAAAGTCCACATCCAGGAAAAGTCCACATGGCACTGGAATTGTTGTCACAATTCTATACTTTGTAGCTCACGTACAAGTCCCAATGACCGCTGCTTCTAGCTGGTAATGATTCAGGTAGACTGGAAAAGCCATCTGCAGCATGTGTGGAGATGGAGCTTCTGTTCTCCTCTGCCTGGAGAGATGAGATCAGGTTGCTTTTCCCTGGAGCTCTGCAACTGTGGCATGGTAAAGAGAACCTTGGGATACACTAAGCTGGGTGGCAAAGGTAGATTTAAAATAGAAGTTGGCAAAAGGGGGAAAGAGAGCTGTAAATTAGGAGTAGGTCCCAGCCTGAAATATGAGTGAGGCATTGAGGTAGGAGGAATAAAGGAAACACTATATATTAAACAAAGCAGCAGAAAATAGGACTATCAACACCCACTACAGAGATCTTCGAGGGAAGAATAAAAAACCTGACTATTCAGGCAAGACATAGTTAAGTGGCCCTTGTGCAAATGAGATCAGTTTACCTGCTTCTTGGAAGAAATACCCTAGGCTCATCCACAGTGTCGTAGATGGGGCTGATTGCCCTGGGCACCTTCAGCCTTCAGTGGCAAACCCCAGCATTCTGGGCAAGGTTAGGTCATAGGTGGCTGGAACAGGGCTGGAAGAGACTGAACCCTCCCTTAGAGGAGTGAGGGGGAAGCCTACCTTCCAGTGTCCCTGTTTCCTCACAGCAGAGGCATGTAAGTCTGGCAGACTTTAGCTCAATGACCTTCCTTTCCACTATTGAAGCAGGACCCAGATGGCATCCTATGAGCCCCTTTGGGGTGTTGGAGCCTTTAAGGGTGTATCCTAAAAGCTGGTAGTTCCCCTGATCTCTATTGGGCTTCTTCTGCCTCTTGGTATCTTTTTATTATTATTATTTTTTTTTCTGAAGCTGGAAACGGGGAGAGACAGTCAGACAGACTCCCGCATGCGCCCAACCGGGATACACCCGGCACACCCACCAGGGGGCGACGCTTTGCCCACCAGGGGGCGATGCTCTGCCCCTCCGGGGCATCGCTCTGCTGTGACCAGAGCCACTCTAGCGACTGGGGCAGAGGCCAAGGAGCCATCCCCAGCGCCCGGGTCATCTTTGCTCCAATGGAGCCTCGGCTGCGGGAGGGGAAGAGAGAGACAGAGAGGAAGGAGAGGGGGAGGGGTGGAGAAGCAGATGGGCGCTTCTCCTGTGTGCCTTGGCCGGAATCGAACCCGGGACCTCTGCACACCAGGCCGACGCTCTACCCCTGAGCCAACCAGCCAGTGCCTCTGCCTCTAGGTATCTTAAAAGCCATGCTCAGAAGATCTCGCTGAGGGGTTTGAGGATCCCCATCCGCCTATATAAATCTTTTCCATATATCTTAGTTGTGTTTTTTGACATGGGCTAGAATTGAGCCAATAGACTCAAACCAATTTTCCTGACTACTTCTTCAGAATATGTTTGAAGGTCTGTGCAGGCAGCATGGACAAAAAGTTCATCTCCAGAGTTAGAAAGACAAGTTGTTGTGGGACCTTGGGTAGGGATAAGTAACCTTGGCAAATGAGCATAAAAAGATTGCCTACCTTAAGGGCTGTTGGGAGGATTAGATGAGAAACTATATAAATCTTAGCAAGCGTCTAGTGAACGGGAAGGGCTAAGTAGGCATGAGTTGCAGTATTATGTTTAAAAATCATATAATACCATTCACTTAAATAGAATCCAAATATATTCCTTAGGAAGTTGAAATACATTAATGTATTTTTTAATTACATGGTGAATTCTTCCTGTGTCACTTATATAAGCATTGAAGACTTGAATTATTAATCAAAATGCAGTTAGATCTCAGCCACAGAATCTCCCAGTAGTGGCCACATTGGTCCATTTCCTCAAGTAGTAGCTCTCTAGTTCCAAAGCTCCCACCAGGTGCTTCTCAAAGGGAGGCATGGAGTTTGTCAGTAAATCTGATTGGTGAACACTTCCTCAGGAACTAATTCTGGATGCATGTGGCCTGCAATCTATTCCTGCACTGTTTCTCAGAGGTGCCCACTGCACCTCCACATCCTCTAAAAGGGGTTCCTGTGGTGCAGTGGAAGGAGCAGGGTTGGAAGCTGAGGAGTTGGATTTGAATCCTGACTTTAGTGCCCCCCTCCCTTCCTCCCCCCAACACACACTTGAGGTCTCTCTCCTGTCTCGACTTTGCTATCCTTATTTCTACCGTGGGCTAACAGTGCCTCAGTGGGCTGCCCAGAATTTCATGACGTTGCAGTGCCAAGACCGTCTCAGTGAATGCTGTTGGCCCTGTTAATTCCATGCTTTGTCTTACAGTCTTCCTTATTTCCCCACCTACAAAGTACACTGGCTGCATACAACTCAAATCCAAAAGAGCTGCTTTTAAGAGCGGTTCAGGAATCTCCCTGCAAACAGTTAATATTGTAAAAACTGTTCTGAATGTTCACCTTCCAGGAAAGGTGGGGCTCAAGTTAGCCCCTGTGTTTGAAGTGGAAGAGGTATTGGAAGTGGCTCAAGGTATTGGAGCCACACATGTGATCCTGGTTTCAGTGGGATCGTTCCCGGCAGTTCGCTTCTCTCTGATAGGACCCAAGGCTGGGCTCGCTGCTCTAGTTCCCAATCTCCTCCCCTTCCTGCCCACCTCCGTCCCCACATCTACCTAGTACCAGCGCCAGGCAATCCCCGGCTTTGCCGCGGCGCCCGTTGGTTGGTTAGTTTTTATTGATCTGTTTGTTCTGAGCGCTTTGCAGGCTTCTGGCGAGGGCACCAGGTGCTGACCGTTTTCGCTCTAGGCTACGTAAGAGGAGTAGGTTTTTTCTCTTCCCAAGACCGATGCGGATCGTCAGCGGCGGCGCTGGCCCCGTCACATGGATGGGTCGGGTCCTGGGGATTCCGACTCTGCGGCCCGGCCCGGGCGCCCCGCTGGGTGGTGTGGGACCCGCCCAGGTCTGAGGCCGGCCTGATTCCCGCGCGCTCCCGTCCCCCCCCCCCCTCCCGTGCCACAGCACAGGGGATGTGAAGGTGGTCGCCCTCCGCCTTTTCCCTTTTCCCCCCGTGTACTCTCCGTATTGACATTTCTGGGAACTCCCCTCAGAAAAACTCAGGTGAATACCTGAATCAACGGTTTGGTTGGATGGGGATTAGTGCGGGTTTGAATGCCCGCGTGTTACTCCCATTGGAAGAGCGCAGGCCCGGCCCACCGTGAGCTGCTGATTTGGCCAAGGGCGGGCTCAGGTGCTCGAACCCCCGTTTTCTGGTTTCATTTGCAATTATGTTAAACCCAGGTGGCTTCTTGGTGTTCTCAAGGAGAAGACTGCCAGTCTTGTTTTTCCTCGTCTTCCTTATCTCAGAAAGAACGGAAGGAGAGGGGAAGGAGGAGGGGGGGGGGGAGAGGAAGGGAAGGGAAGGTGATGTTTCAGAGAAAAAGAAAAGTATTTACTGCTGCATGACTATTTTGAAACTGCTTTTTATTTGAAGAAAGAGGTAAAAAGCAAAAGCTAGAGAGACCTGGGAATTATTTTCTGTATGTGATTACTTGGCCTTTCCAGATTTTCCTTTGAAACACAAGAATAAGTAGATGTTTTTCTAAATAGCACCAAACATAGATGGCATTTAAGAAAAATATAAAAAGTAAGAACAGTTTTTGTTGGGATGACTGTAACAAAACTCATCTCTCATTTTCAATTAGAAATTCTGGTCTGTTATCATTTTGGCTTGTAGTTCCATAATGTATTGATACTTATACTTACTGCTAAAGAGAGGAAAAAAAACTTGGATTTTCATATTTTCTTTCCCCCATTCTTTTATTTTTCAGTCCAGAGCACAGTCATCAGAAGAGACCAAAAGGAAGCCAGTTTTGGGGAAACTTGGCCACCTGTTCACCGCAGGAAGGAGAAGGAACAGCAGACCCGGGTTAGAGAGTCCCACCAACTCAAATGCCAAATCAGCCTCTCCCAAAGGTGCAACCTCTTCCCAACTCCCTGAAACACAGGATGAGAGAAGAAAATCTCAGGGCAGCGAACCAAATCAAACCGACAAGGGCGAGGGGCACTCCTCCCAGGATAAGCCCCAGGAGCCAGAGGGCGAGCACTCGGAGACCTGTGTCCAGGTAGCCCTCCCGAACGCCGAGCTGTCACCTTGCTGGAGCAGCCAAGCAGCGGCGGCCGTGCAACAGTGCCATGAAAGTGATTCACCCCAATTAGAACCGCTGGACTCGGAGGGAGAGCCCTTCCCAGGTGCCGCCGCCGCTGCCAAGCAGCTGCATTCCTCACTAGAGAATTCCCCAGGGCAAGAGGACGCAGACACGCTAGCCGGCAGCCCGCAGGAGGACGCTGCGTCCCGCGCTGCTCGGGACCAGGAGACAGGCCGGGGGGCCGGGGGGGTGCCGGGGTCGCCCACCTGGGAGCAGCCCTCCAGGGGCCTGGACGAGGCGGCGGACCGAGTCGAGCGCGTGGGTGCCGAAGGAGGCTCTCGGGAGCCTGCAGACGCGGGCAGCCGGCCTCCAGAGGACGCACCTGCTCCGACAGGTAACCCTCCCGCCGAGGGCGCGGAGCACTGCGCCGGCTCCGACCAGGCAAACGGCACCGTCGGGCCGGGGGGACGCGAGTGCCGGCCGGGCGAGCGCGCCCACCCCGCCAAAGTGTTGACTTTGGACATCTACTTGAGTAAGACCGAGGTGGCCCAGGCGGACGAGCCGGTCGTCCTTACTCCCGGGGCGGAAGATTGGGACGATTTGGACGAGATGGATAAGAGGATGAGCGGCCGTCGATCCGGGAGGCGGAGGAAGTCGCAGAAATCCCCCGACTCGCCCGGCGCGGACACCGCAGCGCCCGACGGCGCGGCCAGGGACGACGCGGTGTTCCACGACGAGGTGGCGCCACACGCGGCCGCCGAGAACGTCTCCGCCGAAAAGAAAGTGAAATCTCCGCGGGAGGCCGCGGACGGGGGCGTTGCCTCGGCTGCGAGCCCCGAGTCCAAGTCCAGCCCGGGCTCCAAAGGGCAGCCCCGAGCAGAGCCGGACCGCAGCAAACAGCCGGGGCCGGCCACGTCCCCCACCAAAAGGAGGGGCAAGAGCCGCTTCCCCGAAGCTGCGGCCGTCCCGCCCGCTGGCAGCCCGCGGGCTCCCGCCAAGGAGTCCCCGCCCAGGAGGGCGCCCGCGCCGGACTCCGGGCTTGCGGCGCAGTTCGCGGGCGAGAACGGGGAGGAGGCGCCCCTGGTCATCCCCCGTGAGCTCACGGTCAAGAGCAGCTCTCTGCTGCCAGAGCTCAAACCCGAGCACAAGAGGGGGCCGCTCCCCAACCACTTCGACGGCCGGGGGGAAGGAAGTCGAAGCAAAGAACTGGTACGATCGTTTGGAGGTCCTGACGCCAACGGCTTGAAGCTCAGGAATCATTTCGGTGCGGGCCGGTCGACGGTGACCACTAAAGTGACCCTGTAAGTATCTGCGGACTTGGGCCGGGCGGAGCACGTCCTGGGCAGCCGATCCGGAAAGCTCAGGGTCTTTGTGTTTGTGGAAGAACTATCTGTGCCCTGAATTTTCTCCTCTGTGTTGAGATTTAAGAGAGTGAAGGGCTAGTTAACAAACTTAAGCTTTCAGAAGATGACACATTCGGTAGCATAATTGGTTAATTCCAGTTTTAATATAAGATTTAATTAAATGAATGTAAAAATAAGATATCTCTTGAGGCTCAGTGCTTACATAAGCAATAGAGAGAAGACTGTATGGATTGACAGAAGCTAATTCTGTTCTTTATTCAAAATGTACACTGGCATTCTAGGGTAGAACATTCTTAAAATATATCAGCACTGAATTTGAAAACACAGAACAAACACTACTATGTTCAGTGTGTCCCAGTAGCTTTGACATGTGTGAGTTTAAGAGTATTTATTCATAGAACCTTTTATGGAGTTCAGTGCATTATTTGCCTACACACACACACGCACACACACACACACACACACACACACACACACACACACACACACAGCCAAACTCTGACACAAGTCTCTTGGTTGCTTCTTTCCCTTTATAATGTTAGGGAGTCTGGTGATATTTTGCCTCCAAGTTGAAAAGTAATTTTCAGTTTTTAAAATAAAGATCAGTAGTCTTACTGGAAGACTATTTGCCAAATGAAAAGACGGATTAGAAGAATCAAGCTCAACAAAAGACTGACTACTTGCTGTTATGTTGATTGATTTTTCAAATATTTATTGCATACCTTCTGTGCATGGCATTGTGCTATGAACTATGTTGGGAAACCACAATATGATTCAGTTTCTTGCCTTTGAAAAGTTTACGGCCAGTCTAGAACATAAGATGCTGACAAAGAACAATATGAAGTGATATCTGGTTACAAGGCCAATGGTTGTTACCATCCATAAAGGTTGGGGATGTGCAGAAGCGAGAAGAAAATTACTTTTGGGTTTTGGGAGGACTTGTATCTTGATGATAATGTGAGAGGGAGGGTACTATAAACTATAAACCTCTTAAGATCCTCTCCTTTCCCACTCTCTGACTCTTCTACCTCCCAGTCAGCACATGTGAAAAATGAATATCTAAAGTTTATACTTTTCCTGCATTCACACATGTATTAAAAGAGCTGGTATTTTCACAGCATTATCGTTCTTAAACCAAACGGTTCATTCTGATTATTTGACTCCTTGGATGAGTAAGCTTTATAGTAGGAGGTCTGTTTGGTAAACACTTGAGGAGAAGGTCTGTTTAATGAATAACTTGAGCTACCTCACCAACTTCGCACCTGGAGACCTTTGATATATAGTCAGCTATTTATTCTGTAATGGCAGCGTTGGTGAAATAACCTAAGTGAATGATGCCCATTATTTGTAAAAGGCCAGTGTGCCAACATTCAGACCTCCCTAAGTGTGAGCCTTAGAAAAACGTTGCTGTGTACTTGGTTAAGGACACTTCGGCTTCCCCTGTCTTCCAATAGCAATACACTAGTGGAAAAACTAGAAATGTTACACAGTTAAGGAGCAGGGTAAACAAATCTAGGGAAGTGGATCTTGCAATGAAATTCTTCTTATGCCACTGTTTATAATAGAACTAAACCAAATGTCTTTTTCTCATTACTAATTACTTTCTACCTAAAGTTTTTCCTTTGCCAGACACTGTCTATTTAATTCTGTTTTCCATAGTGCCTCACACTTTGTGAACTGGCAAAGTACTGAAATGGAAAATTAATAATTCTTTCTAGTCCTTTTCTGATTGACTGAGGTGTTTTTTTCCCAAACCCTTTAATTTTCTCCTGATTGCCTTTCAAGAAAAGATGTTAACTCAGATTATTTGAAGAAGAAAAAAAGAAATTGAATCTGAAATTTTATAGTTAAACCTATATTCCCTTAAAAAGAATGACTATGAAACTTGTTTCTTGAAGCTGTTAGAAAAATTGTGTTTTCAGTTCTTTATCAAATATTAAATGTTGTTGAGATTCTTAAAATGATATATTTAAAATAAGTAGAATTTTCCTCTCATAGCTTTTTGGACTCCATTATTTTCTTCTCTCACATTGTAAAGAAGGCATTACAACATGAATTATAGGAGTCTTTTAATCTCTTTGAGCTAGGTTAATTGTAGTGACTCTTGGTAGCAGAAGTTAATAGCACAGGTTTGGTTGTAAAATATTTTTTGATCTTGGTGTAAATATTTAATGTGCAGATGGGTTTCCTGACCTTAAGATAGCTTGTTGGCTAACCTGTAGCATTTTCCATTTACATCATAAGATACACTTTGATGTTTGACTGTTCTTAGAGATGATTAGTGAGAATTTTTTAAATGTATATTCCCTGGTAGGTGAATGTTCTTAATTAACTGATAGCATTTGTAAGCTTTTTATTTCTAATCATCTCACTGGTTTTAGAATTTTACATTTTAGGATGTGCTAGTAAGTTAATTTGCTTTTAAATTTAAGATAATGGGCCCACAACATGGTAGCCTATTATATGGAAATATTGTGGAAAGCAATGCCTGGGAGAAATTAATGAGACTCTTATTAAATTTAGTATTTAAATATAATTTTTAAAAATGAAAATGTAAAATTTTTTTTCTTTTAAGTGAGAGGAGGAAAGATAGACTTCTGCATGCGTCCTGACCAGGATCCGACTAGGATCCACCCAGCAACCCCTGTCTGGGGCCTATGCTCTGCCCATCTGGGGCCATGCTCGTACCAAGCTATTTTTAGCACCTGAGGCAGAGGCTCCATGGAGCCACCCTCAGCACCTGGGGCCAACATACTGGAACCAATCAAGCCATGGCTGTGGGAGAGGAAGAAAGAGAGAGAAGGGGGAGGGGCAGGGAGGAGAACCAGATGCTCGCTTCTCCTGTGTGCTCGGACCGGGAATCGAACCTGTAACTTCTACATGCCAGGTCAGTGATCTACCACTGAGCCAACCTGCCAGGGCTGAAAAAAAATCTAAATTCTTAACACTGCAGTTTAACAAGAAGGATAAGGAGTCTCACCCAAAGTCATACTGCCCATTCCTCCAAATGGCTCCTCAGGCCCAACCTTCTTGAAGGCCAGGGAGTCCATGTGGGAGATAGCCACTTTGTGTTCTCACTATCATGGAGGCCTCGTAAAGTATGATAACTTTGTCTTACAGATCTCATGGTAAATCACTGACTCCTTGAATCGTAAACCTGTTAAGAACCAAAGGAGGTTATTGAGGCGAGTCTTGTCCGACCCTGTCTGGGGAAGCAGGATAGCAGAGTGGTTGGGAGGGTAGCATCTGAAACCAGAACTGGATCTGTGTGACCTCAGGCAAACTAGTTACCTGCTCTAAGCCTCAATTTCCTCATCTTTTTATTTTTAAGTAGACTTTATATATTGATTATAGCGGGAGGGTAAGGGAGAGAAAGAGGGAGAAAGAGAAACATTGATTTGTTCCACTTATTTATGCATTCATTGGTTGATTCTTGTATGTGCCATGACCAGGGGTTGAACCCACAGCATTGGCTTATTGAGATGATGCTCTAACCAACAGAGCTAACCAGCCAGTGTTCAGCTTCCTCATTTTAAAAGAGAATATATAAAGTTGTACATTCGGCATGCCATTGAAAGTGGTTCTCAAGTGCTTGGCAATCAGCGAATTAGTGGTTATTATTTCTTCCATATTATAAACCCCTGGACCAATGGTTTAGACATTTTTGGTTTTGTTTTTAGCTTTGGAGCCTGTTCTTCTAGGGAAGCTTATATAAAAGTGATATATAGAACAGATAAGTAGGAGCGATTGTGATTGAAAGGAGGGTGGCTGGCCAGCAGTCCCATTCCTCAGTCTCTACTGTCCCCAACTGCAGCTCATGAAGAGAACGCCAAGGATTACTTCATCCATAACTTGGGATGGGGAGTGTTGAGTGCGAACCAACTCTGTTCTAAACTAGCTAGTTTTTCTTTGTTTGCAGATAGAGAAGGTACAGAGTTAAGAGACTTAAAGTAACTTGACTAAGTATACACAGATATTAGTGTATATGCCAGGACCAGGCCAGCTAATGGCAAACAGAACATTTTGTTTCTCAGAAAGAAAAAAATGTATATATTCAAAGACTTTTGATTTGCATTAGGAGGTAATAATACCTCCTAATGCAAGAGGTACGAGGAGAGACTCTCTTTGCCCAAGAAATGGTTACAAAACCAACAATTGAATGATTGATAAGTAAATTATGGTACACTCATGTGATGGACTTTTATGCAGACATTAAGAAAACTTTTCAATCAAACTTTTTGGTAACTTGAAACATGTCAAAAAATGTTAACTATAAGGTTAAGTAATCTTATTTTTAAAGGCAAGAGACCGAACTCTATGAATGGAATAATCTTAATTCTATTAAAAATATTTAATTGCATTAAAAAGACTGAACATATACTAAAATGTTAACAGAGATATGATATCTGAGTGGTAGGATTGTGAATGATTTTTCACTCATATTTTCCAAATTTTCTGTAGTGAGTATAATTATGTAATAAGAGAAATTTTTTTTTTTTTTTTTTGCATTTTTGCATTTTTTCTGAAGCTGGAAACAGGGAGAGACAGTCAGACAGACTCCCGCATGCGCCCGACCGGGATCCACCCGGCACGCCCACCATGGGGCCACACTCTGCCCACCAGGGGGCGATGCTCTGCCCATCCTGGGCGTCGCCATGTTGCAACCAGAGCCACTCTAGCACCTGAGGCAGTGGCCACAGAGCCATCCCCAGTGCCCGGGCCATCTTTGCTCCAATGGAGCCTTTGCTGCGGGAGGGGAAGAGAGAGACAGAGAGGAAGGCGCGGCGGAGGGGTGGAGAAGCAAATGGGCGCTTCTCCTGTGTGCCCTGGCCGGGAATCGAACCCGGGTCCTCCGCACGCCAGGCCGACGCTCTACCGCTGAGCCAACTGGCCAGGGCAAGAGAAAAATTTTATGGGGGAAGGATGAAGGGAATAAAATATCCAAAGAGGTAAATAGTAGACAAGAAGTTTTTATAATCTAGCTTTTTGAGATAATGTAAAGAAAAGTTATGATTAAATAAAAATTACACAGTTGACGTTTAGAGAAATCATTTATATATTTAAAATATGAAAGTGCATTAAACATTTAAATTTGTTCTAATGTTCTTCAGGTCCTAAAACGTCTTCTAACTCTAGTGCCAAGCAGTTTGCGTACATACTAGGTACTCAGTAAACTTGTTAAGCTCCCTCCTCTAGACTTTCTTAGTTATATCACTTTTCATCACTCATATGGAAGCAAAACATCAATTAAAAATAGTTGATAGTGTATTTAGCATTGCTTAAAAATAGTTTTCTTTTTTAAAAAAGTTACATACCAGAAAGATGTTGGCTTTTTATAGTTTTATAATAAATTAACATGTTCAGTTTTTAAAACTAAGTCAGTAACTTTATCTTATTGCTTTTTTCTTACAGCCCTGCCAAGCCTAAACATGTGGAACTAAATCTTAAAACCCCTAAGAGTCTTGACAGCTTGGGAAATGAGCATAACTCATTTAACCAGCCAGTTCATAAAGGAAACACGGCCACCAAAGTCTCTTTATTTGAAAACAAACGAGCCAACAGTATCCCAAGACACACCGACAGTCGAGGCACAAGAAACAATACCCTTGCCTCTAATAAAACATTTGTTGGGAGGGCAAAGCTGAATTTAGCCAAAAAAGCCAAGGAAATGGAGCAAGCTGAAAAGAAAGTAATGCCAAATAGTCACCAGAACACCTCTGCAGACACCAAAGTCATTCTCCCCGAAGAGGAGATTGTCCCAGTGACGGGGAGTCCCGGTGGAAGAGGAGTGGAAGGCGAGCCCACTGAGGATCACACTCATGGCTTGCAGCTTAAGCAGGGTGATCAGGCAGATGTTCAGGCAGATGCTTGCTGCCCTTCTGAACCAGTGGCTACTGCTCTGATTTCTGGCAAGGACCACTGCCTCTTAGGAGAGGACGACTCAATGGCTGCTGACAACAAAAGACCTGTACTTGAAAACATAACTGAAACAGCACAAGACATTCCTGCCGTTCTTGATACCAGAGACTCGCCAAAAGCCACACCAAAGCCACAAGATAAAATTTCTGACTCACGGCCCCCACCTGAGTCATCTAATGGGCCTCGCTTGCTGCCTGTACCCCTTCCTGTGGATATTCCCAAAGATGCATGTGCTCAAGCCTCCATAAGCAATTTTCCATGTACTGATCTGAAAGTGTCAGAAAACCATAGTGGATGTATTTTGCCTGTATCTCATTCAGATAATGAGAAAATGCCCCCTTCCAAACTTGGAGGAGGAGAAGCAAGCCCTCCTTTGTCCACAGAGCACAGCCCAGAAGTCATGGGAACTGAGACTCCATCCAAGGTCCTTGTCCAGGTCAGGTCCTTCATCCTTCCCGTGGAGAGCACCCAGGATGCGAGTTCCCAGATCATCTCAGAGAGCTCTGAAGTTAGAGAAGTGCAGTTGCCAGGTTGTCACAATAATGAACTTCAAGTGGTTTCCGTTGCAAGTTGTGCTCCCCAGAGAGAGGAAGTGCTGGGCAGTAAGAGCACTTCGCCCAAACACGTCCGCGGCAAAGAGGAACAGGTAGCACAATCTGGCTCACAAGCCATGCCGCTGGGTTCAGAGAAATCTCTGCCTGTCCAGGCTCAGAGTCAGGGCAACGACCCGTCCCTCGTGGTGGAATCCAGCTCCACTCGCTCTCCTGGTAGCCCAAATCGTTTAGAAACTCCTCCAGGGCCAGATCAAAATGTTGTGAAAGGCCAGGACAGCCCTGCCAGTCTGTTGAATGTTTCTGCGGGTAGTGATGATAGTGTATTTGATTCTTCTTCTGATATGGAAAAATTCACTGAAATTATCAAAAAGATGGACAGCACAGTTTGTGTGCCTCAGAAGAAGAAGGCCAGGGTGCCAAACTCTCCTACCCCTCACTTTGTCATGCCTCCTATTCGTGAGGACAATTTAGAAAAGGTGTTTGATCCCAACGTGTTTACCTTTGGTTTGGGGAAGAAAAAGGGAAGCCAGCCAGAAATGTCCCCAGCTTTACAGTTGATGCAAAACCTAGACACAAAATCCACACTGCGGCCCAAACGGGTGTCCACCGAACAGAGCGCCCTTTTCACGTCCTTGCGCGCTCACACTAACGGGAAAAATGAACCTCTGGCAACTTCAGAAACAAATGACAAAGAGAACAGGGATGTTACAAATGGTGGAGTTAAGAGATCAAGGCTAGAAAAAAGTGCACTTTTCTCCAGCATGTTATCTTTACCGCAAGACAAAATCTTTTCCCCCTCTGTCACGTCAGTCAGTACTATGACCACAACTTTCAGCTCTTCTCAGAACACTTCTCTTTCTCGGTCTTATGTGTTACAGCCCGTGACTGAGGGTGCCCCACCCTGCGCTTCAGACAAAGAACCGCCAAACCTTCCACCCAACAACGTCTTAAAGGTCTTCAATTTCAACTCCTCAAATACATCTCATTCA
Source organism: Saccopteryx leptura (assembly GCF_036850995.1). Lineage (NCBI taxonomy): Eukaryota > Metazoa > Chordata > Mammalia > Chiroptera > Emballonuridae > Saccopteryx > Saccopteryx leptura. Next base: position 56,353,180 of record NC_089505.1, on the reverse strand, counting down.
GACTTGGAAAGTCCGAGCTACACAGAAAAGTACCTGCAAAAAGAGGAAACCAAAAAGGGTCTGGATTCTCGAAGCAACCTACACTTGCCAGAAACTAAATTTTCTGAATTTTCAAAACTGAAGAACAGTGATGATACGGAAAAGGCTAATCACGTTGAAAGTGTTCTTAAGTCGAACTTGCTGAACTATGGGAACAGTGATGCAGACTTCATGGGTCTTTTCAAATCCAGCTGGTTTGATCCAAGCATGTCTTTTTCTGGAATGTCATTATCAGATACAACAGTAAGTAGCAACATACGATCATTTATTTGGGGTATTTAAAAAGTGAGAGGAAGGAGGACGATGAGCAATTTGTGTTATTCTTTTAGAAGTGGTTAAGCTTGTGTACAATAATTTTTTTTCACTGATCATATATTTGGAAACTTATGTTCAGGGGATGGCTAGGATCCAAGATGAAAGTACAGAGATTCTGTTCTCAAGGTATTTGAAGTCTAGCAGGGAAAATCAGTTACCCGTATTTTAAGGTACTTCTGAATGTATATGCTATATAATGAAAGATACAGAGAAAGTACCTTGAGAGTTCAGAGACAGACAAGATGTTTTTTCTTACCTAGTTCTGCATAAACATATTCCGTACTGCAGTTAGAATTTTGAAGATTTGTGAAGCAGCTTCCTTTATTTGGAAAAGCCCCTGCTGAGAATCTTACTCCTGATGAATCTCTTGTGCTGCGAGGTTCACTCTTTCTCTCCATAAGTAGCGGAAAATGTATATGCTATGCATTTGAGAAAGTATTTTGTCTTTACTTGGAATTAGTTTTCATCATGGAAGTGTTTTTCCTGCAAAGCTTTTGAGGAATAAAGAACTTTGGTTTATATTAGATCTTTTCTTTAATATTGTAGAGAGGACAGCAAAATATGATTTTGAGCAACAATTATGATTTCTTTATCTCCTTCTATCTGACTGCTGACTTTGTTTTCTTTATTCGGTTTTTGATGTGAATTTTTGCCTTCCTGTCACCAAGCTTGATGCTCAAGTTGAGGGAGGACAGTGAAAGAGAAAAACAGAATATAAGCTTCAGAAGTCAGTTCTGTTAGCCCAGAAACATGAGTGGACCTCTATTCCTGCTGCCCACCCTGTGAATCAGGCCATCTGTCAAGTGTACCCCATCACCCAAAACAATGTGTCCAAGCACAAGATACCTTGCACCCTTCCTCACATGCCTAAGGCACTGTGCATGTTTCCATTTGTTGTATTGGCTTTTGCTACAAGACTGTCATAGAATGCACTTCCGAAAGCTCTTTTAAAATATAGTTGGGTTTCCAGCAGAGGTTCAAATCCCTCTTTTCAAAAATTTTCAAATTTTTGTCTCAGGATGCTTTTATATTTAAAAATTATTGAGGACTCCAAAGAGTTTTTGTTCACGTAGGTTATGCCTGTCAGAAATTATTATATTAGAAATTAACACGGACAAAAACATAAAACGCAAGAACACACAAGTGCACAGTTCATTAGCCATCATGGTAATGATGTCATGACCCTCTGGAAAATTCCACTGTATACTGTGAAGTAAAGAGAGTGAAAAAGGTAAATAAGCTCTTCCTATGAAGATAGTTTTGACCTTATGGACTCCCTAAAAGTGCCTTAGGAACCCTCCAGGGGCCCCTGGACCACACTTTGGAAACCATAAATATATGAACACTTAATCAGCCCATAGCTCTCAGAAATCGTGAAGTTTTTAAGTATTTGTCTCAAGCACAAAATTTCCACTGGTCCACTTCCCATTCATTACAGCCTTATTCTCTCTTTTTGATCATCTGGGATCACTTCTCTTATTTGACAACAGTCTGGTGAGCCTGACAACGGCATACACAGTGTCTTTGGGGAATCCCTTGACAAACCAGGCCAAATGGGGTAAAAAGGAGAGACAAAGTGCTTTATACTTCCTTTGTTTTTCTTTAGGTTTTGGGCTTTGTTGATTACATACCTATTCTATCTTCCATGTCTTACCTGAATTTTATTTAAAATTTTAGGCTTTTTCTTCAGCTTATCTACTTCTAATATATATATACAAATAAATGCTATTTTAACTTCTAATAATGCTTTACTGAGGCCTTCCTCTGGTGTCTTGTGCATATTTCATTCTGGCATGATGCAAGAGTGATCAAATCAGAGGCAGTCCTTAGAGTAGCCATTCTGGTCAGCATTGAAAGTAGTCCATGTTTTATAATATTTTTAACATGTGTAATTACTGTTTTTATGGTGTTATGCATTTCTGGTTTTACTGGTCTTGTCACATGGTCTTGAAAATGATTAGTTTTGTAGCTATATAAAATGTATTTCATCTAATGAACAACAACAAAAAATAACAAAATAGAAACAAACTCAGACACAGAGAACAGACTGAAGAGGGGGGATGGGCTGGCTGAAAAAGGTGAACAGATTAAACAGAAAAAACTCGACACAGACAACAGTATGGTGATTACAAGAAGGAAAGGGGAGCAGGGGAAGGTAGAGAGGACAAAGGAGGGGATAAATGGTGATGGAAGGACACTTGACTTGTGGTGGTGACCACACAGCGCAATATACAGACGGTGTGTTGTAGAATTGTATACCTAGAACCTATATAATTTTATTAACTGATGTCTGCCCAATAAATCCAATTTTAAAAAATAGTAAACAAAAATGTATTTCCTCTATCAAAAAGGGAGTGATTAAATACTATGTGCAATGTATATTGTGAAATAATCCATAAACATGTTATTTAGACTGGTAATTATATGATCGTAGATGTTACTATGAAAAAGCAATATTTATAGATTCAGATAAGGTAGATATATGAACACAAAATTGATTCAGCTCATTCTAGATAAGTGATTAATACATTATAATTTCTCTTTAATTGAGACTATAGTGAGATTGTTTGAATTATGATCTGCTGAGTTCTTATTCTATAAATTCATGTAAAACATACATTTGACTCTTTCCTAAATTTCCTAGATTGGTGAAAATAGCCTAGGCGTTTAAAGGAGGAGAAGTTGAAATGGCCAATTCTCTTGGGCAGGGGAAGTTCTTAACAGTATAGATGCAGCAGCCTGACCTGTGGTGGCACAGTGGGTAAAGCGTTGACCTGGAATGCTGAGCTTACCGGTTTGAAAACCCGGGCTTGCCTGGTGAAGGCACATACGGGAGTTGATGCAATCTGCTCCTCCCCCCCTTCTCTCTCTCTGTCTCTATCTCTCTCTCTCTGTCTCCTCTCTCTAAAATGAATTTAAAAAATCTAAAAAATAATAATACTAAATAAATTAAAAAAAAAGAATAGTATAGATGCAAAGAGATTTAATACAACTTTGGCATAGATAAAAGTAGACTTGTTTCAAAATTGATACAGTGTGAGGTGAATGTGATCTTATTCAAAAGATTATGGGAGGAGGTCAGAGGACTATTACGCAAAGTTTAATTATTTGCTGTGATTTTGTTCATCTGATTACAGACGCTTAGAGGAAGTGTCCAAAATAAAATCAATCCACGACCTGGAAAGGTAAGATTATTTTTCTATTTCTGGTCTAGATTTTGTTCTGGTCTGATAAAGTACAGTAAGAAGTGCTACCACTGTAATTTCTGTGTAGGTGGTGATCTATAGTGAGCCGGATGTCTCCGAGGAGTGTATTGAAGTCTTCAGCGACACTGAGGATTGCAGCTCCTGGAGCCTGTCCCCTGTGATACTCATAAAAGTTGTTAGAGGATGGTGAGAATGGCACTGGGACTTGCTGGTTTATAGGGATTATGCTCTACATTTTTAATTACCTTTTTGGCTGTTAGTCCTTATCTAAAATTATGCCTTTAGCAATGTAAAGGGCAGAAAATACTAGTCATAATGAGTATTAAAAGGAATTCATAACACAGGAAGATGGGTTTCAATGATGTTTCTGATTATAGGGGTGATACATGTTTTTGCTAACATATATCGGGAAAGGGTGGCAGTGCAAGTTTCTTTTCCCACACAACAGTGGTTCGGACTAATGAATGTCGGAGTCCATAATACACGTCTGGTTTCTGAATTTTCACTGAAGTTGATAAGAATTATATCAGTTATGTTGGTAAAATTTAAAAAATTCCATAAGAAAAGACATTTTGCTAACTTTTTTATAACAGTTTAGTGAAGGACTAAGTTAAAATTATGTTCTAACTTTTTGATAACAGATAGTAAAGAAAGTGGTGAAAAAATATTTTACCAACTTAATTGCTTTAGAACATACACAGGAAGTTGAATTAAGAAAAGCAGTTTCAAAAATATTTATTTATTGATTGACTGATTTTAGAGATAAGACAGAGAGAGAGGGAAACTAATTTATTGTTCATTTATTTATGCATTCATTGGTTGATTCAAGAAAAGCAGCTTTAGAAAAATTACTTAGGTGGCATGAATGCTTATCTTTGGTACCAATTTATAAACTTGTTTGAAATAAAGAGATAGAGCTTTGGACATTTGCAGTTTAAAAAATTAGTAAGCTTTTCTTTTGGTCTACATTTGATTAAATATGCAGCATCTTATAAGGTTTAGATATTTTGCTGTATTTTTCTGTATATTCAACATATTTGTTAGAAAAATTAGTTAGCTTTTGTTCTTATATTTGAAGCCTGAAAGTAACTCTAAAAGTTTTTCTATAAAAATTTTGTTTTTAATGTAGTGCATCTTTTTTTTCCCCAATTTTTGTTGACTTCTCTCTTTTCTTAAAAACATAAGCATTTGAAAATAGCCCTGTTCTATACAGGAGTGGGCAAAAGTAGGCTTACAGTTGTGAGTACTCAAAACAGTTTATTATGGTATTTATTAATTAGTTATTTTCTATAAGAACAACTGTAAACCCACTTTTGCCCATCCCTATATTAACATGAAGTTTTTCTTCAGTGTTTAGATATTGTTGCAAAGGATATTTTAAAAATGCTTTTTTTGAACATGAATGTAGTCCTTTGTATCAATATATCCATCAATATGTCTTGAAAAATGTAAGTTTAAATTCTTCTAACAGAAATATTTTCTACACTATACATAAAAAAATTACAGTCAAAGCCCATTTCTCTGATGTATTACTATTTACAAGTCTCCACTAACTGATAATTCTGTAGAACATTAGTATCTCTGTATCAATATTGATAGCAACAAGTTCTCTTAAGATTCTGATATAATTCTTGAATTCTCAGAGGCTAAATTTTAGTCTTAGAGAGAGTTTTTACATTTCCATTACTAGAGAATTGGCCATAATATATGTATATATGTATATATATATATATATAGTGGCTATTAGCCAGAATATTTTAGTAATCTAAGCTGCGCTCACCAGGACTGGTTAATGGTATGCTGTGTTTTGTTCTTAGTTGGATTTTGTACGAAAGACCAAATTTTGAAGGACACTCCATCCCTTTAGAAGAAGGAGAATTGGAACTTGCTGGTCTCTGGGATATACCAGATAATTTGGAAAAAAAAGAGGAGGAAGAGTCTGCTAAGCCCGTGGTGATTGGTTCAATCAGACATGTGGTCCAGGTTGGTTATGGGAAGACCAGCATCCATTCATCATTCAGCAAATATTTATTGAATGCCAGGGATGATTTTTACTTTGAGAGAAAAGTTTATTTTATGAAATAAGTAATTGCAAAAAATATTTGATTGGTGTTTAAGATATACTTTCTATAATTGAAGTATTTGTGTGCACTTTAAATGAACTAGAAAAGAAACATTCTCATTGGTTAGTCACTATTTTCATGATAAATCTTGAAGGTTAATTTCTCACTCCTGGCCCCCTATTCCCTTTTCCAAATGTATTTTATGCAATAACCTGGTTTTAATGAGAAATTGATCTGTTGTACCACCCATTCATGCATCTATCTGTCCCTATTTGTCACCAAAAAAAACAAAAAAGAAAAAGAAAAAGAAAATGTCATCCAAATCCCACCATCATGAATTTTTCTGAATTCTCTCTCTTTTTTTATTTTTAGTGAGAGAGACAGAGAGGGGTACAAAAAGGGACAGACAGACAGAAAGGGAGAGAGATGAGAAGCATCAATTCTTTGTTCTGGCACCTTAGTTTTTCATCAATTGCTTTCTCGTATGTGCCTTGATAGGGGTGGAGGTGGGGGAACTCCAACCCAGCTAGTGACCCCTTGCTCAAGCCAGCAACCTTGGGCTCAAGCCAGCAACCTTGGGCTCAAGCCAGTGACTTTTGGCCTCACACCAGCAACCATGGGGTCACATCCATGATCCCATGCTCAAACCAGCAACATGCACCCAAGCTGGTGAGCCTGTGCTCAAGTCAGATGAGCCTCCGCTCAAGCTGGCGACCTCAGGATCTCAAACCTGGGTTCTCAGCATCCCAGGCCAGTGCTCTATCCACTGTGTCACTGCCTGGTCAGGCTTAACTGTATTCTAATCTATATTTTTCTATAGTTGTAATCATAATACAGACACTGTGCTGTTTTCCTTTTTTACACTTTGGTTCTTAAACCTCTTTCTGTGCCATTTTTCTGAAGATCACACTCCCACTGGTAACATCTCTCATTGATTTGCAACTGTGGCTGGTATCAGAATCTGGTGGGGTGGGGATTTAGGTGTATTCAGGAAGGTGGGGGAAGGGAAATTACCTGATAATAGCAGACTTGATTAAGTTAATGCTTTTCATGGACCTTTATCCTTTGGGGTTTCCACTGAAATGATGTACCATCATTTATTTTTTTCTTTCAATTTTCTGTAGAATTTAACGTTTCTAGTTTTTTACTATTTTAAAGAATGCTGCATAAACACTTTTGTGCATGTAATAATTTATAAACTTCTGATTCATTTCTTTGGGATGAATTATTTTGAAGGGTGTCATGTTGAAGGGTAGGAATACTTTTTTGGCTCCTGATACATCATAAATTATTATTATCATTATTTACAGGTTGTGTTTATGATTTTTTGAAACACAAGCATATATTCAAGGGAGTCACCTTTTTAATCACTATGTTTGTTTCTTTTGGTAATGTTTGAAAAAGTCTCCCCTGAAGTAACCCAAGTGTTACTGTTGCTTCTCTACATCAGTTCACCTAGCTAAGCAATCAGGTATTAATAGAGATTTGAGTAGCACTTAGGCACTCAGCCAGGAGAGGCCTTTTGAAGAGTGTTTGATGGACCGTGGACTTGCAGGGCATCAAACAATGATCAAAGTGCAGAGAGTACTTTGGACATGCAGGGCATGGAACAGAGATCAAAGTGAGAGATTTATAAATCACCATAACTGTGTTTTTACATTAACTTAGACCAAACCAACATCACAGAGGTTTGGTCATAGCCAAAGAGAGTTACATGGGGCTTCTGTGCACAGAACAGCAGTTGAGGAAGACTGCTGGCACAGCCACTCTGTGGGCTAGATTCTCTGGAGTCGGGTGGTCACATCAGAGCAAAGAAACCCAAACTGCTGTCACCAAAGAAAGCCAAGCAGTTTTTTAGTGAGGATGAGAGAAATAAATATTAAACATTTAAACATTTAAAAAATGTTCCAAAACTCTAAATACATCTTTGGCAATCTTTACTTGAATGTAAAACTCAGATATATAACGAAAGCCATGTTTCTGCCCCAAAGACCACATATTATTAAGTCATAGGTGAAAACAGGAAAGGGATAAAATGGCAGGTATTCTGTGAAAGGTATGTATAAATTTAAAGCTTATCTTAATTATTTGAAAAAAAATGGGCTTACTGTAGAGTTACGTACATGGTGTAATTATTACATATGTATGTGTTATTTTCTTTTCAGGATTACAGAGTCAGTCACATTGACTTATTTACTGAACCAGAAGGGTTAGGAGTCCAGAACTCCTACTTTGATGATACTGAAGAAATGCAGGGGTTTGGTATAATGCAGAAGACTTGTTCCATGAAAGTACATCGGGGCATGTAAGTGTTTTATTTTAAATCGTTTCAGTGAAGCTTTTTTTGGTGAGTGTTGTACTGGAAAAAATAATTAACATAGTCTGTTTTTGATTTGTTGTCCTGTTAGGCAATTGTTGACTTACAGTGTTCTTTTTTTTTTTTTAATAAGGCACATTAAATTATTATTTTTGTGTGCAGCTCTTACAAACAATACTTTCTTAGAGGAAGTGCAGGGTGGAAAATGCATTTTTGTTGTAGGGATTGCCTTATCACAGCGGAACCTGATTCATTCAAAGCTGAGTAAGAGATTTTTTACCTTCCTGATAATTCAAAGGAGGTAATTCACAGCATGTGCCCCTGATATTTCGGGCGGGGCGCAGGCCAGCACACATGGTACTACTTCCTTTAACGTGTTCAACGTGTTCACACAATGCAGTCCAAAGCCCCTAGGATGTTGACCTCACGAGTCACAGGAAACTACACGAGTGTTTTGAAGGAAATGGGAACGTCTCAGAGGGGGGAGAAATGAGCGCCGGGCAGGCTGCCCTACCGCAGGTGCGGGTCTCCAATGTGGGGTGCACAGCACAGGGCATGTGAAAGGCATCCATGGGGGTGCAGGGGAAAACCCAAAACACTGCGGCTTCTTTATATGGTATTTAAAATCCCCTCCTTTTAAGATTTTATTTTTGTGTATCTTTTCTAGTCAAGTCATAATATATTCAATTGTGATATGTAATTTATAAATATTCATGTGTTCAGGGACGCACATTTTTATTAATGACTTATGCATAAGACAACGAATGTGTAATGTGTCCGACGGTAAATACTACAAGAAACAAATTATAGAGAGGGACCGTGGTGTTGTTTTAGGTAAGGTGGTCAGGAAAAAGGTCTGACAGGTAACATTTAGGCGGACACCTGGAGGAAGGTGGGCAGTCGCCCCTGGGGACTGGAGGGAGGCGGGGCGGGGGCGGAGTCTAGGCAGGAAGCAAGCGCAGCATCTGCAAAACCCTGCCCAGCCTGTTTGGGAAACAGCTGGCGGTGGAGCTGGCTGGAGTAGGGTGAGCTAGGAGGACCCCATGAGAAAGAGGCCTCGTGTCCTGTCGGGCCTCGTAGGCTTTGGGAAGGATTATAGATTGCTCAAAGTGACATGGGTAATCACTGGAGGAGTTTGATCTAATTTGTGTTTTAGAAAGTTCACTCTAACTGCTGTGTGGAAAATAAACTGCAGTGAGGCCAGGGTGAGAGCAAACAAGTTAGGCCATTGCCGTTTCTAGGCAAGACGTTTTGGTGGCAGTGCTGGTGAGAAATGGGCAGATTCTGGATATGTTCTGAAGGGGGAACCGACACAGTTTATGTGTGAGGGGCTGAGAAGCATCCAGACCCCAGCTTGTTAGAATCTTGGACATAAGTCCCAACATTTATTCGATAGGGTAATCTTTTTAGATCATTAAATTTGTTCCTCTGGGTAATATTTGAAAGAGCCGCTCCTAAACTAACCCAGGTGTTACTGTTTCTCTTTGACATCAATAGCTCAGCAATCAAATATCAATAAAGAGTCAAGATGACTGGGAGGAGCAGGGTAGGAAGAGGGGTGAAATGCAGGGGTTCAGTATTAGAGAAGTGAGGTTGGACATGCAACTGGACATTGAAGTCGGAGGTCAGAAAGGAGACTGGGTGCCTGAGATTGGAGTTCTGGAGGGGGGTTGGAGGTATACACCTGGGGATCATCAGCATGGAGAAGGCTTTTAAATCCTGCACTAGATGAGATCTCAAAGGGAATGAGTGTAAAGAGCAGAGAAGCCATCTGAGCCTTGGACAGTTATATTTATTGATTGGAATGAAAAGGAGGAATCTAAACAAAACAAAACAAAACAAAATGTTTGTCTTTTGCTGCCTTTGATATTTTCACATCAACAAGATCTAAAGTATGAATGTTGACAAATACCAGTTTTCTCAGAAAATAATGAAATAGGCTTCTGCCATAATATTTTAATCTCAGTGTCTGGAAGGTTTCATGACTCAGGATTGGGCCCTGTGGAAGCCTAATGAGCTGCACTTACTGTTTCTTACCTTTAGAGTATGTTTAATTTGTCTCATAGCTGGTAGTTACAAACCTGTCAGAGCTGTCAGTGTGTGATGGGCTTGCATGGCATGGACATCTTTTTACTGGCTGTTCAATTCTGTTGCCTCTAGGAGAATAGAGAGCTGTCTTGGATGTCAGTCCAGAGTTTGGACACATTGAACTTGACTGGTCAGCACTGGGACCAGATCATTAGTGCTCTCACAGATCTCCAGCGGGAGTCCTGATGGGTTGACAGAATTCACTGATAATGAGTTCCTGAGCTCCTCTTGCTTTTGTTGGTGCACCGTCCCCTGGACTGGTGCAAGAGAGGTCTTCACTCATGTGAGGGACGTTTTAAAATTCCATCAGGAGATTTAATCTGAATTAGACTCTTTTACACATATGCAAAATGAGAGTATTACTTGTCAAATTTTTATTTGGGAAAATGGTAATTTCAGTATACATTTTCTTTTTATATTCTGTTGAGTATAAACTGTTTTTATTTTATTTATTGTTAAGTGAGAGGTGGAGAGGCAGAGAGACAGATTCCGCATGTACCCTGACCATAATCCACCTGGCAAGCGCCCTAAGGGTTGATGCTCTGCCCATCTGGGGCCATGCTCTGTTGCTTGGCAACTTAAGAGGTAAGGCCGTGGTTCCATCCTCAGCACCTGGGGCCTACTTTGCTGGAACCAATTGAGCCATAGCTACGGGAGAGGAAGAGATAGACAGAGAGAGTGAGAGAGAGAGAGAAAGGGAGGGAGAGGAGTGGAGAAGCAGATGGTCGCTTCTCCTGTGTGCCCTGGCCAGGAATCTAACGCGGCACTTAGACACACGGGGCTGATGCTCTACCACTGAGCCAACTGGCCAGGGAAGAGTATAAACTGTTTTTAAACCTTTGTTTGAATAACTGGCTCACACCAGCAGCCATCCTCCCAGAGGCAAAGGTATATCTTTTCTGGGAGTATATTTCTATTAAACAAGAAACAAAGAATTTTAAAACTTCAGAGGAAGCATAAAAAGCATCTGTTTTAGCACCATTATTTAACTAAGGAAGATGGCTTAAGGAAGATGGCTTTGACCATTTATTCAATGTTAGGATTAGTTGTTAGTAGAATTGGTTGGTAAAATGCAGGTGTTCTGAAGTTAAGAGACATTTTTCTAATAGCCAAATATCTTTTGATCAATTTCATTATGAAATAATTGATCACTTAGAAGAATATGTATATATGTGAATTATGAAGCCTAGTTTAAAAACAAAACACCTTTGTGTGCCCACCACCCAACTTAGGCCCTCACTGTGCCCACCACCGCTGTAGTACACTGTGTAGCCCCTCCCCGGTCCCATCCTCCTGACCCCTCTCCACGCACATAACCTCTCTGGAATTCTGTGTTTATCTTATACCCTTATTTTACAATGTGGCCCTATAGTGTGTGTCCCTACAATATTTTAGTTGTACTTGCTTTTGAACTTTATAAAAATATTATCAAAGTTCACTGTGGCTTGTTCCTTTTTCTTTACATTGTTTCTAAGATTACCTATATCAATAAGTATATTTGTATTTTATGCTTTGTTACTGTACAATATTCACTGTGTATATTTCCTTGTGGAATATACCATATCAGAGCCTAATTTTTTATTATGAAAGTTTTCAGCCATACACAAAAGGAGAAATAGTTCAGTGAGCATCCATATCCTCTCTACTTAGATTTAATAATTAATATTTTGCCATAGTTGCAGGTATCATGACCCTTTGTTCCTATATACTTCATCCTGCATCCCTTTATAATGGCATAACTATCATGATCACATCTAAGAAAATGAATAATGTCCATGATGATATCTAATCTATAGCCCATAACCAAATTTTCCCAATTGTCTCAGGAATGTCTTTTATGGATTTTAAAAAAATAATCAAGGTCCAATCAAAGTTTATATAAGTATACTTGGTTTAAGTCTCTTTTAATCTCTAAAGTACTGCATCTCTGTTTCCCATGCCACTGACTTTTTGAAGCATTTAGGGCAGCTGTCTTGGAGAATAGACATCATTTAACTTGTTCTTCTGTTGCCTGAATTTTGTCTATATTAGGGGTTAGGTCTAAAGGTATGATCAGATGTGGAATGACAGTTTTGGAAAGGACACTTCATGAAGGTATCACCATGTATTTGTGGTTGCATCGTCAAGGTGGCGCGTGCTAACCAGCTTCCCATTAATGATACCAAGTTGGACTGCTTGGTAAAATTGGTGCCTCCCTCACCTTTCCATTGTAAAGGTACATTTTCGGCCCTGGCCGGTTGGCTCAGCGGTAGAGCGTCGGCCTGGCGTGCAGGAGTCTCGGGTTCGATTCCCGGCCAGGGCACACAGGAGAGGCGCCCATCTGCTTCTCCACCCCTCCCCCTCTCCTTCCTCTCTCTCTCTTCCCCTCCTGCAGCCGAGGCTCCATTGGAGCCCCCGATGGCCTGGGCGCTGGGGATGGCTCCATGGCCTCTGCCTCAGGCGCTAGAATGGCTCTGGTTGCAACAGAGCAACGCCCCAGATGGGCAGAGCACCGTCCCCTGGTGGGCATGCCGGGTGGATCCCGGTCGGGCGCATGCAGGAGTCTGTTTGACTGCCTCCCCGTTTCCAGCTTCGGAAAAATGGAAAAAAAAAAAATCTTTTGGATAACCTCAGAGTTGGCACATTCATATTTTATCTTTTGAGTATCCAGTTGGCTTCTGTAAAGTTGGCTAGCTGACATTAATGTGTAGCCATATCTGGAGAATGAGACTTGGGATTCAGCTGGAAATACTGGGTTTGGTTCAAGAACAATTGAACGAGATAAGGCCAGTTTTTCTCATGTGACTTAAAGGGTATTTCTAAAAGAGTAATTACGTAAATTTATTAAAAAATGAATGTATAGCTGGACATTGTTATTAATTCAACAATATTTATTTGTATCCATACATTTGTTAGGTTTTTTTTAAGAAGCCCAGTTGTACTGTTTATTCATAATTTAGGGTAAAGCTCATTACCTAAGTGCATGGGACAATAAGAGCACCATTAGAAAATGAAATAACACTGTCTGAAGATAGCTTCCCCTCTTCTGATGGCCTCATGGATAATGTATCTTGTTGGAATAGAAATGAGGAAAAATGAATCACTATCTTGTTTGAATAGGATTTAGGAAAAATGAATCATGCTCTGTAAAATGAGTTTTCAAATTCCAAAGTCCATTCAACATTCAGAAATGTCTGAGTTTTCCAGGAGGCTTTTAGGACTCACTCGCCAAGGAAGGAGTCTCAGGGCAGCAGGCTTTGCAAGTGAATCAGTTTGTGTTCAGTTTTTTAGAGAATCCACCTTTACCCAGAATGCTTGCTTCTGTAGATGTTAAGTCCTCTGCTTCCGGGAAAGTGAAGTGGGCGGAATGGGAGGACTCAGCCCCCCAGAACTCAGGCTGTCGGAGGAGAGACTCACAAACGGGGCCTCGGGCAGCACCCTTTCAGAATCGGAGTTACTTGCTTAGGAGCCGTCCACTGTGTTTATGAAAATTGAACCCATTCACTTGTGAGGAGTCAGACTTTGAGGCCCTTGGCTTGTTAGTCTAATAGCACAATTTATGACGAGCTGCCTGCCGTTATTAGGGTATGAAATGTGTGGCGTGCCCGAGGGCATTGAGCTCTAAAAATGTGTAATGCACCCTTAATTATTCTGCTGTGAACAGTAGGGAGGGTTAGAGAAACCCATTCTTTTAGCTTCTGTTTTCTTCTGGTTTAGGGCCATGGCAGTGGTATTTTAAAGATAAGCCTCTTTTTTTTTTTCCTTAATTTTTTTTCTTAATTTTTTTAATTGAAGTATATATAACATTTGTACACAAAGGTTTACAACAGATCAGAAATGTATAAGCTGAGTGAATTTTCCAAGCGTAATCATCACCCAGATCAAGGACCAGAACCTGCCCAGTCTCCCAGAAGCCTGTCACATGCCTCCTCCTGGCTGTGCCCTTGCTCCCATACAACTGATATCCTAACTTCCAGCACTAGACTCATCCTGATCCCCCACACAGACACCACACACAGCCTCTCAACATCCGTGTGTGTGTGTGTGTGTGTGTGTTGACAAGTCTTCAGTAGGATTTTGTTTGTAAATCCCTTTGTAATTAGTGAGTCTAAAGAAGTTACTGATTTATCCAGGGTAATTTTTAACAAAAACTATCACCTAAAATGTGCCCTCGGGCCAAAATTGGGAGCAAGAGGAAAACAAAGAAGGAGATGTGGATGCATTTGTTGCTAAGCAATTTCATTTATAGCCATCCCCTTTCTGGAATGGTGTTCTGGGGAACACGGTGGAGAGCCCCAGCTTGGGCATTGGCAAGACTGACTGAGAATTGGATAGTGGAGGTGTTCACCACAAATCCTGTATTTGTTTATGATGATGGCATATAACACGTCTAATATAAAAGTCACTTTTCCAGCTAACTTACCGCCCTGCAACCCTCCCAGGAGCCAATAAGTTGATAAGGCGCTGCCCAGCCTTTAGAAACAGCTCTAACAGGCATGATTTCCTGGCCTCCAGCACATTAGGGTAGGGTGGGGCCTCTGGCACCCTGGCCACAGCAGAAGTGACTAGCCTAATAAAAGGGTGTGGTATTGAAAATTCATAAAAATTCAAGAACTCACAAAGGAGTAAGTAGCCTTACAGATCTTCAGGGCCTGGGAGGACAGTACTGTGCATTGTCATACTCACAGTGGTGACCCAGAGTCACTGTGAAATGCACTCTCTGGAATGAGAAAAACTGCCCTCACAAAAGGATTAGGAGCCTGGGCCAGATGGCCCTGTACTTGGTGTTTACAGCTGTGTGGCCCTGGGCAATTTATTTAACCTCTTCTGAAAAATGGGGACAATAGTTCTCCTTCCTCATAGCTTGTTAGGAGGATTGGATGAAATTCTGGGTGACATTCCTTATTAAGCTCTGGGTGGATGTTAGCTGTTAGTAATTTTTGACACTGTGACAAATGAGTAAGTGGAATATCCTATTCTTTGGTTACATATGAGATGTTGCCTTTTTAACACAGCCTGAGACTTCCTGGCTGGGGCCTCTCTAAATACACACAGAGCAACAAGATAGCTGCAGTTGGCACTTGGGTCTGACTCCAAGGTCAGCTGTACTTTTAATACTTGGAAGTACTAGAGATGATTACACTTTGAAGCACTTAGAATATAAATTAAAATAAGTAGACAAAACCTGCCAAGGAGATAAGCCAAGACTCTTTGGATGAGGCGCAAGTAATGGTTTATTCCTCAAGTCAACATTGCCCCGAGTGTAACTGTACACCGTCCAGGTCTGTCTGCGTCCTCTCCTGTTCTCTTCCTTGCTCATTGGTGGGGGCCTGTGTACCGCTGAAACAGATGATGAGCTGTCTCTGTTCCTTTCCTTCATTGGTGCTCATTTAGATGGCTGATTTATGAAGAACCTGGATTTCAGGGTGTCCCTTTTATCCTGGAGCCTGGTGAATACCCCGACTTATCCTTCTGGAATACAGAAGTGGCATACATTGGATCCATGCGGCCTCTGAAAATGGTAAAAATGACATGTAACAGACTGTTCTTGGAGCTGGTGATTCTTTGACAGCCTAACATCAATAATTCACAGAATGTGACTCTGAAGCAACAAAGCATACTTTTAAAAACATATGCGGTAGATGGAACTTACTGCTAGATAGGAATGATAGAAAGGGTAACTGGGAAAAAGCAGGGACACTGCGGACCAGCCCATTGCAGGGACAGGAGCCTGGGCTGGGGGAGGCATTGGGGGCACTGGGGCTGCATGTCTAAATGCATGTTGTCTTCCCGAGTATCTGCCTTAGAAAGGAGCCTGTGCTTCCTGTGCCCCACCCTTGTGCGGTGCCTTGTTCTTTGTTTCTGGTGCTAGACGCTGAGCCTTGGGAGGATTCAGGCTGCTACTGTCTGGGCCCCTGTGTGGAGCACAGAGTGTGCCACAGTGCTAGCAGGTGCTCACTAAATACGTGTGGCCTGGGAGAGGCTCTCCTTGCAAACAAGTTTTTAAAATTCTACTTTGCAGTTATCTTTTGAGTCAGTTTTAAATAAATGAGAAGTTCAGGAAGATAACTACTTTAACTTTATCCCTTCTGCCAAAGCTTGTGGTTTACTTACCTATATGTTTGCTGGTCTTAATGCAAATGATTTGGGGCTTTTTTTTTTCTAAAACCAAAACCACTTTCAAAGAACAAAGTTTTGTTAGTTTTGTGAATGTATCAGAGAATTGCTTTTGGTTTACAAGGCAGTTTTCAATGATAATCTATAAAACTGAATTTTATGGCATTTAAATAGGATTACTTTTGGGAAGAATACATACATGATTATATTAGCTTTGGTTTGATGACAAAATCAGCCACGTTCCTTTATAATTACAGTTCATTTGGTACATTTGATCATCTTTGGCTGAGCCTTTTTTAAAGCTGTTAAGTGTATATTGGTGACAAATATCCCCCTGCCTTTCTCACTGCTGATTTGAGCTCTTACCCTGTTTAATATTCCTATGAAATACTTTTTCTATGGTTTATTTTTAGTAAGTTTTAGGGAATTAAAAAAGTTTTTATTATATATAAAAAAAGTTCTTATTATAAAAAAATTAAAATAGCTTTTACTATAAAAAACTATATATGTAACCCTCCCTAGGTCCATCCTTTGGGATGTTTTAAATTTTACCTAAACATTTAATTATTTCAAGAGTCCTGCAGATCATATTGTGCACTTATGTGAACTTCCAACAGTTGGCAAGCTATGGATTGCAAAATCAAATGCCTGCAGGGGCCAAGCAGCAAGCGGACGGTGGTGAGGCTGGCTGGGAGCGGCCGGAAGGGGGAAACAGGCAGCCCAGAGCTGGCGTCCCGCTGGAGCTGAGCACAGTGTCGGGCCAGTGAGTTCAGGCAGTGAAGGTTGCTGCCTGGGAGGGTTTGGGCCCAAAGATCTCAGGACTGCTGTTTAAGTGAAGTGAGAAATAAGCTTCTTTTTTTTTTTTTTGAGAAATTTACTGAGTTTAAAACAACAACTAAAACTTACTGGGTTAAAAAACACACCTAACATGTAGATGCATCTTAGAGACCACTTGTGTGAGACTGCTCTAGACTGCCTTCCTCATGTTTTCATCTGCATTGCTGGTTGTTTTAGAACTGTTTCAATATAAATTTAAACACTAGAGTGTATACTCTCACTGTGAGGTTCGATGGCTTACCATAAACTGCCACGTAAAATACACAAAGGTACCTGACCTCTGGTGGATAAAGCATCAACCTGGAACGCTGAGGTCGCCGGTTTGAAACCCTGGGCTTGCCCGGTCAAGGCACATATGGGAGTTGATGCTTCCTGCTCCTCCCCCTTCTCACTCTTTGTCACGCTCTCTTCTTTCTGAAATGAATAAATACAATCTAAAAAAAAAAAGAAATAAAAAATACTAAAAGGTAATATGTCAGCAAAGAACTATTTTTCTTACTGTGTTACTTTCTTTTCAGGGTGGACGTAAAGTTGAATTCCCTACAGATCCAAAGGTAAAACTGTATGTTTGAAATCTTACTCCCGCTCTGTCCCTCTGAAGAGAATACTTCTGTGATTTTATAGTTCAGCCTCCATAAAACATAACTGCAGCCAGAGAATGTTTTCCCAACTTACACGTGCCATGCTTCAGGCTGGCGGTGATGCCAGTGGCGCTAGTGGTCGCTAACAGCATGTGCAGCCATGGCTCAAAGTTTCATTGTCATGTCACGTTTACCATGTGTGGCTGCACTGGCTAATCGCAGGGCCTGTTGCTGCTTGCCAGACAGCCAGGAACAAACTTTCAAGACAAGTTCTTTTTCCTCCAAAACGCTCTTCCTGCTTCTCACATCTGTGACATACTTTGATCTATAGAGTGTTTAATTTTTAAAACAACTTAGGCCAAACTAAAGAACCAGAAAATTTGAAGATATCAAAACAAAAACCAATTATTTATAAACTATCTTTGAATCTTAGCTTTGGGTTATACCATGTCAAGAAAAAACAATCCTGATTTTTAAAATTATAAGATACTATTATTTAGCCTGACTGGTGGTGGTACAGTGGATAGAGCATCTATCTACCTGGGATGCTGAGGTCTCAGGTTTGAAACGCTTAGGCCACTGGCTTGAGCCTGGGATCATCAACATGATCCTATGGCTGCTGGCTTTAGCACCCCCACCCCATCCCCACCCCCGCCTTGCTCTGCTGCAATCTGAGCCACTCTAGCACCTGAGGTGGAGGCCATGGAGCCATCCTCAGCACCCGGGCCAACTTTGCTCCAATGGAGCCTTGGCTGCGGGAGAGGAAGAGAGGGTAGAGAGAAAGGAGAGGGGGAAGGGTGGAGAAGCAGATGGGCGCTTCTCCTGTGTGCCCTGGCCGGGAATCAAATTGAAGACTTTCACACGCTGGGTCGACGCTCTACCGCTCTACCGCTGAGCCAGCTGGCCAGGGCCTATTTACTTAATTGTTAAAAAATATGATGAGAGCCCTGGCCGGTTTGTTCAGCGGTAGAGCATTGGCCTGGCGTGCGGGGGACCCGGGTTCGATTCCCGGCCAGGGCACATAGGAGAAGCGTCCATTTGCTTCTCCACCCCCACCCCCTCCTTCCTCTCTGTCTCTCTCTTCCCCACCTGCAGCCGAGGCTCCATTGGAGCAAAGATGGCCCGGGCGCTGGGGATGGCTTCTTGGCCTCTGCCCCAGGTGCTAGAGTGGCTCTGGTCACGGCAGAGCGTCGCCCCTGGTGTGCGTGCCAGGTGGATTCCGGTCGGGCGCATGCGGGAGTCTGTCTGACTGTCTCTCCCCGTTTCCAGCTTCAGAAAAATACAAAAAAAAAATATGATGAGAAAAATTTAATTTTTGTTCCAGGACTTAGTGTTGATAAATGACTGATTTAATGTTTAGCTATTATAATATTTAACTTCTTACAAATTACTGGTATATCTCATTTCCATTACAGGTAGTTATTTATGAAAAGCCTTTCTTTGAGGGAAAATGTGTGGAACTAGAAACAGAAATGTGCAGTTTTATCATGGAAGGAAGTGAAACAGAAGAAACCGCTGGAGAGGAACGGTTGCCGTTGGCATCTGTGGGATCTGTGAAAGTTCTCAGAGGCATGTAAGTGGATAGGCGTAACTGGAAGAATTTCTGTTTTTTCCTCTGTAATCCAGTCATAAACATTCCCCTCTCCCAAGATCATTCTAGATCTTATGGTGGAGACAATGGCAAACATGTTCTCCTTAGCCAGTCATGACCTGGACTTGGCAGCAATCTGTGGGCAGCTTTGGGGTCCGTCACTGAGCAAGGCTGATATATTGGCCCATCCAGACTGATCAAATCTGCAGTCATGCTTATTAATATCATGCTCCAAACTGTTGAACTGTTAGTTTGCTTTCTTTTAATGGTCATATTTTACACTTTATAGATCTTTACATTTCCTTTGGAAGTGTACACCGCAAGCCAAAACTACATAATATTTCAATTATCATTTGAAGATAGTATATCCAGTTTTATTTGCTGATGTCCTTTTGAGTCAGTTATTACACACACACACACACACACACACACACACACACACACACATTTTCAGTCTCTCTCCTCCTATCCTCCTTTACAGAACATTGTTGTATGTTTCTAAAATTGTTTTCTTGGGGCCATTCTGTTTCTTAATTTTAGAGAAGAATTCCAGTGGTCATAATGCATGAGTCCATCTCTAGCTTCATAGCTATTTGTATTTGTCAATGAAACAGATATACATTGGAAACATTTTAACACCCCTGAGAATGACTACTTCATGTTTTTTTCTGCTGCAGATGGGTTGCTTATGAAAAGCCTGGATTTACAGGTCATCAGTACTTGCTTGAAGAAGGAGAATACAAGGACTGGAAAGGTTGGGGAGGTTACAATGGAGAACTTCAGTCTTTACGACCTATATTAGGTGTAAGTTAAAGAAAAGCTACTGGCTAATACTTAGTGTTTTGGGACAATAAATGGATAGCCTTTGAATTTTCCATTCTTTTTTTTTTTTCCTCAATAGGATTTTTCAAATGCTCACATGATAATGTACAGTGAAAAAAACTTTGGATCCAAAGGTTCCAGTATTGATGTATTAGGAATTGTTGCTAATTTAAAGGAGACCGGATATGGAGTGAAGACACAATCTATTAATGTACTGAGTGGAGTGTAAGTGAAATGATCCAGTTGGGATTTTTTTTTTTTTTTTGTGACAAAGAGACAGAGGGATGGATAGGAGAGACAGACAGGAAGTTAGAGATAAGAAGCATCAGTTCTTTGTTGTGGCTCCTTTGCTGTTCATTGATTGCTTTCTCATATGTGCCTTGACTGAGGGGCTACATCAGAGTGAGTGCCTCCTTGCTCAAGTCAGCAACCTTGGACTTCAAGCCAGCAACCTTTGGGCTCAAGCCAATGACCATGGGGTCATGTCTATGATCCCACGCTCAAGCCAGCAACCCTGCACTCAAGCTGGTGAGCCCACGCTCAAGCCTGAGACCTCAGGGTTTTGAACCTGGGTCCTCTGCACCGCAGTTTGACGCTCTATCCACTGTACCACTGCTTGGTCAGGCAACTCAGTCGGGATTTTAAACATGGGTTTCACCTTGGCTTGTGTTAAACTTATACCTTCTCTGACATAGAGAATTAAACTAAACATTAAATCAGTCATTTAATACCTACTGCCACAATATTTTCATAACTGCATTTTAAACTCTTCCTCGTAAAACATTTTTTCATGTGTAATATAACACTGGAGTAGGCTTTGGGGTTTTCTGATAGAAATCTACAGGTACACTTTCCTTGTCATTCTGCATGGAAAGATCTCATGAATTTCTTACAGTGGGAATCAAATAATGACAGTTATTTAACTTTAGAAACCTGAGGTTGGGACGAAGTCTCATTCCATTATCCTGTGGTCCTACAACTGCCCTATTTTATTTCTTCACTGTTATTTTGACATAAAAACTGTTTCACTGTAACTGGAGTTAGCGATTGAATGCTTTGTTAATGCTAAACTAAGTTTTTATTGAAAGATGACTAGTCAAGACTCTGGGATGCAGGTGGCCACAAGCCAACCTAGATGGGCGTGGGTGATAAAAGTGGAATCTGTTGGCTTACATAACTGAAATTTCCGGGAGAAGATATTACTTCAGTCCTGGCTGGATACAGGGGTTCAGACACTGTCGTCAGAACTCGGTGTCTCTGTGCCTTGCCTGGGCTTTCTGTGTCGGCCTCACTTGGGGCAGGCCTTGTCTGCCTGGTGGTGTCCTTCCATCTCATTACTTCCAGTGAAAAGAACTTCTCTTTCCCACAAAAGTGCCAGGGGTGATTTTGATGCTGCAGGCTTGAGTCATGTGTACCTGCCTGAACCAGTCACTGTAACCAGGGCGATGGCTGTGGCTGTGTGTGCCCACCCCTGGAGCTCAGAGGCAGGTTCAGTCCCACCGGAGCTGCTTATGTATGATTGGGGTGAGCAGTTTCCGAGGAAAATCAGAAAGAATGAGCACAGACACTGGATGGCAAAAAAAAAAAAAGTCTATTAAAAGCAGTTCTGCAATTCTTATGATCCAGGCTGATGTCAGTTATAATTTGTTATGAGTAAGATTATTTTAAATGGTTAAGTGAAATCTTTTCACACTGGTTCTGTTGAAAGTGCTTGATGTTAGGTTTTTTTATGCCATGATTAATAACATAGGCCATTTGAATCGTAAAACCTCAACTTCACTGTGTTTCGTGGGGCCTTCCACAAGCCCTGGCTGTTTGATGTGTGTCTGGGACGTGCTGTGCTTTCACTGTGAGTCATGTTCACCAATTCTTGTGTCTGTTGTTGCTTGTGGCTCCATCTTGGCAGAGTGACATTAGGGACTTCTGGGTCTTCTGTTCTTAAGAGATGCTTTCTTCTGGGTCTTTTCTGGAGCCCTAACATTCTAGATTCTGCCAGAGATAAAAGGAATGGTATGTATGGCAGAAGGCATCTGAAATATTGCCACAGCCTTTAAAGTTAATTTTTAGAAGGAAGCTACAGCTCACAGGTCTATGTGAGCAAGCAGTTGTACATTTTGATCCTCCCCAGGTGTGTGGGTCCAATTAGTCAGAGCCCAGTCATGCACCCGAGAAGAGGGTGCCGGGCAGAATTTCCTGGGACATTAATGTGGATTATGCTCTTAGCATAAGTAGAGTTACTGTACCCAAAGCAAGTTTGTCTTTTTTACCCAGCCCTTGTTTTATTTCAAATCACTTTCTCCCATAAAATGTAGCTTTTATGTGTTTC
The DNA here is from genome assembly GCF_036850995.1 of Saccopteryx leptura. Classification (NCBI taxonomy): domain Eukaryota; kingdom Metazoa; phylum Chordata; class Mammalia; order Chiroptera; family Emballonuridae; genus Saccopteryx; species Saccopteryx leptura. The sequence goes on along the minus strand of NC_089505.1, from coordinate 56,330,899 downwards.
TATTTTTAGTCATTTCCAGTAGCATTTCCTGGCATACACTTTTTTTTTCTGGGTGTAGCAGTTGTTTTGGTATTGGGGGAAGTTGACGGGAGTGTGCGTACACACACCACTTCCTTTCAAACTCCATGGTTGTAGAAAGGCTTCTTCTGTATTTACCCCTGCTAGCAGCTTCCTCATATTTCATTGCTCATTCGACAAATACTTATTGAGGTCTGTTATGTACACAGCATTATATTATGTCCTCAAAGAAGTTATAATATTTGTATAAAACGTAATTATTATTACAAAAGACATAGGGATTAAGTGCTTTGGGAATCCACCACAGAGAGATTATTTTCCAGTTTGAACTCAGGGAAGACTTTGGAGGCACTAGCGCTGGAGGTGGGCCCCAGGGGATGGGAAGGTGGAGGCTGCCAAGATTTGAGGGAAGAAGACAAACCTATTTGTAATAGTTTCAAAGAAAAATTATTTTACTGACTTTATTATTTTTGGTAAAAAAGCATTTCAGTTTCATCCTTTATTTCTTGGTATGGAACTCAAAGTCTGAAAAAAAATTTGAGAGTCTTCTTCTGTCTCTTCCAAGAAGTTCACTATCACATGGGAAATAAATCTCCGAGGTGGTAAACTTACTATTGGCCCTAAACAAGTACAGTCTTCAGGAAGGATACTCATGAATCCAGCAACTGAGCTTCCAGGAACTCCATTCCGTTTCTTACTGGATTATCACACGGGCCTCCTTTACACAGCTCTGCTAATCAATTTCTAGTTCTATGCTATGCTCTTGCTCAAATACTTTTTTTTTTAATAGCTACTTTTTAAAAAACTAAAGTCCTGTTGTTTTAACTTTTTTCCTCTTCCCGTCCACAGAGGGTGGCTTGCCCTGCAGCCCTTAAATTCTGAGCAGTGATTCTAGCAGGCTGGGACCTGCTAGCACTTGTACTCACCTCTCACCCTCAACCCCCACCAATCTTATAAACAAGAAGTGTTGATTCATGTATACAGAATACATTTATACAAGGACAATAAGGAGTGTAAGAAATTTCTTAAGAGTCTCGAGTATAAGTAGACTCTGTATCATAGGTATACCAGAGATCTCAAATCCGAGTGTTGGGTTTTTTTGTTTATTTTAGGGGGGGGGGGATAAGAAGCATCAATTTGTAGTTGCGTTACTTTAGTTGTTCATTGATTGCTTCTCATACATGCCTTGACCCCGGGGCTCAAGCCCAGTCAGTGACCTCTTGCTCAAGCCAGTGACCTTTGGGCTCAAGCCAGCGACCTTGGGATCATGCTGATGACTCTGCACTCAAGCTGGTGACCTTGGGATTTCAAACCTGGGTCCTCAGCGTCCCAGGTCGATGCTCTATCCACTGCGCCACCACCTGGTCAGGATGAGTGTTGGTTTTTTTACCCTCATATTCGTGGATCATTCATCTGGGGGCTGCATCAACACAAATGTCAGTACAAGTAAAATCGTAAATGATTTTCTTGTTTTGATTTCAGTGAACTACTTGGTTTACCTGTGTGTTGGGTGTTATCTTACATGCAATTTAGTGATATAGGGAAGTACTCGCACGTGTTAGTAAAAAAGTACTGGATAAAGCTTCCTCAGAGACTTGCTCAGTTGCTGCCATCTCTCCTGCACACTCGGTCTCTCCTCCTCTCTGCCTTTCCCCTTCCAACACTGAAGTCAAACAACCAAGCAAAAAGGCCTTGTAACCTTTTGTTTTCGTCTACCTTAAACCAGAGTCCTGCCAGGAGTACCTTTTTCTGGTAGAGTTTATCTTGTTTAATTTTTTTAGGTCCTGGTTCTTGTAGGTTTTCTTGCCATGCAGATGTTCCCGCCCACACAGTCATGCACGCGCCCCTGCCTGCTCTCTCTTCTCTGCACAGCAAAGGTGGGGGGAGGGGGGCGCGGTGGCGCGCACAGGCACCCGAGGTACAGCCTCAGGCGGCACGGCACTTACACATCAACCCCCTGACTTATAAATGAGACTACGCAAGCTTTCACAAAGGGTAAATAGCCTCTTGTCAGTTGTCATGACCACAGTTAGAACCAGGTCTCCTTGTTCCTCACCTCACAATGTTAAAGGATAAGTTTTTTAAGTTGCTAATGAGGCACTGAAGTAGGGGGGCATTCTTCTCTGAAATAGACTGACTAGTTCTTATAGCGGTTTGTTTATGCAAATCTCCAGAAGTTAGAGTACAGATGGTAGCTCTCCTGAGCTACTCATCTCAGGAGACTTTTGCAGGGTTCTTTTTCTTCTTTATGGCTGTTCATTTCCTAGTAATGACTGTAGTTCAGTTTTTAAGTTAAGCCCCTTAGATAGTAAAATTGTAATCTGTTCCAATGATGAAGTGTGTGGACTGTTTTAAGTATGGCTTGAATCCTTAGGAAACTTTCTAGGGCAAGTGGCGGTTCAGGTTGTGAACTGACGAGAACCTGGAGAGCCTCAGGGGACTCAATCATGAGTTCAGTCATCCCTGGACACTAAGTGATTGTGTCACCTTGGACAAGTCACTTCACCAACAAATAATTCCATGTGATGTTTGTTACTCACCCGTGAGCCTTTGAGGGCAAGGATTTTGACTTTTTCATTTTTGCATGCCTGTTGTCAATCTAGTTCCTCTCACATGGTGAATGACCAGTCAGTGTTTGTTGAATGAATGAATGAATTAACTTTTCTGTGTCTTTAGGTTTTCCCTTCTATAAAATAGAAAAATCAGTACATCATTAATGTGATAATAGATGTAAAAGCATTCTGGAAAGTTCTTAGTATGTACACAGGCATATAGGTCTTATTCCCTTAATCTATGAGAGGATCAATAAGGCCATGAATTAACTGAGGAGAAGACACTTGAATATAACAGAATTGGAAAACTTTCTCCTTCTCAAAGACTTTATCTTTGGGTAGGAAATAGCATCCAATAAGTTGGTTTTGTTGATTTTTTTTTCTGAGTGTAGATCATTTAAAAGATAAATGGAAGCATTTCAAAGAGATTTGTTTTTAGTATTTCTGAGCATGTGTTCAATTTTGCTTATTACATAGCTGTGTGATGTTGGAAATCCTGTTTAAACAAAATTTTAATTATTTAGCTGTTTTTTATTTTTAAGTATATATTTCTTCTGTCAACTTTTTTTTCAGTGTGGTTTGTTGTGTACAAGAGACATAGCTTCCTATAGTACTGTATTTCTGAAAAAAAAATTAATGTTGATAACAAAGAGAATTCTAACTTGCCTACTAAAAGAACTTTGACAGCTATTTAAGGTCCAAATTATTTCCTATGATCAAATTAGAAAGAAATATATATAAACATAATTCCCCTGGAGCTTCCTCAAGGTATAGGACTGGATAAGTGAGCATACCAAAAGGTCCAAATAAAGATACTTTTTCACTTGCCTCTTTGATTTGTCATCTGCACACATCTATATGCTCCTAAACGATTAATGGTGAATCAGGAAAATTACTAAGATTGCTGGTTAGTAAAACAAACGAAAGTTTCTATAGGATACGTAGTTAGCTAAAGGTGTGTGATCGTTTTATTGTATATATAAACTATGAACTACTATATAACCAAACAATGTTTTTGTTTCTTTAGATGGGTAGCCTATGAAAATCCTGACTTCACAGGAGAGCAGTATATACTGGATAAAGGCTTCTATACCAGTTTTGAGGACTGGGGAGGAAAAAATTCTAAGATTTCTTCTGTTCAACCCATTTGTTTGGTAAGGAGTCATATTTTTGTATGAGGATATTTAACTGAATTCTGGGTTTCCTTAATGTGTGCTTCTAGTTCATGTAATACTCAACACTATAGAAGCTATGCTGGTATCATTTTTAACAGTAAGTGCTAATATGGAAGAAAAATGTTTTTAAAGATTTCTGCTCTACTCATTTCCGTTTCTCTTCCCTTTAAAACTTTTTAGGATTCTTTCATTGGCCCAAGGAGACAAAATCAGGTAACTTAAAAAAATACCCTATTTTTTATAGTTAGGGACTAGCCACTGAAAAGCTGAACTTACATGTAAAACTTCAGACATTTGGAAAATTTTGTTAGTTTTACCCATTTTTTGTGCCTGAATGCATAACTGCATTTTAAAGTTAGACTTAAATTTCTTAATGCTTGATAACATTGACCCATTTTTAAATACTTCTTATAAAATGCTCTCTCTAGGTATTATTGAATTTTGTATCATTCTATTGAGTTAGAGTTTACATGAATAGACCAAAACTGATGTTTTAAATAATACATATAGTTATTGTGATAAACAGTACAATGAATTTTCATATTTGCTGTGTCTGCATTAGACAAACATTTTATATGTTCCCTTTATATAGTCTCTCTCTCAAGCCTTTGCATGCTGACTGTCTACATCAATGGAAGTGTTACATTTGTTATTTGGGTCTTTAGTGGAGGTGTTCAGACAGCCATAATTATAGAGGCACAAACATCACTGTGGCCTCCGATACTGGCATACACAAGATTCTAATAAGTTAGCAAGTGCCTTCCATTGAGAGGGAGGAAAACTATACCGTTTGCAAAATATAGTTTCTTGTAAATGTTAGAACTGGTGAACAATTACTTTTGGCCACAATAAAGCTTCAAAATGCCTCACAGCTTGTTAGGACAGGGTGATCTGGAGAAGGCTGCCCCTATGGTTGGATTGCCCTTTGCTGTCTCTGTAAGTGAAATTAAGCCATCAGGAGTGGTACAGCCAAAGTATTTCTAATTGATCATTTATGTAAAAGTAGAAAATTAAAGGATTTTTTTTTTGTATTTTTCTGAAGCTGGAAACAGGGAGAGACAGTCAGACAGACTCCCGCATGCGCCCGACCGGGATCCACCCAGCACGCCCACCAGGGGCGACGGTCTGCCCACCAGGGGGCGATGCTCTGCCCCTCCGGAGTGTCGCTCTGCCGCGACCAGAGCCACTCTAGCGCCAGTGCAGAGGCCAAGGAGCCATCCCCAGCGCCCGGGCCATCTTTGCTACAATGGAGCCTTGGCTGCGGGAGGGGAAGAGAGAGACAGAGAGGAAGGAGAGGGGGAGGGGTGGAGAAGCAGATGGGCGCTTCTCCTATGTGCCCTGGCCGGGAATTGAACCCGGGTCCCCTGCACGCCAGGCCAACGCTCTACCGCTGAGCCAACCGGCCAGGGCCGAAAATTAAAGGATTTATAAAATTCATATTAGTTTACTGTAATAAGAGTGAACAGGTTGTGTTTGGGTCATTTCAAATGCAAATGTCTTTACAAAATAATTTTATTTATTTCTATTTACTTTTTCAAAGATTCACTTGTTTTCGGAACCACAGTTTCAAGGTCAAAGTCAAAGTTTTGAAGAAACAACTAGTCAAATTGATGATTCATTTTCTACCAAGTCATGCAGAGTTTTAGGAGGCAGGTAAGCAGCCAGTGAACTGGCAGAGCCTGGTTGCTGGGGAAGATAGATAGACCTCAGCATCAGCAAGTACTGAGTGACACGCTAGTGCTGGGACCCCTAAGAAACCACCAAGTGCAAGGCCCTGGAAGTCCTGAAGTATACTTTTCAGTGAGTGCCGGACATCGGAGGGTATGGAGATCAGCGTGGGTTGGAGACCCCTCTTTTGTGGGATGGGAACCAGGTTCTCCACTTTCTAGGATACCCTTGGAGCAACCTGTGCCAGATGTGATAAGGAATGAAGTCTAATAATATTCCAGTATTATTCATATAGTTGCCATTATTTGTATAGATTGTTTATGGTCTAAATAGCACCATCATGTCGCCTAGCATGGCAGAGTGGAAAGAGCACTGGCTTTGCGTTCAAATGCAGATTTACGGTAAAACCCGCACCATGTATTAGCACGTACCTCCACCTCTGCCCAGGCTCCTCCTCACTGCCTACCTGGCTTCATTTATTACCATCAGACATTTTTTTGTTTGAGTATTGTCTGTCTCAGCTCACTAGAATGTAAACTTCAAGATAGCAGGGACTTTGTTTTGGCCTCTGCTCTATCCCCAGCGATGGAAAAGTATCTGATACACAATTAGTCCTCAATAAGCATTTGTTAGATTAAAAAACAAAAACGAAAGACTCTCCCAGGCAAGCATGGTAAGTTGGCATTTTATCAATAAGGCTGAGGCCCAGAGGCTGAGTGACTCATTTAAGTCACTGTGGTGTTTTGACTCTTGGCCCAGTGTGGAGGTGTTGGAAGGGAGGGTAGAGGAATGTGAGAGGAGTTTTAGGAGGAAGTCGGTGGACCCAGGTGACTGACTAGCGAGGAAGGCTGAAGGATCATCCAGAGCACTCCAGGGCTTGATAGCACTGCCTGGCTGGGAGCCTGGGGCACCCCTGAGAGGAGCAAGGGATGTTGGGAGGTGGCGAGGTAAAGACATGAATCATTTCATTGAGAGAGAAGTTTTATTTCCCAAATGCAAAGCATAACAACTGACTTACTATGAATTTGCCACAAGAGTGAATGCAAAAAATATGTCCAGACATTTTTGAAGAAAGAAAGAACACTGTGAACCACAAGCATTGTGTTCATTTTAATGCAAGCTACCTCTAAAAATCAGATTTCTTGAACAGGAATACTTAAATCACATATTATACTTTTGTGTGTGGTTTTTCCTACTGTAGCTGGGTTGCATATGATGGAGAAAATTTCTCTGGTAACCAGTACGTGTTGGAAGAAGGCCAGTATCCATGTCTTTCTGCAATGGGATGCCTGCCTGGAACGAGTGTGAAGTCTCTTCGTTTTATAGATGTTGTAAGTATGTCAGTGTGAATACAGCCTTACAGAGATGCATGACTCACACAGGTGCCGGTCAGAGCAGGAAGCCAGCAGGTAGACATACTCAGGGCTTAAAGTGGGAGGCAAGGAAAACAGTTGCAGTAGAGCTTCCTATTCTGTAACTTCTTGGTTTCTTTTTAGCTCTTTGACACTTGAGCTGTTTTGTTTACTGTTTCGTTAGGCTCCTGGGGCAGTATTGACTGGGTCCTGGCTCACTCCCTAACGGGTTAGTTCAAGGCCCCTCTCCTATTTTTTTTGTTTCACACTTGATCCTTATTTCTATTCTTGTCCCCTTTACAGATGCCCCTTCGAAGGTATGTGGAATACAGCTTCCATAGTCTCAGAAAACATGTTTTCAAAAAAGTCTGCATATAAGTTTTCAATTTATGTGCAGAATTATGCTGTCGTTCTCATTGCATTATAAACATAACTCAGCACTTGCATTAAAAAATTTTAAGAGCTGTCCATCATGCTATATGTAATCTAGTTCATTGATTCTATTCTATCACTGTGTTTTACTTGTTTAATCCTCACCTGTGCGCCCCCACAGGCCAGTGTGGGAGTCTCGGGCATATACAGTAAAGGCTGGGTCGGCTGGGTTTCCGTGCAGGAGTGGGCAGCTTCTCTGAGTGCTCCCCGATTCTGCCACTTCACTGGGTTCATTTTCTACTTCATTGCCATTGCTGAGTGTCCTGACTTTCTAACTTTTGAAGGATTTGGGTAGAAAGTATTATCTCAGTGTTTTACTAGTAAAGAGGGTGGTATCTCATATACTTCTTAGTCATTTGGGTTTTCTGTTCAGTGAATTGCCTGTTTATATTTTTACTCAGCTCTTTATTTTATAATTTCCTGTATCTTTAATTGTGGTTATTGATTTGCAGAAACTCCTTACTTAGAGTTTTAAAATCTATTACTCCGTTGTTTTAGAGATTTGTGATCAAATGACTTCTCCCAGTTTATCACGTATGTGCAATTCCAGATTATAGTCTGCCTTTTGGAACAGAAATCTTTAATTTTGATGTAGTCAAAGCAATATTCAATAGAACAGAACTGGAAAATAATGTTCAGAGAGATGGCAGTCTGAGTGTGTTGTTTTGGAAATATTTTAGCTTCTGGTAGCTGGTCACTCATGAAGAGCTTTACACATATGTAGTTGATTTTATAGTTTTAAAGGCAGAAAGAACATGTGTGATTTGGCTTTATCTCATCCCTTCCTACCTGTTCAAATAACTAAAATGCTGACCTTCTTGAGATGTGAAAATAGTAGCGGTGAAACACGCATGCTGTGGTAAGCTTCATTAGCTTCCTGATGCCACACAAGCCACCCTGCACATTCATCTGCTCTGTTTACTGGTGAACAGAGTCTGCATGTCAGGGCACATTCACATGAATGAAGCCGTGAGTTCCACACCCTTGCCACAAAACTTGAAGCAGGTAGGGAATTTTTGATGTATCATTTATGATTTTAGGATCATTATCATTAGAGCTAAGTCTAGGGTCATGAGGGTCTATAATTTGAAAATAAATGACAGTTTGAACATAAGGCTTTCATCCTGTATTTTTTCTCTCCTGCTATCAGTGTTCCTACAGGGAAGCTTGGGAGCACAAGCGCACAGAACTATCATCTACTGACAATTAAAACAACAAAAAAAGACAGTTGAAAATGCATGCACGAGGAAGGTTCCTTGCTTAGCAATTCCACTGTACCTCTAGACCCCAAAGACGGCAATAGCCCCCCGACCCTCACCATCTACACCCATAGCTTTCCTGTCCCAGTCCCTCCTTACCCCAATAGACAGTGGAAGGATTGAAAATAAATTCACTGGATATGTTGATATTCCAGGCATTTGTGCCTGCGAGATCTCTCATCTATTACACCATTGCCACTTATCTGCCTTTCTAGGCAGTAGGAAGACTGCCTGGCCCTCCTTCCTTCCTCTCTCCAGCTTTGGAGTGTCTAAAACAGCTCGACTTCCCGGGAAAGGAGTTAAACAGGCCAAGCCTGGCCAGGTCTTGTGCTCTGTCATGTAACAAAGATGATTTTCCTATAAGTTCAAACTGTTATCAAAGATGGGGAATGGAACATTACTTTTGTTCCCACACAGGAATTTTCTGAACCAACAATTATTCTTTTTGAAAGAGAAGACTTCAAAGGAAAAAAGATTGAACTTAACACAGAAACAGTTAACCTCCGATCCCTGGGATTCAACACGCAGATACGCTCAGTTCAAGTGAACGGTGGCATGTAAGTGAGTTACCTACTTGTTTACTCAACAGAAGAGTTGACTTTAAAAAATTAAGTTTGGTCCCATTTCTTTCTCTCCTGCATTACCGTAAACAAAGAGGTGTATGCTCCCTGTTTCCTGTAAGGGTTAATACTTAGGCACCTTCACAGTGTACTGTCCGCATTGGGAAGAGCTGTGCATGAGGCATCTCTCTCCCTCCAGGTTCGGAGCTGACTCCAGGGAAGGGCTGTGCCTGATACCTCCCCAAGTCCCAGGGCGCGTTATGGTGCTCTGCCAAGCAGCCATCAGTAAATTGAACACTTTTTTAGCAAGCAAGACAGAGCTCGTTTTTCTTTCACTTCGAAAGACCAAGTCCTTGATTCTGGAGTGAGGGCCGGGTGTTCCGTGCCGGGGAGTGGGGGAGGACAGGGACAGGTCAGTGCAGGAAGATTGTTCTCAACCTCGAATAACTGTGCATTAAGTAAGATGTAGAAACGAGTGAGAACTATCAATGTAATAAATGTTTTCAATAAAGTATTTTTCTTTCCTTCACAAAAACTACAGGTGTGACTATATATACATGAAATATTAGAGGGGACTATGTATAGCTATTTTAAAAACAATTATTTGGGTGCTAGAATTATGGGTGATTTTTTTTTAGCAGGTTTTAATTAATTTTAGAGTTCCAGGGTTAAAAGTCCAGAGCATTCTTCCTTGATTTAACACGTGCCCAGAGGAAGGCGGTTGGGGTGCTGGCATGTGGCTGTGTGCGGACCCTCACACCCCCAGCTGTGCGCACCAGCGGCTCTGGGGGCCCGAGGATTGTTAGCAGTTTTCTGAATTGAGGAAGATTACTCTCATTTTAAACAAAAATTTGAGTGATTTTTATTTAACTAACCTTTATAATAGTACTTACCTTTGCTACGCAATAAGAACTTTACAAGTATTAACTATTTAAATAAAAGAGCCATTATTACAATTGGAAATGTTTTATGAAAAACTCATAGGAATAGTGGGCTGCACTGTGAAAAGATCTTCTTGCCTTAGTGGGGGGAACACTTACCTATTTCTTTTCAAGAATGAATCTTTTTGGCATAAATACCAACATTTTTGCTATTTGTCAAAAAATGGATGTTTTACATGTTTTAGAAGATAAGGTAGTGCCCCCCCCCCAAGCATGTTTAAAATATAAAGCTCAGTCTAAAAATTGGCAACATTCTAAAAATATAATTGGGGCTCACTGTCAGATGCATACTGCCACTTACTTGTGGTTATCTACTTTTCTCTTCCAGATGGGTTACTTATGAATATGGCAATTACAGGGGTCGGCAGTTCCTGCTGTCCCCAGCAGAAGTACCTAACTGGTATGAATTCAGTGGTTGTCGCCAAATAGGTTCTCTACGACCTTTTAATCAGGTATTTTATTTTTTCTCCTCCATGCTTTGACTAGACTCTTCTCTGAAACGTTTTTTACATGTAATTCCACTTTTTAATTTCAATTTTAAGTTTGAAATTTGCCTCTCCCTTCCCCACCTTGAATTTCTGAATTTGGTCTGTTTCTGGTGCTGAGAGGTGGTGACTGCTTTCAGAAATGCTGTCACACCTGACATCAGAACATGGCCTGTCCCACCTGCTGGGTGTCCACAGGTTGGCGCCTTGCCCCAAGTACTCTGACATGTCATCAGAATCTTCTCATTGAGAAAATCCTAAAGCCTCTGAGACTCTTGGTTGTAGTAATCGTCCCTAGTCCAACCCACCCTGGGTTCTGCCCCTGCTACTGATGCTTGGCCAGTGCTTCTGACAGTGCAACGTCTGTGTGATCATTGCTGGGGCTTTTGTCTTCTAGAAACGAATTTATTTCAGACTTCGAAACAAAGCAACAGGGTTATTCATGTCAACCAATGGAAACTTAGAAGATCTGAAGCTTCTTAGGATACAGGTCATGGAGGATGTTGGTGCGGATGATCAGATTTGGATTTATCAAGAAGGATGCATCAAATGCAGGGTGAGCTCTCAGGGTCAGGCAAAGGTCTGTGGCAGCATCTTTCAGGTTGATACAATTTCATGATTCCTAGAGTGTTTTCAGAAGTAAGTGGAAGGTTTTCCTTGAAAATATTTCTTAGCTCTTATAGAACCAGTCTACAAACATAAAATGGGAGGTTAACTCTAACAATGATCCAAGATAGAGTATATCTACTCTGATTTTTATATAGTAGTAGAAAATTATATAGTTAAGTTCTGCTAGGTGTGGAAACTAACGATAAGCCCCAATGTTATCAACACCAGTCACTCTGGGTGTGCTCCCATTTTGGAGGACCTCATAGACTAGAATGAAGGGTGAAGAAGTACCACCCCGTGTACGACACAGTCCATTTTCCAATGGTCACGCCTCGCAAAATGGAAAATGCCTCATCTCCTCTCTCATCACTCCTGCCTTAACACATATTTAAGGCCCGAATGTAGTAAGATTTTTATGAGAGGAGCTCATGCTTCTATTGTAGGTATTCTTTATAACTTTTTTATTTTATGAGCTTGACTATTTGCTCCCCATTTTTTTTTTTTCTAAACTTGGTGGCCCATGAGTCAGCAAGGCCCACAGCCTTGGGAAAGGTTGTGAGCCAGGTCTGCAGTGCCTGAGGGAGAGGCGCCCTCCCGGTGAGCAGACGAGCTTACACAGAGAAACAGCCAAGCTGTAATGGCGAGGCCGAAAAAAGCCAGTTCCGCCTTTGAATTATCCTAAACAATTCCAGAAAATGGAGCCTTTTATCAATTATTTCTAACAAATATTTTAATGATGTCATTTAACAACTTTGAACTCAGTGGGTCAGTGAGAAAAAGTCAAGTATCCTAGCGTGACACAATCGTTCATCTCAAGGAAGAAGAGCGTACTTTCCGTAAGCATTGTCTTTAGCCAGCTGTGTGAGTGTCCTGGAACACAGGACAGCTGAGCACCGTTTACACAGGAGGGGCTAGATTCACTCCAGAGGAGGACCCAGAAGACTTTTGCTTGAAAACACACTTCACTGCCTTGGCCCTTTCTTCTTTTTTTATAGTTGGATGGCACGACGTTTTTAGAAAATTTCACATTTGTCATGAGGGAAAGACAAGAAAAAATAATACATGGAATTTCAAGTTTTAAAATGACAAAATGCCTTTTGGCCACTTCAGTGCCAACAGCCTTCAAAACTAGAGGCGTGGCGTGTTCTGGAAGAGTCAGGCCGAGCCGGGGCGACTGTGTCAGGGAGACGTGGCTGCACAGCCGTAGTGGTCATGCCTGGGAGGGAGGGGGCCGCGGCGGGCAGTGTCTGTGTCCTCAGGCTTCTCTTCCTGGTGAAGCATCTCACAGAGGGCAGAGGTCTCTTACAGTGGGCCAGACAGACGACTGTCCATCACTCAGCTGAGCTACAGGGCATCAGTGTTGGTTGTTTGATCTGGATACCCTGGCTAAAAGCTGAAATGCTTCATGTGGAAACAATGAATCTGGAATCTAGGATGACTTTACAAATTAGTTTAAACAGGTAACTGATGACGGTGATAGCTGGACGTGTATCCATCTCTGAGATACTGTGTCTGTGCACTACACAGATAGCGGAAGACTGCTGCCTGACCATCGTGGGGAGCCTGGTCACCTCTGGCTCTAAACTGGGCCTGGCCCTCGACCAGAATGCCGACAGTCAGTTCTGGAGCATGAAGTCAGACGGCCGGATCTATAGCAAGTTGAAGCCAAATTTAGTTTTAGATATCAAAGGTAAGGATCATTTTATTTTCTCGGTTGTATCTTTAACTAAAAATCTCTTCTTTACTTTTGAAAATGATAAGTGTACTATTTTAAATAGCAAGAGATCTCATACTATGTGTCAGCCACTGTGCTGTACACTTGACATTCTCATGAGATCCTCACAGCAACCTCAGAGGCCCATGCTATCCCTTCCTTCCTGTCCTCCCCGTCCCATTTTACAGCCTGAGAGCTGAAGCTCAGAGGGGTTCATCCATTTGGCTATAAGTGTCAAGGTGGAATCAGGACATGGGTGATGTTCAAAACTTTGTTTTATTAAACAGTGAGACTAAAAATCACAAGTTAAAAGGCTGTGATCTCACTTGATGATTCTCATGTCTTTGCATGTAACCTTTCATTGAAAACATCTAAGATTTTTAAAAAATTAAACAACATGGCCAAGAGGATTTCAGCTGACCATTTGCTCCATGAAAACCCAGAGAAAACTGTGATGGTGCCTGGGAAGAACAAGTACATTTAGGACAGTGTTCCCCAAACTTTGTCGGCATCAGAATCACCTAGAGGACTTACTGAAATACAGGCTGCAGCTAGCCAGTTGGCTCAGCAGTAGAGCATCAGCCCAGTGTGTGGATGTCCTGGGTTCAATTCCTGGCCAGGGCACACAGGAGCAGCGCCCATCTGCTTCTCCACCCCTCCCCTTCTCCTTCCTCTCTGTCTCTCTCTTCCCCTCCCGCAGCCAAGGCTCCATTGGAGCAAAGTTGGCCCAGGCATTGAGGACGGCTCCATGGCCTCTGCCTCAGGTGCTAGAGTGTCTCTGGTTGCAACAGAGCGACGCCCCAGATGGGCAGAGCATCGCCCCCTGGTGGGCGTGCCAGGTGGATCCTGGTCAGGCGCATTGGGAGTCTGTCTCTCTACCTCCCTGCTTCTCACTTCAGAAAAATTTAAAGAGAAAGAGAGAGAAAGAGAGCGAGAGAGAGAGAGAGAGAAAGGGAAAGGAAGGGAGGGAGGGAAGGAGGGAAAAGAAAAGAAAAAAGAAAGAGAAAAAGAAATACAGGCTGCTAGGATCCACTCTCACAGTTTCTGATACAGTAGGTGGGGGGGGGGGAGAATTTGCATTTCTAACAAGTTCCCCTAACCACTAGGAGAACCACTGATAATGTAAAAACAACATAAAGCAAAAATGAGTTTCTAACATAGACATGGGCATTCCGTGAATTGTTACTGCTACCGGCAAGCAAATGAAGAAGTTTGTTTTATTCATGTCACATGGATTAATTTTGCTTTATTAATGGAGACTTTCTATTTCTATCAGGAAAGCTGGCATGATCATGTTTTACAAATTTAGTGAAATGATTATAATGTAGCCTTACTATATCACATAGTTTTAAAAAATTGCTAGAAAGTTGGCTCAGTTTTACTTTAGTTAGGACTCTCAGCCAAAGCTGTCATTAAAAATTAATATAGGTGTAAAGAAACAGCTGCAACTTGATTTTAAAATAACTGTTCTTTCCGGGTAATGGAGAATAAGCCTGAACATTTTCATCAGGGGCTTTGGTGACTGCATGGAAGCAGAGGTGGGCATCGTGTGTGTGTGTGATCTCCAGGTGGATTGGGCAGCGGACCCACGGAATAATGGAATCAGAATTCACAGAGAACCTGAGACATTGGAAAGGTGCTCAGAGGCAAACTCAGTTTATGAGGCAAAGGCAGAGCGCTGCACTTAGGGAGCACAAACTAAGCAATATATAGCAGGCTGAATGGGGACCAAAAACATGCAAGGTCTAAGAAGATAAATGTAACATTCTGAAGTGAAATGGTAATATGAATGTACCTCCTTCACATTACATTAGGTACAAGATTGGTCATTTGTAGACAGACATTCTACAGATGATCAACCTGAGGTTCAAACTGATTAAGAATCACTGAACCAGGCCTTTCTTTATTCTTATTTTCATCAACTTGTTGAACTGGAGCTTCTGTGTAAGATAGTTTCAAAACCTCCAGAGAAGACAAAGAAATGTGACTAAATTGGAAACATGGATTTTTGGGGGAAACATGGATTCCTGTTTCTTACAAATGTGATCAGCTTCTGTCCAGGGTTAAGGTCACTGTTATCCTTTTTTCTTTCTTTCTTTTCTTTTTTTATTTTTATTTTTTTGTGATAGAGACACAGAGAGAGACAGAGAGAGGGACAGACAGACAGGAAGGGAGAGAGATGAGAAGCATCAATTCTTCATTGCAGCACCTTAGTTGTCCATTGATTGCTTTCTCACATGTGCCTTAGCTGGGAGGCTACAGCAGAGCAAGTGACCCCTTGGGCTTCAAGCCAGCAACCTTTGGGCTCCAGCCAGTGACCATGGGGTCATGTCTATGATCCCACGCTCACACCGGCGACCCCACACTCAAGCTGGTGAGCCCATGCGCAAGCCGAATGAGCCTGCACTCAAGCCAGTGACCTCGGGGTTTTGAACCTGGGTCCTCTGCCTCCCAGTCCGATGCTCTATCCACTGTGCCACTGCCTGGTCAGGCCACTGTTATCCTTGATGAGTTAATTTTTTGGAGCCAGGCTCAAAAAATTTCTTTTACATTTTTGTGAATTAATTTATTTTTAATTTATTGGATTGGCATGGTCCACCAAACCATACAAGTTTCAACTTGATATTACACCATCTACACACCCACATCAGGCACCCTCCGCCCGAAGCAGAGTCTCTTTCCCTCCTGTGTCCTCCCCCTACCTCCGCCTCCACTTCCCTCTGGCTTCTGCCACCCTGTGTGTTATGTGTATGATTTTTGGCTAATCCCTTCACCTTTTATCCAGTTCCCTCACTCACCCTCCGCTCTGACAGCTGTCCGTCTGTTCCATGTGTCCATGCTTCTGTTTCTGTTTTGTTCTTCAGTTTACTGTGTTCATTAGATTTCACATGTAAATGAAGTCATATGATGTTTGTCTTTCTCTGCCTGGCTTATTTCACTTAGCATAATAATCTCCAGGTTCATCCATGCTGTAACAAACCATAAGATTTTCTTTTTTTTTTTTTTTTTTACTGCTGCATAGTATTCCATTGTGTTATGTACCACGGCTTTTTAATCCACTCGTCCACTGACGGACACTTGGGCTATTTCCAGATCTTCGCTATTGTGAACAATGCTGCAGTGAACACAGGGGTGCATACATTGTTTTGAATTATGTTTCGGGATTTTTAGGATATATTCCTAGAAGTGGGATGGCTGGGTCAAAGGGCAGTTCCATTTTAATTTTTTGAGGAAACCCCATACTGTTTTCCACAGTGGCTGCACCAGTCTGCATTCCCACCAGCAGTGCAAGAGGGTTCCCTTTTCTCTACACCCTCACCAGCACTTGTTTATTGATTTGTTGTTGTTGATGTGTGAGGTGATAAGTCATTGTGGTTTTAATTTGCATTTCTCTGAAGATTAATGACAAAGAGCATTTTTTACATCTGCCTGTTGGCCACCGTCTGTCTTCTTTGGAGAAGTACTACTCAGGTCCTTTGTCCATTTTTTAATTGGATTGTTTATCTTCCTGGTGTTGAGTTTTATAGGTTCTTTATAAATTTTGGTGAAAATGTTCTCCCATTCAGTGCATTGTCTTTTCATCTTGTTGATTTCTTTTGCTGTGCAGAAGAAGCCTTTTAGTTTGATGCAGTCCCGCTTGTTTAGTTTTCCTTTGTTTTGCTTGCCCAAGACATTTCTTTTGTGCTTTCAACGTGTATTTATTTCACTATGTGAAGGCGCAGAGTGGGGAAAAGGTCACTGCCTGGGCTTCAGTGCTTGTCCTCTAGAGGGTCCGGGTATAGAGCACTTTCTCCCCACTTGCTACATGAACAGTTTGCCAGGAGTAAGGATACCTGGCTTCTAGGGGTTTTTCGTTTTTGTTTGACTTTAGAGAGGAAGGGAGAAAGCAGGAGAGAGAGAAAGGCACTTCTGTTCCTGTATGTGCCCTGACCAGGGATTGAACTGGCAACCTCTGTGCTTTGGGATGATGCTCTAACTAAGCAAGCTCTCTGGCCAGGGCTGCCTAGCCTCTAGTTTTGACTCTGACAAGATCTGTGAAACTCTAGGAGGTTCCTCCATAGGGCTTTAAGTGCCAAACTCACTTCCGAAAATGCATCGAAATTGGATGCCTTCCGAGTAAGAATAATGTCTGTATGTTTGCGAATTCTCAGAATACCTAGTAAGTTACATATCCCTTAATGGCTTGTTAAACTGTCTTCAAATTTGTCTCAGAATGCGGAGAATGGTGCCATCTAGTGGACACGAGCAAATAGGGCCACATATCGCAGCTAATGTGCAAAAGAAATACAATTAAATCTCGTTGATGCACTTAATAGGAGATTATGCTTTTCATTAGCTACAACTGTGGAACCATCTGTTACCTGGTAATGTTGCTGTAAGATATTTTAGACCATGTCCTCGTGTTGGGGAGTTGCTTTGGTAGAGAGATTCATGCTTTATTCCAGACCACATTATGACAACAGTGGGAGCTGATTCATGCTCACTTTAAAAACATCAGATGTCTGGGATGATTTTAATTCTCCCCAAAGGAAGAGAATGAATCAGAATATTTCTCAAGAACTTTTACTCTTTGTAATTTTAATTAGAATTATGCTGTAATGTACACAAAAAGTTAAAATACTACAATCCCGAAGAATGAAAAAGAAAGCACTGTGGCCTTAAGATAACACTTCCTGAAACCTCAGAGGAGCATTCTCTGTGTGTGTCAGTGGACACGGTGGGCTTTGCTGCTGGTGGTAACTTCTCTGTTCCACTGTGAACTTACACATCGGAGGCCTGACGCACAGTGCCCATGTGTTCTGTCCCACACTGGAAGTGTGGGGGCTCTAGAGCAGGGGTCCCCAAACTTTTTACACAGGGGGCCAGTTCACTGTCCCTCAGACCGTTGGAGGGCCGCCACATACAGTGCTCCTCTCACTGACCACCAATGAAAGACGTGCTCCTTCCGGAAGTGTGTGTGTGTAGGGGGGCAGATAAATGGCCTCAGGGGGCCACATGCAGCCGGCGGGCCATAGTTTGGGGACGCCTGCTCTAGATCATCAGTGATGACAAACCAAACTCATACAAGAGATGACTGGATAAGAGATTTCCCAACTACCTCGATCTGTGATGTAAGTTACGACTTTTTGGATATTTTGTAATGCTTTAAAAGAGAAGAAGGTCGTTTAATTCTTCTTAGCTTGAGACTGCAGTATGATTTCAATACTAATCACACTTAGCCTGCATCCAGATGAACATATTTTTATTTTGATGGTGTGCTTGGTGATACCACCTTGCTGCAGAGACATGTTAGAAAAGGATAAGGTATCTAAAAGGATGTTTATTCTACACTGGAGAAAAAATATCAGAGGATCCTTTTGCTAATAATTCTCCACTGAAAGAAGACCATGAGGTTGTTTTCACTATTAAAGTATCTGAAAGCGTGAGTAGGCACCCTAAAAAATTTTTTTTTTGTGTGTGACACAGAGACAGAGAGAGGGTCAGATAGGGACAGACAGACAGGAAGGGAGAGAGATGAGAAGCATCAACTCTTCCTTACAGCACCTTAGTTGTTCATTGATTGCTTTTTTATACATGCCTTGACCAGGGGGCTACAGCAGGCTGAGTGACCCCTTACTCAAGCCAGTGACCTTGGGCTCAAGCTGGTGAGCCTTGCTCAAACCAGATGAGCCCGCGCTCAAGCAGGCAATGTTAGGGTTTCAAACCTGGGTCCTCTGCGTCCCAGTCCGACGCCCAATCCACTGCACCACTGCCTGGTCAGGCATATTCTTACAAACATTCTGGTGAGAGACGGTTTATGGAGACCAGACCAGTACAACAGAACTCAGCATCTGCTATGCTGAGTTTTTATACACCAAAGCTCCCCCAGCAGGAGTGCTGCTCCTGCTCTGGGTGGCATTCAGACCCCCTCGGCCTGACACAGCCATTCCTCAGCATTCCTGCAAAACCTGCTCCCCCTGACAGCCATTCCACTGCTGTCAGGTCTGCCTGCTGTCCCCACTGGTATCATGACGCCATGACCCACCACCTAATCGCTTTTAGTCTCTTTGCCCCTTTTCCCTTCTCTAGATCCTTCCCTGCTCCCAATTTCAGACATCTTAAGAATGACGGTGGACTAGGTTTTAACACGTGAGTAGGAAAGGGAGCCCCAGAAAACAGGAAGTCCTGCGTGGAGTCGCTGGTGCCCTTCATGGGATTTCCACACATTAACCGCATTTCAGGGTTTCCCTTCTGGCTTTGTTTCCTTGGCTGTGTTTCCTTTAGTTACACTGGTGTTGTAATCAACTGTGTCCGCTGCAGCCCCTTCCCTGTGGTGTGGGCACATTTCCTTTTATTTCCTTTTTCTTTTTTACAGGGGGTGCACAGTATGATCAAAATCACATTATCCTCAACACGGCCAGCAAGGAGAGGCTGACACAGGTGTGGGAGGCCATGGTCCTGTGACCCTGAACATGCAGGGGAGAGAGAGTCTCTGGAGGCCTCCAGGCCGCCGTAGGGGGAAGAAAACACACGGCTGCTGACGCAGAAGCAGGCGGCAGGGCACGCCTCCCGTCACTGAAGCCACGCCCACGCCACTCTGCTGGGACCGGGCGACCTCTCACCTCCTCAAAGGACTGTAATGGTTTTAAACCAGTAATTCTTCTTTCATTTCTTGCCTTTAATTTCCTTTCAGCAGCTGCTTAAACAGGTTCCCTCATTAGCAGCTTTTGGGTGTTTGTTAAAAATGTTACATCAAGACTTTAAGACTAAGTTCATTTTAAATTATGTCCAAAGATAATGACAGGAGAGAACAGAACAAATGTACTCACTTTGTAGACCTACCTACAAATCCCTGATCCTGTAACGGGAAGGATGAAAACCTATGTCTGTAGGGTAGATGCTGTTTAGCATTTGAGAAGAAATAATGGAATAAGCCTATAGTTTTGGTCCTTGACCTTCTGTTTTCTGGAATCACTAATTATGCTGTAAAGCAAAGTGGGGAATTATATATTCAGATATAGTATAAGGAACTGAATGCGTGTAAACAAAAACTTTTCTGTTAATATTAAAAATGAGTACATTTAAAAGATTTCATGTCCATGTCTGCTGACATTTATGAGCAAGATTTGGATTATTTTAACTCACACACGGGCTGCCCCAGAATGTCACAAATGGGTGATTCGGGCGTTTCCTACAGATGCTGCTGGAACAGTATTGCCATGACCTAATTTATTAGCCGGGCTCATTCATCTAGAACTAGTTCTGAAGTGATGCTATGCAGTCCTTGGCTAAACTCAGGTCTTTCGGCCTGACTTCCTGCCTCCTGCCCAGCTGCACTGGCCGGGGGCCCACATGGGGCCACATAGCTGCGATGGCCACAGCCATGCTTGGGGACAGCTTTGGGCTTGGGGTAGAGCAGCCCTGAGCTCGCTCACTTCGGGCAGCAGAAGTGAGATGCGGAAGGCTTGGCAGGATGACCCAGTCTCTTCCAGAAGGAAAGGAAAGGAGGCCTTCAGTGATGCCTGTTGGTCAAATCCTAGAACTCTGAAAACCCTAAAATTCATCAGGCATTTCAGTGAAAATTGAATGTTTCACTGCTGACGATACCTTGCCCTTACGGTGCTGTTCAGAAAGTGCGTACTCATTTTGAACAAAACTGCCAAAAAGTCCTTAATGACACTCTTCCTCTTTCTGTCACCCTGTTGTCCTTGTCACCGCATGTTGGGGCTCTCACAAGAATAAATCTTGTTTCCTTTTCATCTGCTCCACTGTTTTTCTGATTCTAAAACGCTGACCCTCCCTGGAGTCTGTGGGGGGCACCGGGGGTCATCAGAGGGGCACTTTGGTTGAAACAATGTCTATATGTGTCCAGCAGCTGCCAACACGTTTCGTCCTTAGATGTACAGCTCTGCCTGCCAGCCTCCGTCAGCTCACCCAGCGTGGGGGGCATTCAGCAGCAGCCTCTGTCAAATTTATCTTTTGAATAAACCTGTTTCTGGTTAACTGTATTGATGGAATTGGATCGAGTCCTTTCAGCAGCTGTCATAGCACTTCAGAGTGGGCTGGCAGGCTAGAAACAAACGTCTGACTGACTAGGACAGAGCATCAGGGATTCTGGAGTGAAGGCAGGGAGAGGTGCTGACTCCCTCTTTGCAGACTCAGTAGGGAAAGGGTGCATCCACCCTCCCGAGGAGACAGGAGGGGGGAGAGGTCCTGCCTGAGTTTGCCTGCACTCCCCCTGGGGAGCACGGAAGGGAAAAGAGCCGACACTGTTCAGGTGAAGTCAATGTGGCTTTATCCACAACTGAAAACATTGTTTCTTTGGGATAAATTTGTAGTGATGAGACAATTCCGGAGTAAAGCCCTCATTCCACACATCACTAAATGAGTGCTGAGGGGAATAAACTTTAGAAAGTTACTCAAACAGGTCTACCTCAAAAGCTAACATGAGAGTCTAGGGTGCAGTACTGTGGAGTACAACAGGAGATAAATACCCTGAATGAATGAAGGGCAGATAGAGATTCAAAAGCCAAAACGGGCTTCTGGGTGAGAAACTTAAATGTAGGCATTTCGTGTCAGAAACTGGAGAGCTTGGAGCCCCCTGGAATGGTGGTAATGTCCACGGAAAAGTCCTCCTTACTGCTGAAGGAGGTCTAGCCCTTATTTAAAAAGTGAGAAATTTGAGCATCACCTTTCAGGTTCTAAGAGAGTGAACCAAACCACTGGCCGGAGTTGTATATGTGACCCTAAGAGTGAGAACTAAGGGCTGTTCTGACCACAGGAGAGCAGAAGAATGAAAATCAGAGGAGCCCTGGGCCAGGTAAACAGTGCTCACTGCCGAGCCCAGGAAGGACCTCGCTTTACGCAAGCTCTTCCTACTGCCACCGTTCACACCCTCGAAAGCTTTAGTATCTCACTGACATTAGAACAATAACATCAGTTCAGCTCCTAGGACAGAGGGTGGCACACCATCTGCACGTCTGGTGCGAAAACAGCTTAACAAAAACGCGCCGTCTGATTTCACAGACGAGTCCAGGCGGGGCACTTTCCACGTCCCAGCTGACTGGCGTGTCCCTTGTGCATGGCCGACAGGAGGGCAGGGACACGTGAGGGGCAGGTTACATCAGAAAGCATCCTGAGCAGCACGGAATGATGTGTGGAGGGTGGTGGTGTGGCTATAAATCAACCTCTGTGCTCAGTTCAGAAGATAGGAAATTACTGACAAATAGCGTTTTGTTTTTGTTTTTTATACCAAGGAACTTATAGTCTAATCTGGAAAGGGAAGGCTAGAAAGAAGGCTGGGCCAGCAGGCACTCCCCAAATAAGAGCAGCAACAATCACCAAACTGAGTATTTATTTAAATGACATTAATTACAGTCTTTCCTCGTGCGTGTCCTCTTTCCACCTTCAGAAAGGCTTCTGGAACTTCAGAAAAAGGAAAGGTTTTTTCAATAACTGGCTGAATCTGTAAAACACAAGAAGAGGTTTACAAGACTGGTGGGCAAGAAAACCAATGTCTGTGAAGGCAGATGATGTCTGCAATTAGTCCCTTCAGGAAGACAGACCCAGTCTCTCTCTCTCTCTCTCTCTCTCTCTCTCTCTCTCTCTCTCTCTCGGGTCCGTCCTGCGCACCCAGGTTAGGAGCTCACCCCCAGGCCATGCCTGCTGGGGCTGCTGCACCTGCTCCTGTCTGCTCCTCCTCTCCGCAAGGTGGCCCAACACCACCACGCAGTCTCACTTCTGTTCTATGCCGGTCCTGTCACT
The DNA here is from genome assembly GCF_036850995.1 of Saccopteryx leptura. Taxonomy (NCBI): domain Eukaryota; kingdom Metazoa; phylum Chordata; class Mammalia; order Chiroptera; family Emballonuridae; genus Saccopteryx; species Saccopteryx leptura. Next base: position 56,308,390 of record NC_089505.1, on the reverse strand, counting down.
CTCCTACTCAGCCCTGCAGTAGCTGCCAAGCCCAGCGTTCTGAAGCCACTGCCATCCCACACTCGGCCCTCCGGCAGACGCCAGGCTTCCCCAAAACGGCCTGCCTGCCCCTGAACGCTGTGTGGCTGTGCCTCTCCTCTGTGACTGCCACCACCTTCCCGCCCAGGTCTCACACTACCCTGCCTGACCTCCCCGTCTGCAGGCTCTCTCTTTGAACTGCTACAGGACCCACATGGCCCTTTTCACAGACTGCTTGTCACAGCTGAGTACACATCCAACCCACCCTGTTCTGTATGGTAAACACCAAAGAGGGCGTCCCAAGGTTCCACTGTTCAAGTCCCTGTGGCCCCTCCCAGGAAAATCACAGAATGAGGACAGATTGTTTTGTTTTAATATGTTAAATGTTTGCTATATATCCACTCGACCAGAGGTTAGAGTACCTGTGGTGTAGTCACCTCTTCTGTGTCCTCCACAACACCCAGAACAGTGCCGGGCACGTGGCAGGAGCTTAATAAACACCGAGTATAGTCTATGACAAAGGAGGCAAGAACATACAGCGGGGTAAAGACAGTCTCGTCAATAAATGGGGTTGGGAAGACTGGACAGATGCATACCAAAAAACATGAAATGACCAGTTTCTTACACCATATACAAGAATAAACCCAAATGGATTGAAGATTTAAATGTAAGAACAAAAACCACAAAAGTCCTTAAAAAAATAGGCAGTAAACTTTGACATCGCTCTTAGCAATAATTTTTTGAATATAACTCCTTGGATAAGGGAAACAGAAAAATAATCAAGTGGGACTATACCAAACTATAAACATTTTGCACAGTGAAGGACACCATCAACAAAACAAAAAGACAACCCACTGAATGTGAGAAGATACTCGTCAATGCTACATCCAATAAAGGGTTAATATCTAAAAATACATAAGGAACTCATACAACTTAACACCAATCTGATTAAAAAATAGACAGAAGACCCCAATAGACATTTCTCCAAAGAGGATATACAAGTGGCCAGTAGACATATGAAAAGATGCTTAATGTCACTAATCATCAAAGAAATGCAAATTAAAACCACAATGAGATATCACCTCACACCTGTCAGAATGGTGCCCATCAGTAAAGCAAAAAACAACACTGGTGAGGATGTGGAGAAAAGGGAACCCTCATGCACTGTTGGCAAGACTGTAAACTGGTGCAGCCACTGTGGAAAACAGTATGGAGCTTCCTCCGAAAATTAAAAATAAAACCACCATATGACCCAGCAATTTCACTTGTGTGTATTTCTATGAAGAAAACCAAAACACTAATTTGAAAAAGATATATGCACTCCTATATTCACTGCAGCATTATTTATAATAGCCAAGATATGGAGGCAACCTAAGTGTCTACTGATAGACGACTGGCTAAAGAAGATATAATACATATAAACAATGGAATATTACTCAACCATAAAAAAGAATGAAATCTTGCCATTTGTGACAACATGGACGGACCTAGAGGATATTATGCTAACTGAAGTCAGTCAGAGAAAGACACATACCATACAATTTCACTTACGTGTGGAATCTAAAAACGAACAAACAAAACAGAAACACACTCATAGACATGGAGAACAAAACTGATGGTCATGGGGAATTACAGTAACATTGTCAGTAACTATGTTGGTGCCAGATGGGAACTGGAAATGTCAGGGTGATCACTTTATAAATTATAGGAGTATCTAAACACTATGTTGACACCTGAAACAATTATAATACTGTATGTCAAGTGTAATAAAAAGCTTTTTTTAAAAAAAACAAAAATAAAAGACAGTTAAAAAAATTTTTTTTTAATGTGACAGGTGAAAACTAGTAAAATAATTGGGAAGCAGGAGTTGTACGTGGCGATCTGGGCCTGAGGAGAGTCCCACTGGAACTGCCCTGGGAGATGGGCTGACAGCGAAGCCGCCGTCAGCGTGGACAGGAGAGCCCTCGGCCGGTGCAGGAAGGCCTGACTGCTGCTCCCAGGTCCCCACCCGGCCATCCAGCACTCAGCCTAACACCTCCTGCCGGAACTAGGGCCCAGGAGCCTCTTCCCATGCGGACCTCCTTTCCAAAGCTGCAGCAAAATCGCTAACTGCCCGCAGTGGACTACCTCCCACAGCTCCACAGGCCGGGACAGGCTGTCACAGGCCAACGCACATTCTTCCTGACACTTCCTTTTACAAGGGGAAGAGGTGTCCTTGTGGTGCCAGATGGGTGACTTTCACAGCTCAGCCACCAGAAGAGCACCTCCAAAGAGCTGGAAGTCCTTTGTACACACAAATCACAGTAAGCTCTTAATAAAAGTAACAGCAGGTATACACTGCCCTCCCAGTGACAGGTACTCTTCTAAGTGCTCTACATAGTTTACTTCATTTAATCCCTATACCCACCTTATGAGGTAGGTACTATTCCCATTTTTGAGATGAAGAAATTAAGGCACAGAGTGAAGTAAGTTGCCTGGCACATAACTGCCAAGTGAGAAGGCAGAATTCAGTCTGGCACCAGAGCCTGTGCTCTCTGCTGCTCACTGAGCCTTTCCTGTATCGTCAGCTGCTATTTACATCTACTCCTAATGTCTTAAGCTGGCCGAAAAGGTAGCCAAGGACTATAATGGTTTATCACAGCCTGCATTTTGGCTGGCCCACCTCACGCTAAGGCAGCGGTTCTCAATCTGTGGGTCGCGACCCCGGCGGGGGTAGAACGACCAAAACACAGGGGTCGCCTAAAGCCATCGGAAATACATATTTTATTTAAAAATGTATTGTATAATAAATATGTATTTTCCGATGGCTTTAGGCGAACCCTGTGTATTGTATAATAAATATGTATTTTCCGATGGCTTTAGGTGACCCCTGTGTATTGGTCGTTCGACCCCTGCCGAGGTCGCGACCCACAGGTTGAGAACCACTGCGCTAGGGATCATGCCAGCTGAGGATCTGGTCTCTAAGCTTTGTATCCAGGCCACCCAGATGGCAGATGTAGGATACAGATGCCACCACTCCCATCTTCGCCTATAGAGGATATCCCTGACTAGTAATCGTGGGCCTCCCCGGCAAGCGGGCCATGACTTTGGAATCTGCCTCAACACGGCAGCCACTACATACAGACCTGAGCTGGCTTGGTAGACAAAACCGAATGGAAGGCATTCAAGTTGTGTCTTGCATATCCCACATGAAACTTCCTGAACCCACCACTCTCTTTAAAGTCTCTAGGACACTTTTCTGGATGCTGATTACCTGAAAAGGAATCACCTGAGTGCATGCTTAAAATGCAGAGTCCTGGGCCTGCTGTTAGACCTAAATCAGAATCTACAGGGATCCAGTGCACACAATACATTTTAAATGCATTTCCCAGGTGAGTTTTCTGCACACTAGCGTAGGAATCGCTGCAGCCTTCTGTTCTGTGCTGAGGCTCCCTCACTCAGACCATACACATATTTATTCATCCCACGAAGACGGATTGTGTGCCTTCTAAGTGAGAGGCACTAATCCAAAGCAGATACACAAAGCGTGCACCTAAGACAAATCAAGAAAAGAAGGGAGACAATGACATCAACTGGCCACTGAGCAGTGGACACCACTCGCATCAACACAGCGGCCACAGCGCAGCGTCAGGTCACAGCGGGGCCCTGACTCCACCTGCTGCAATCCAGAGAGCGCGGCCTTGGCTCACCGCGCTGGGCGCCAGGCCTCTGCCCGGGCCCGGGGCCGGAACTGATGACACAGGCCACTGCAGCGCCTGCACAATTTAATCTGCCTGCTCAGCCTATTGTGGCAAATAACCCCAGAAGGCTGACTGTGGCATAATGAGTCATTCAGCTCTTCTCGTAAGTGACAATGAAAAAAAAGGCTTTCGATGAACAGGCAGGCAAATGCCTGTGTTGGCTGAACATGTGACAGCTAACGGAGATTAGTGGATAATGAGGCAGTGTCGGCCTACGGCCTCGCATCAGACTTACAATGCTTGTTTTTTATGGACTAAGGGGTCAGGGTGAAAACCCAGAGAAGGGAAACAAAGATGAGTCGCACTGAGGTGGGGACATTATGTGATGACACTGCGCTAGCCCACCCAGCACAGGGAGCCCGTTATAAAGCATGAGCGCTCAACACCCCACTTCCCTCCACTCACGGGGCTTGCAGCCGATCAGGGGACAGATGCCCACGGCAGCGCACCCTCTCAAGTCCTGGGCCCAAATTTGGGGTCTCCAGATTGTGCCTCACCTTCCTTAGAGGCTGCAGAGAGCCAGGCCCCGGGTCTGGCGCTTGTTGCCTGCCATGACTTCCATGAGAAGATAGATAGGGACAGTGGGAGCCTATCTATGCCCCCCCCCCGTGACCAGCGCCTGCCCCCCCTCTCCAGATTGTGCCTCACCTTCCTTAGAGGCTGCAGAGAGCCAGGCCCCGGGTCTGGCGCTTGTTGCCTGCCATGACTTCCATGAGAAGATAGATAGGGACAGTGGGAGCCTATCTATGCCCCGCCCCCGTGACCAGCGCCTGCCCCCCCTCTCCTCCCACCTGGCAATGAACACTGACGCTTGCTGGCCTCTGGGCAAGGCCCTGTCTGACCCTTGAGGGGAAGAGGAAGGAAAGCCCTCCCCCACAGAGCCCAGGAAAGCAGGTGGACGAGGACTTGGTGAGACAGGCACAGCAGAGGCGGAGGGCTCCCCTCAACTCCCAGTGACCAATACAAAACAGGAGAGGTTCAAGGCCATCTACACACTAAGCAAGCTGACGTGAGAGACTGGGAGCCGAGCCACAGTGCTAAGTGCTAAGGGCAAGGTCAGAGCCATCAGCAGAGGAGCCAGAGTTCGGGTCCAGGCCCCCCGATTTCATGACTGCACGGCAACAGGGCGGTGGGGAGTGAAGCTCCAGTCAGTCTGCCCACCTCCTCCCCAGACCTCAGCCCCAGCCTCAGCCCCCATGGGATGTGGAGGCCACAGGCCCCAGAGGGTGGGGTGTGAGGAGAGACAGACAAATGACAAACACCAAGGGTGACCTAAGGGCTCCTGACACGAGTCCCAGTCCCTGTGGACTCAGGGCAGCGGTGACAGGACCACAGTTCTAGCACTGACCTCTGAGATAGGGTCCGTATTTCCAGGGTCGGGGTAAAGGGGATAGGGGACTTAAAACTGAGATGAAAGAGGCAAACTGTTTGGATTTGCTATTTCTGGAACGTCCTGCCCTACACAGACAAGACAAAGCTGGAAGACGGAGTAAGGCGGGGGTGGGAATGGGTGTGGGGGTGGGGATCCTCTCCAAGGGAGTGAAAGTGCCCATTCTGGAAAGCACCCAGGACCTGTCCCTAGGCCCCCCTGAAGGCGTGAGGAGAAACTCCACTGACATCTCCTTACAGAAACAACTCCAGCAGCATCAGAAAAATGCCCGGCGCACCCAGGCTTGAGATCCCTGATACCTACATATCCGCAGGATAACCCTCCTCTACTGGTTCTAGGACTCAGCCGCTAAGCCTTGCCTTCTTTCTACGGAGGAAAAAATCCATTGCAAGTAAAAAGCTTAATGTTTTTTTACAAGGTAATTCATTGCTTGAACTAGGGCCTGGCCATCCCACAGGGGTCTTAGAAACTGCCTGACTCTGAACTTGGTACATTTTTCTCTAAAGCTGCACTCACCAATAGGGTAACCTCTAACCACATGTGGCTCTTTCAATTTAAATCAATCAAAAGTAAATAAAATTAAAAGTCAGTCCCTCAGTGGCACTAGCCACCTTCCAAGTGTCCACCGACCACGGTGGCCGGCGCTGCCTGCCTGCACAGTGCAGACACCTTCACCACTGCCGAGCTCTGAGGCAGCATTGCTTGGACGGCAACTCCGTCACATACATCTCTCCACACCCTCCTGGGTGAAGGAGACTGCTAGTGGGCCGTCAGTAACTGTATTGAATTAAATTCAAATGAGTTCATAGAAACTATTCGGATGTTGGCTAAAATAAAGAAACACATATCTTTGTCATCACTCAACCAAGAAGTTTGGCTGGTCATCTAGGATCTTCAATAGACCTGTGAAAGTTAAGAACATGACATCAAAGATCCTTAATAATTACATGAGGAATGTGTGCAAAGAAACCTACTCAAAAAGCTGGAAGGGTACACAGAAAATTCTCCCTCCCACACTTGATCCCAAGCCATCTAGTTCCCCGCCTCAGGAGCAACCAATGTTTCAAATTGCTTTCATATCTTTCGAGATATTTTAGGCTTGAGGCAGTCAGAACCCCCAAAGATGTCCACATCCTCATCTCCCAAGCCTGTGAATATGATAACTTACTTTGCAGAAGGGTCTCTGCAGATGAGATTAAGTTCAGGATCTTGAGAGGGGAGAACTAGGTGGGCAGGCCCAACTTAATCAAGGAGGATGAGTCAGAGAGAGAGAGAGATGATACTGTAAGCAGAGGTCAAAGGGTGCAAGGCCACGAGCCAAGGAACATAGCCTCCAGAAGCTGGAGAAGGCAGGGCGCAGACCCTCCCACGGCCTGTCTCCAAGGGAAGGCAGTCCTGCCGATCCATCTTAGACTTCTGACCCTCAGAACTAGGATAATAAGCTTGTGCTGTTTTAAAGCCACAACACATACGGTAATTTGTTACAGCAGCAACAGGAAACTAATACATGCATATAAAGGCAAATATGTATAAATATTTTCCTTCAAAACACAGTCATGTTTATCAGTGGCTGACGATGGGCTAAAGGCTCTGCCTCACCACCTCCTCTCAGACTGGAAAGATACTGAGAGATTCAAGAGGAGGATTTTGTAGATAGAATTCAAACTCTTCCTATCTAATGTCTGGATGACTGAGCAAGTAGAAAACAATGAAGGGTCTATGACAGATTTATTTTTTTAAATGTTTTGGCCCAATCTTAAAGGCAGCAAAAGGTAGTAGAGGGAACTTTCTCAGAGGTCATGAGACCCGGGCCTTGTCAAGGTCTGTGACCTTGAAATACGTAATTTAATCTCTTAGAGCCTTCATCTCTCCAAATGTGACAGAGGCAGGATGGGGACTGGAGGGAGGTGGGGACAGTAAATTAGATATGAGCTAGATTTTCCTGTTTTTAATCTTTGAGTATGCTAATCAATGATATATATTTGGCCCAAATATTATTGGCCATAGCCCTCCCACCCCCCACAAAAAAAGTTTGCTAAGTAGTATAAAAACAGGAAATGTTTATTGTATGTAGCAGAAATGGCAATAGACTGTTAGCACAAAGAACTATTTCAGGAACAGTTCATTACACTCAACGTGCTAATTATGAATCATTCTCCGTATCAGCCTATTGATACCCAGAACCTCTTTGGAATAGCCAAGACACCGGTAACACTAACTGTATCTGACAGGGAGAATCTCAGTGACTGAGGGACAAGAGTCAAAGGAAGATTTCTTGAAATTACTTTTTTTACCTTTTTGATTCTGAACCTTGTGAATGTATATTTATTTAAAAACTTAAAGTACTTTAAAAGAGTAAGCTCTTTTGGTTCATGGCTTCACAGTGTCAAAAAACAACTACAGATCCTCTACCAGATACCTGCTAATTAGAATCATTAGCACTTGGCCAAAGCTTGGAAGAATGCTTAGGGACAGACAGACAGGAACGGAGAGAGATGAGAAGCATCAATCATCAGTTTTTCGTTGCGACACCTTAGTTGTTCATTGATTGCTTTCTCATATGTGCCTTGACCACGGGCCTTCAGCAGACCGAGTAACCCCTTGCTCAAGCCAGTGACCTTGGGTCCAAGCTGGTGAGCTTTGCTCAAACCAGATGAGCCTGCACTCAAGCTGCCGACCTTGGGGTCTCGAACCTGAGTCCTCCGCATCCCAGTCCGACGCTCTATCCACTGCGCCACCGCCTGGTCAGGCGATGCCTCAACCATTTTAACAACTTTTACTGACCACACGATATGTAAGTAGACCTGTTACATACTCCTTTCTGATTTTCAAGTTTAGGCAATCAATGACCTGTCACGCCCACAAAGGAGTATGCACAGTAAGAGAGCCGACCTTATCATGGCATCCAATGTCACATATCAAATTCAGTCTCAGAGCCCTTAACTGTCAGAAATTACTTCTGAGCCCAAATAACTCTGGTTAGAAGGCCAAAAGAACACTTCCTCACACCCCCTCATTAGAGGATACCTCAAGGGCATCTTTATTTCTATCAGGTCCTTTTTAGCCATTCTACCAGTTATCTGCCAAATTTAATAGGTACATATACACAAGTAACCTCTCTTCTCTGTTTCATAAATAGTAATTTCCAGGTAGAGAGAAAGAAACAGTATTTTGGATACAAAACAACAATGGTAAGCACGTCAACAGCCGGGAACAGACCTCAGGACAAACACAATTGTGTGGTGGACTTCTGCAGGACGAGGACCTCTTAATAATGGGGTTCCAGCTACGTGAGCACTTTGTAGGTCTATGGGTCAAATTATGTCACAAGAGTTTATTCCCTTCTTCCTAGAAATGAGTAAGCATCCCAAGGGATGTGGGAAGAACCCTACAAAGAGGCACTTACACGGTCATACTAAGGCTGACCCCGTCTACCCAGCACACATTAGGACTCTGAAGTCTGAGAAGAGGCATGCAAATTTGGAACCAAAAAATTTGGGAAAGAGTAATAGGTCTTTACTATCATACAGTTCCTTGGCTATAACAGGATTAAAACGAACAAACAAACAAAAAACTAAATGCACAAAAGGCAGTGAGTAGTTCCTAAAAACATCCCATTCCTAAGCTGATGGAAAGATGGAATGGGCCAGCGAGGGGCAGGCGCCAGCAGCGCAAGCCCATCCCAAAGGGTCCTTCATCAGTGGCTTCGCAGGGATCACGTGGTGGTGAGGCTGGTCCTGCTCCGTTCCCTTTCCCCGCCCACCAAAACCGACAAGGAGAAAGACATCTTATCTGAGCCCCAGCTCAGTCATCAGCACTGAGCATGCTGCTGAGTGGTGGGGACGGGAAAGCACAGCACTGGGAGCCAGGAAGTACAAGGTAAGGGCCCACTTCTGCACATGAGCATGACCCACGACCTCTTTGAGCCAGTTTTCTCATCTGTAAAGTGAGAATGATGTTTTCTATGCCCTCCAGGGTGAATAAGGTTCTCCACACTGTAATTCCATATAATCTCTCAATAAAGTCAGAAAAAAGCACCAAAATACGAGTTTGTCTTCTGGGTCATTCCTGCAGAGATAGACTACCAGGGCCACCAAGAACACGTAGGAATGCAGACAGACAGGCAGGAGCTGAGGAGCCTTTCTGCCCTCACAGCCCTCAAAGACACGACCAGACGACCACAGCAGTCCTTCCCCACAATGCCCACGCAGGACAGACACGGGCAGCCAGAAAACCAGCCCATCATCCCCACAAAACCTCTGTCCGTCCTCAGCCACGTCCTGCTCACTGTCCTCTCAGGCTGAGCATTCACTGGCCCTTGATTTCATTACTCCGGCCAAGGGACAGGAGACCCGGGGACTGACTGCTAGTCCAGCTCTGCTGGGCCTGGGTTCCAGTGTGTGGTCTCCTTGCCCACCTGGACACCCGCGGCCCTCCGGCGCAGTCTCGTCTTCGGACTGAGGTGCCCCAGAAGCAGTGCTACTGTAAACTCACAAGGGTGCCCCACCTCGGGGCAGACTGCCATCACAGTGGCTTCTTTCAGGACCATCACCAAAGTACTAGCAGCCCAGCTACAGATCCCAGCTCTGCTAACCACTAACACTGTCCTTGGGAAATCCTGTAACTTCTCTAGGCCTGCCTCCATCCATAAACCAAGAGCATCAGACCAGATGGTGTAAGCCCTTTGTGAGATACAGCAGTCTGTGTCTATGATTCAAATGGAGCTAGAAGAGAACACAGCACTTAGACGTGGCCGTGTGAGGTAGCGTCTGTGTGGGTCGAGCCCACCTCTGCAGAGCTCCCACTGACGAGGCTTGGCGGCCAAGTCACTGAGACGACAAGGAACACTTGAGCACTCAACAGGCTGCACATACCTTCCCCTCATCCACCAGTTTTGCAATGTCGTCTAGATCCAGACCGCTGGCCATGAAAAAGGCCCAGCGATAATGGACTCCTTGCCAGAAATGCTAAAAAGAAAAAGAAAAAGACATGTTAAATATAAGAAAAGATAAAATCTGACTAGATGCAAATTTAGAGACAATTTTCTGGATGACGAAGACAAACGGATTTCCCACTTCATGCTGACCCCTTAGCACAGTGACGGACAGATAGTGGATGCTCCACACATGTTTAGTAAATAAATGAGTGAACAACGAAATACCCATGTGAACTCAGGCTTCTTTACCAGCTTGTGCCTGACAAGCAGGTAAGCCCAGGAAAGCCTTCCTTACAACTGCCATCCAGGCAGCCTTGCACACTCATCTTCCCCGCGGGAGGTCGGGGCCCAGACCGCCAGGCCTGCGCTGCTTAGGTCTGAGCGAAGCCCCGCGGGACCAGAGAAGAGCTCTCCATCTAACTGAAGAATTCTCTGGAGGCAATAAGACACCAAAATATGATCTTAGATAAAACATCCAATCACAGTTATTTTCTGGCTCTAAGAACAACTGTTTTTTTCTTGTGTTTTTTATTTTTTAAAGACTTCTTTTGATTTGAGAGAGAGAGAGAGAGAGAGAGAGAGAGAGAGAGAGAGAGAGAAGGGGGAAGAGCAGGAAGCATCAACTCTCATATGTGCTTTGACCAGGCAAGCCCAGGGTGTCGAGCCAGCGACCTCAGCGTTCCATGTAGACACTTTATCCTCTGTGCCACCACAGGTCAGGCAATAATACAATTTTAAAAGTAAAACAGAGTGTAAAGTTTTTTTTTTGTTTGTTTTTTTTTGTTTTTTTTGTTTTGTTTTTTTTTTCTTTCATTTTTCTGAAGCTGGAAACAGGGAGAGACAGTCAGACAGACTCCCGCATGCGCCCGACCGGGATCCACCCGGCACGCCCACCAGGGGCGACGCTCTGCCCACCAGGGGGCGATGCTCTGCCCATCCTGGGCGTCGCCATGTTGCGACCAGAGCCACTCTAGCGCCTGAGGCAGAGGCCACAGAGCCATCCCCAGCGCCCGGGCCATCTTTGCTCCAATGGAGCCTTGGCTGCGGGAGGGGAAGAGAGAGACAGAGAGGAAAGCGCGGCGGAGGGGTGGAGAAGCAAATGGGCGCTTCTCCTGTGTGCCCTGGCCGGGAATCGAACCCGGGTCCTCCGCACGCTAGGCCGACGCTCTACCGCTGAGCCAACCGGCCAGGTCTGTAAAGTTTTTTTATGCATCATGGCTGGTCTTTCCCTATAATTACAGTAAGCCCCAAGCTACCTAATTTATTATGGGACAAAACATCCCCAGGCGAAGGTAAGAAATAATCTTATACCAAGAGGGTACACACCACTCATATACCTACTTTGAATTGTTATTATTTATTATTATTGGGCCATGATCAAAATACCAAGTGAGCTGAGGTTCTCCATGACACCTCAGTGACCTGGCCAACCACACTTCATAGGGGGGTGGGGGAGGAGCCACACAGAAGCCGCCTCCCTCCCCACGCCCATCCACCGGGAAGGGGAGCTTGGGCTTCCTCCCCAGCTCACCCTGCACCCTGCAGCCCAGCCCTCAGCTCCCACCGCAGTGTGCAGCTGCCTAGTGCAGTGGGGCCCTGCTGCCCTAGCTCGGGCACCTCGCAGCTGTGCTCTTTAGGCCAGACTGCTCCTTCCCGCCCAGCTTCTGGCCTGCAGGTGACACCACCGCCTAGTGCTCAGGGTTGTCTGAAGGATTACCCAAGAATGTCAGATAAGTGTCTGACACATAACAAGTACACAATACATATTTATCTAGTGCTATAAGTAAAGCTTACTGAAGAAAGGGTGACGTGGATCAGTGTTTAAGGCTATAGAAAGAAAGACAAAGCCAAGCGGTTGACTGTTTGGTCGAGGGGCCCTACCGTTTACTGTCTGACCTTGAACAACTGTGAGAGTTAAAGGAGTCACTATTAACAGTTACCCCAAGACCACAGATGCAAACAGAAGCGAGCTCGCCGTAGGATGGGCTGACAGACATGGACTCCCGTCAGCCCACAGGGTAGCAAGGCAGTCTCCAGGGAGTTTGCTCTCGGCTCAGAGCAGCCTCAACATGCTCTTCAAAGCCTATCATTTTCTATGTATATTAGAGCACGAGAGAGGCTGGGAAGCTCTGGGCTAGGAACTAACCTAGAAAAGCAAAGCAAAATAAGTACCGTTTGAAGCACTGAGATTGTCCCAAGCTTCTAGGGGGCCAAGTAATCACAGTCGCAGACCTACTCATGTACTCCCCGCTAAGGTGTGGCCTTACCGACTACAATTTAAACATTCTGGTAACTGTTTAGGGTTTTAAAGAAGGAACAAGTCATAACCACCACGTCCACAATTCTTTACAGCAGGCTGCCCTGTAAAGCGAAACTTGGGGTCTGCAGCAGCAGAATTCGCCTGTTCTGCTCCAAGGGGTCTGTGTGTTTTTCCAGGCCATTACGGGAGCGAGTAAACCAACGCAGACAGGAGAGCCTGGAGCATTACAATGAGGCTTTAACTGTGCACATTCTCAGAAAGACATCAGAAACTACTTAAAAGGTTTTCACATGAGATTACTACTATCATCTTTCAAGGAGGGGAGAGGGAAAATGGAGAGAACTATGGCTGCTTTACTCTCAGAGGACAGCTCTGAAGGTTAAATTGTACATGGTCTGACTGCAGTACAAACTGTAAAACCTTATAGAAATCTTAAACTTATATTTTAAAGCTCTTGGAAAGCCTGGGTTTAGTGAAAAGGGAAAGAGAGACACAGGACACCTAAGACTCCTTTGTCCAGCACAGCGCCTGCGCACACCATTCTGGCAGCCGCCTGAGGCGGGCGCAAGCTGAGGCCGCAGTCCGAGCTGCAGTGTCCGCCCGCGCCCACGCAGTTCCAAAGAACTGGGAGCGGCCTCCTCTACCACAGCTCCTCTTTGCTGCCTCCGTGGGTTAGTTAGCACACGGGATTTGAGAGACCAAAGTCTAAGTTTCACTCCTCAAAAGGTCCCAAATTAATTTCTAGAATTAAAAAAAGTTAAGATCATTCTCAAGCCAGTCATCTCATAAACACGGGACAGTGGTAGAGGGCTCCACACAGTGACCCACCACCTTTTATTATAAAGGAACCGTCTCCCGCCTTTTCCCCCGAGTCTGAAGTATTTTATCTAATTAATGAAATAGAATTTATCTTCATTTTTTATCATTTTACCACTAATCCAGATTTTAAACCAATGATCTATAATTACCAACAGTGTATAACATGAAATTATACAAGCCTCTGCCATCATTATGACAAGAGGCTATCATGTAAAGAAGAGAGCAGACTCCCAGGCTACGCTCCGTCCTGTGACTCAGGCTGATCGACCCTCGTCCGGGGCCTGCCACTCACCGGATGTGGTCAGTGGGTGACGGAGCTTCTTCCTACCCTGGTAACAGTGACCTTTTTATCAGTCAAGCTGACTAATTAAGTCTCAGAAACTCTCAAAATGCCATCAATAGCTAGTTTCTGATCCACCCGGGATACGCAGTGTTAGACAAATTAATGCAATTCCAGAAAAGGCATGATGGTTCTATTAGTCTCAGTAGTCTCACTGAAGTAAGAATACAATTTCCTTCAGGTCTTTGAAATTCAAAAATTGCCCATGGATGGCTAAAGGTCAAAAAGCCCCAGTCTGGGAATCACGGGCATATCTCAACCCCATCAACATATAAACAGTCACCTGCACCTCGTCTTAATAACGTTTTCACCTTCCTCTATAAGAGACTGCATGTGGTGAGACTGGTGAAGACAGAGGGCCATTGGGTAGAGGCAAGAGAAAAGGAGAAGGTGTATCAGGTGGTAATAATAAAGGCTAACACTCAGTAGGAACTTTCTATGTACTAGGCATTGTGTCAAGTTCTTCACCTGGATTATCTCACCGAATTCTGACGATATGAAGTAAGGTAGACGTCCTGTCAGTCCCATTTTACAGGTGAAGACATTGGGTTTAGTGACACTGACTTGCAAGGGCTTCCACAGCTACTAAGTGGAAGCCAGAATGTGAACCCAGTCCATGTGTGGCCCCAGAGCCCATGCTGGTGGCCACAGTGCTATGCTGCCTCCAAGGGAAAAGAAACGGGCCAGGTGGAAGTCAATCTCCAGAAGCATGAGGCCCTTGCTTGCTCTCCCCAGCCAAGACCTGAGTCCCTACCTTTAGGGTCTTAGAACCCATAGTGACGCCGGTCTGCAACATGCCGTCCGCTACGCCCAGCCGGTCCATGTTCAGGAGAAAGGGGGTCACCAAAGTCACGTATGTGGCTCCTGACCATTTCTTGAGGAAATTTAGAGCCCATGTTTCAGTGGATCCACCAACATTATCGAGGATGAAATCAAACCTGGAGAGGAAGAATCAAATCAAAACATCCTGTCAGTCTGTATCCAGGGCTCCCTTTACTCCCATCAGCGGTCAGCTGCAGGGTCCCTTTCAGTGACAGCTCACAGCTGGGCTGTGCCTCCAGCAGAGGGGTGGCTGCTTTGACACAGGAGGACAGGGCATACCCATCTGCCAGATCTTGGGTTGTAATCCAAGATAAGTCAAATGTGACTGACTTTGTCATAAAATCATATTTTCTAATACTATAAGACTGACATAAACAAATGGTTCTTGGTCTGACCTGTGGTGGCGCAGTGGATAAAATATCAACCTGGAATGCTGAGGTTGTTGGTTTGAAACCCTAGGGCTTGCCCAGTCAAGGCACATAAGGGAGTTGATGCTTCCTGCTCTTCCCCCCCCCTCTTTCTTTCTCCCCTCTTTAAAAAGAATAAATTAAAAAACCAAAAACAGAAAAACAACAAGTGGTTCTTAACAAATGATAAACATCTTAGAGTGCTCATAACAGCCCCTCACAACAAAAGTTGTGTAGCCCCACCCTGCCTGTGTAGCTCAGTTAGTTAGAGCATCATCCCAATGCACCAAGGTTGTGGGTTCAATCCCTGGTTAGGGCACATACAAGCATCAACCAATGAACACATAAATAAATGGAACAATAAATTGGTGTTTCTCTCTCTTAAATCAATTAAAAAAAATTTTTTTTAAATATCCAGCTCCAAAAGTCAATACAGTGGTACCTTGAGATATGAACAGACCAACATACGAATTTTTTAAGATATGAGCTGTGACTTGGTCCGTATTTTTGTTTGAGATCCGAGCAAAATTCTGAGATAGGAGTCGTGATTTGGGAAGCTGCCGCTAGTTGGCGTGTTGGCACACGGGTCCAGTATCGGCAGTTTGATATACGAGTTGACTGATTTATGAGCTCAGTTACAGAACGAATTAAATTTGTATCTCACGGTACCATTGTAGTTGAGAAATTAAGATTGCCAAGGTTGAGAAACCCTGACTCAAGCTCTATAAAAACTGCAAAGCTATCTATTCAATATAAGTCAAAGTATTCTGTGGTGCACAGGAAGACTGAAATGACAAGTATGTAAAGTTTTCACTCACAAGAATTATTTGCCTTTAATTCCTCTACAGTCAGAACTGCTTATAGCAGCATCCCCTTCACCTGGATTGTTCTATTTTTGCTTGTTTCATGCATAGCAACAGGATGACGCACAAAGGGAAATCAACAGCCTGCTCTGGGTCTTCAGTCCCACTCTCGCACGCCAAGGAAATCCAGTCGTAAGGGAATCCACAGGGATCAACAGACATTCAACTCCCTACGTCTAATCTAAAACTGCTAATAACCACTACATTCTACTTAAAAGGAATAAACCCAATAAAGCTTTTAAATACTTTTGAAAACAAAAACAAAGATCTATTTAGAGAATGCATGCCTATAAATTAAGCAAACTGATAAATTTCTTTTTGGTAAATCCATTTTCTCTTCTAAATTCATCTGGGTGAAGGCAAACATCCAAACTTCTAAAACCAGCTTCGACTAGCTTTGAGGATCTCGAGTTTTTCATAGGATTAAACTAAAGAAGGCAAATAAAAATGGAAGGATATGAGTGCAGAGAATGACTTCACAAGAAGACTACTGTTTTCACTAGAAAGAGTAAAAATTCTTTTTATGAGTTTAAGTTTCTAAGTTTTCTGCTTTTAATTTTCTACTTCCTTCCCAAATTTTAAATAAACAAACAAAAACAATAATACTTATTTTAAATAGAATTAAGGGCAGCCTGGCATTATAGAATAGGCACCACCTGAAAAAGAAGTCTAGAGACCCGTGGCAGATGCAGCTCTCCCACCAGTGGTGGAGCGGCATGACCTTCATGCAAACCTCATCAGCCTTCCGCCCCCGACTTCAACTGTAACATGGTAGAAAGGGACTGCAGAATTGCAAAGCCCTTTCCTGCTCTAAGATTCTAAGATTCAAATCTAAAAAGCTGTGATTTAGAAGGAGGAACAAATTTATTCTAGATGGATTCAGAGGCCAAACTCCAGGTAGAAGTTATAAAAATCCATTTTAAAGCTGCCAAAAAAAGTAGCAGCCTGCATTTGTAAGCTAGTGAGGTCCTCCAACAGGAAAAGAGTAAGCAAAAGGCATCAGAGCACGCGCCAGAGATGTGGAGGGGCAAACTAGCACAGGTGTGGGAGGCTAGTCTGTGCTACAGTCCTCCACCTGCCAGGTTCTCTGTTCTCTGGTGACATACGCCAGACACATATAAAACTTATGGTGGATTGGGGGCATGGCTTGGCCTTGGCCTCAGTCTCATTGCACAATTTCTGGAGGCAGCAGAAGGTATGAGATCAACCAACACTACTATCTAGAAGCCAGATCTTGAAGCCCAGAGAGGCTTAGGTCCCTGACACGCAGGGAGGAAGGCAGCTGACAAGAGCTCTGGCACCTGAGTTTCCCTCAATGATGCATTAAACAAATATTTTGGGATTTTGCTTATTGAACACTTACTACATACTACCACACTGGTCCACATGGAGGGATACAGCAGGAAACAAGATTCTTTAAAACCCTCTTCTCCTGCCTTGCCCACAGAGACCCTGCTCAATGCCCAGAGGCATTTAACTTGCCCACCCACACATCAAACAGACGGCACCAATATCTGTTTTCCCCTTTCCCTGCGTCGGGATCCTAGAGAGCACTCGCCAGGGCAGCTTCCCAGACTAGAATGCAAGCCCCAGGGCAGGGTCCTGTCTTGTTCACACTGTCTCTGCACCCTGTGCTAGCGCAGCGTCTGGCCCAAGGAGATGCTCCCCGCGGCTGCGCCTGCGTAGGACCACGGCACACGCCGGTGCCAGCTGCTGGCCTGGACAGGCTGGGCACTCAGGAAGGGCTCCCTTTCTTTTCCTTTTTCTTTAAGCCATGGAACTACATTTCTGCACACGTGGGCAAGACAACTGTCTTCTGAAAAGTAATCAAAAAAAGGGACAAAGAAGCTTCTTTGAAAAAGAAGCAGTAAGACAGCTTTCCAAATAGTCCTAGAGCAGTGATTTTCAATTGGTGTGCCGTGGCACACTGGGGTGCTGCAAGAATTTCTAAAACATGCAATACTTGACTAGTTTGTCAGGGAGGTGGACCTCTTTTCCCAAAGACTGTCAAATTAAAAAAATGACAACAGCCATGTAGCCAGGCAATATGAATGAATCAAAATTATACCTATTTTTCCATCAGATCAACAAAAAATATATTCTCAACATCACAAAATGTTAGTAATTAGTTTATGTGCCATGAGCTGAAAAAGGTTGAAAATTGCTGTCCTGCATTATGCTCTCAGTTTCAGCTTTGTCTTGGCCAGCTGACTAGATTAATAAGTGAACCCCCCCCCCCACTTCTGCCAGGGCCACAGTCGGATCAGCAGGGCCCGGGAGAACACCTGGGTCCGCCCCCGTTCAGCACAGTAAGCCAAGTCGCAGCCTGGCATTCCAATGCGCCAAGAACATTCACGGTGATTCCACACTCACATTTATTCTGCCTTTGTTTCTGTGAAGCCCTTATTAAGCCAAAACACTAAAAGCATGTTTAGTAGTAACCATATATTTTCATGCTTTAAGTTCTTCCTGTGGTGACAGATGCCACCAAAAGGAACACACTTCCAATTTTGCCTTCAGACCTATTACAAACCAACAATAAAAGTTAACTTGAAAACTAGCAAAAGACCACGTAGGCAAAATATCTTCCTCTGTGCCTATCCCACTGCGTTACTATGCAATATTAACATCTGGAATCAAAACAGAAACCAACCTAAATGATTTCTAATGACATGGAGTGTTTTTAGATTCTTTTCTAAGATTCCAATGTGATCATAATGCCACCAAACCATCTCGGGCTTGCATTATCAGTTGTTCCTGTCCCCACCTTCCCAATGTGAAGATTGTTCTAATACATACGGTTTTAAAGATTTCAACTGTTCTTCCATATTTCCAGATTTGTAATCAATTACATCATCTGCCCCAAGCTTCTTTACAAGTTCACTGGCATCCTGAGAGCAAACAGCTGTCACATAAGCACCCCATGCTTTCATTACCTGCCAAAAAAAGAAAAAAGGGAGAGGAAAGGTAGAAAACTGACTGCATTTTTTAAAATAGTTGGCACCATGTGTACATATATCAGCCTAATCTACAGCGAGTTCTAAGTGCTTTGCCTTAACAAGAACTTCAGGAAGCCGTCTGTCAGAGCATAGTAAAAATGATTCAACTTTTGTTTACTTAGAAAATTCCAAGAAATAGATGTCATTTTCCCTGTCAATAGGCCAGTCCTATTGTCATGAAGTATAACTAATCCAATTAGATAAGGGCTCAATGCTCCACCAGTATCAGACCAGACAAGAGTTGATAGCCTCAAGTTTAGCTCTTTTAATGATGATGACAAAGGTAAATAAATGCCTCCCCCTCCAATCACAACCTCAGAAAATGACAATTTTAAATATATTCAGAACATAAAAATGCAACATTTCGTCATCTGCATCCCCAATAAGTGTGAGTACAGTCTTCAGTCAGGCAGCTGTGCCAAAGCAACCAACTCTCAGTCCTAGTTAATAAAAGAAAAGGTGCTTTGAAAAAGTAAAGAAAATATGGCCATTTTATTTTTAAACATGGATTACCTTTGAAGTAAAAGACCTAAATATATAGTTCCCAAGATATAAAGTACAGATGCCTTATATTTTTAAAATTATAGGAAATAATTAGACTTAAAAAGAACTTAATTATTCAGGATTTTAGTACCTGAAAGCATCCTACTTCAAAGCTGCCAAACTTTTCGATGATGACAATTTCACAGATTTAACAGGGGCCATTATCAGTCTAATTTCAGAATAGTTACTTGGAGTTCACCAAGAAATTTTTGTACTGACAGTTCCAGGTCACAGGAGAGCAGCTGTTTTCTCCACCCTGTCCAGAGTATTGATTTCCTGAGCTTCCATAATACATGTTGCAAAGGTTCACCAAAAAATTAGAGGTCTGCCATGTTTGTTCACTACTGAATTCCCACTACATGGCACATATAGGTGCTAACTAAATAATCTGTTAAATTTAGGAAAATGAAAAAAGGATTTAAAAGCCATTTATAATTTTATCTAATCTTTCACTTTTATTTTTTTAAATACAGTGGTACCTTGAGATATGAACTTAATTCATTCTGTAACTGAGCTTTTAAGTCAGTCAACTCGTATATCAAACTGCCAATACTGGACCCATGCACCAACATGCCAACTAGCGGCAGCTTCCCGAATCACAACTCGGAATTTCACTCGGATCTCGAACAAAAACATGGACCGAGTCGCAGCTCGTATCTTAAAAAATTGTATGTTTGTCTGTTCGTATCTCAAGGTACCACTGTATTTATTTTATTGATTTTAGAAGGAGGAAGGGAGAAAGTGAGAGACAGACAGGAACATCAATCTGTTTCTGGATGTGCCCTGACGGGAATCGAACCAGCAACCTCTGAACTTTGGGACAGTGCTCTAACCAACTAACCTATCTGGCCAGGGTATTATCTCATTTCTCACTTTTAAAAGCAGTATTGACCAACAGTCAATACTTTATATGCCCAGGAAATCTGAAGAGAGTTATATCATTGAGGAGTGCCCTCATATACAATGTATGATGTTTTACGGGCTGCAAATAGGCACACTTGGGTATAATGACATTTTCTTTTCAACAGCCAGTCCCAATCCAAATTCAAATATGTGAAAAATATAATCCAAGATAAATATCCAGTAACTATACATAAAAAAAGAAACTGTCAAGACAAAAGGAAATTATATTTTAAGCACTATATTTAATGTTTTCTTTAAAAGTATTAAATCCTCAGGAAGAATCTGTTGAATATTGAAACAGTTCAATGAATTTTTCCCCAAATTTCTAGCTTTTCCTCTTTCACTTAGAACTGTCTAGTATCTTTGAACACCACTAAACAATTTTTAAAACAGCTTTAAAAAGCTTTCTTAATGTAAGATAGAACACCAGTATAGAAAACACCTATAAGGCAGATAGCACGCAGAAACAGAAAACCCGCAGCCACTGCAACAGCTCGTCTGTGTGCTCCATCCCAGTTCAAGCCTCTCCCTCCCTAGAAGTCATCATCATCCCGATATTCATAGTAATCACGTCCTTGCATTAATAAATTGTTTTGTTGCCCAAATATGCAGTCCCTAGACACTACAGTTTAGTGTTGTACATTTTTAAAATATGATGTCTTTTTTTTTATTGATTTAAATTTATTTTTTACATAGATTCATAAAATATGATGTCTTTTAAGTCTCTGTTTAACTCTAGGCTCTTCTTCTATCCCTTCACTTTCCTGTAATTTTTCTGTGAAAGAAACCAGGCCGTTGACCGGCAGAGTTTCCCACCGTTTGCAATTTCTGATTGCACACTCAGGGGTCAGTTCTACAAGCTGCTCTGTCCTCTAGGTTTCCAATGCCTTTAGCAAGACTATGGACAGTGTCTGGCAAAGTGATACGAGGCACACTTATCAGGTCTGGCTCTTTTTATTACCACATCATGTTGCTCTTTTTATTGTCTTAGCAGCTGAATACTAGTGGTTGCTAAGTGATGATATTCTATTTCTCTCTTTTTTAATTTAGTTATTGGAATACTCTTACGAAGAAACACTTCCTCTCATATAATGTTTTATTTACTCCAGTGTAAAGTTCATGTAGTAAAAGCAAGACAAATAATTGTTTCCCTTTATCGGTTTTTAAAATAAGTTGGCTGTTATCTTCTAAAAGTGATTGCTTTTTAAAAATATATTATCATGAACTCATGGATTTATATATTTGAAGGGTTTTGATCCACTGTAATTATCATCATTATTCTGAAACTCAAATTGTCAAAACTCTGGGAGTTTCTTCAAGTTGACTCCTGAGTCTTTTTGACATAACTCAACTAATCTTTGATAGTTCCATTGCTACTGAATATATTCCAGGCTCATTCTTATACATTTTGAGCCCTAGATCAGGAATCTGCCATTTCTCCAAGAAGCCATGAATTCACTCAAGCCCCTACCCCCAGGAGCCAGCCAGTTAAACATTCAACCACCATAGAAATGGCCAATAGGTGCCATCCTAATCCTGGAAGCTCAGAGCACTGTTTGATTTTTCTGTTTTTAAGTAAAATCCACACAACATAAAATTCAGCATTTTAACAATTTTTGTGTGGCTTTTAGTACACTCACACTGTTGTGGCAATGAACAACACTGTCTATTTCCAGAACATTTTCCTCACCCCCAAAATAAACCCATGCCCATCAAGCAGTCATTCCCCAACCCCTCCACCACCCAGCCCCTGGCAACCACTGATCTGCTTTCAGTATCTGTGGATTTGCCTCTTCCGGACATGACATAAATGGAATCATACAAAATGTGACCTTTTATGTCTGGATTCTTTCACTTAGCAAAATGTTCTGAAGGTTTATGTTGTATTATGCATCGGAACTTCATTCCTTTTTAAAACGGAATAATATTCCACAGTGTGTATATATAGTTTACCAATTTATCAGTTGACAGACATTATAGTTGCTTCCACTTTTTGACTATTATGAATGTTGATGCTGCTGTGAACATCTGTATACAAGTTTTTATTTGAATCCATTTTTTTATTTCTTTCCAGTGTACACTTAGGGATGAAAGGTACGGGTCATAAGGTAATTCTATGTTTAACAATTTAAGAAACTGCCAAACTGTTTTCCACAGTTAATGAACCATTTGACATTGCAACTAGCAATATACAAGGGTTTCAGTTTCTCTATATCCTTGCCAACACTGTTATTTTCCAATTTTTTTTAACAGCCATTCTATTATGTATAAAATGATATCTCATTGTAGTTTTGGTTTGCACTTCCTTAGTGAACATCCTTCCATGGGCTTATAGCCCATTTGTATACCTTTGAAGAAATGTCTATTCAAGTATTTTGCTAATTTTTTAACTGAGTGTCTTTCTGTTGTTGAGATGTAAGAAGTATTTACATATTCTGGGTACTCTACCCCATTTGGAAAATGATTTACAAATATTTGCTCCCATGTTGTGTGTTGTCTTTTTACTTTCTTGATAGTATCCTTTGATACACAAAATTTAATTTTCATGTTCAATTTATCCTTTTTTACTATTCTGTAGCTGGTGCTTTTGATATCATATTTAAGAATCTGTTGCCAAATCCAAGATCATGAAGATTTATTCCTGTGTTTTCTTCTCTGTTTACAGTTTGGTCTTTGACCCAGTCTGAGTTAGTTTTCATATATGATGTGAGGTAGGGGTGCAATCCTTCTTTTGCATGTGGACATCTAGTTAGCCCAGCACCATTCATTGAAAAGACTATTCTTTTCCCCAATTAATGGCCTTGCTACTCTAGTCAAAAAGTCAATTACCCATAGATGTACTGGTTTATTTCTGAATGTTCAATTCTATTCTATATATGTCTATCCCTATGCCAGTACCAAACTGTTTTGATTAGTGTATTTTTTGTAGAAAAATTTAAAATCGAGATATGTATCTTCCATTTTGTCCTTTTTCAAGATTGTTTGGTAATTTGGAGTCCTTTGCAATTCTAAAGGCATTTTAGGATTAGTTTGTTTTTGCAAAAAAGGCAGCTGTCATTTTGATAGAATTGCATTGAATTTGTAGATCACTTTGGGGGAGTACTTCAATCTTTATAGTATTTGGCTATGGCATCTCTATATATACTCTAGAATCAGCTTATCAATTTTGACCAAATTTCCAACTTCTACCTGCAATGCCCATG
This sequence comes from Saccopteryx leptura, assembly GCF_036850995.1. NCBI lineage: Eukaryota > Metazoa > Chordata > Mammalia > Chiroptera > Emballonuridae > Saccopteryx > Saccopteryx leptura. Next base: position 56,285,147 of record NC_089505.1, on the reverse strand, counting down.
ACTTTCTTCCCTACATGTCTTACACAGGCATCCCCAAGGTAACTCATATATTATTAATAAATCACTAGAAAGAACAATGATTCCTTCTACATTAGAGAATTTCCTTTTTAGAAGAACAAGCTGAAATTACAGTGAATTTACTGAACCTACCTTTTCCTCAGCTTTTAAGAAAAAATACTTTATGTGAATTTACAAATTCATGAAAATAATAATCTTTCTGTTGACAAGATTAAAAAATTATCTTGGCCCTGGCTGGTTGGCTCAGTGGTAGAGCGTTGGCCTGGCATGCGGAAGTCCCGGGTTCGATTCTCGGCCAGGGCACACAGGAGAGGCGCCCATCTGCTTCTCCACCCCTCCCATTCTCCTTCCTCTCTGTCTCTCTCTTCCCCTCCTGCAGCTGAGGCTCCATTGGAGCAAAAGATGTCCTGGGCGCTGGGGATGGCTCCTTGGCCTCTGCCTCAGGCGCTAGAGTGGCTCTGGTCGCGACAGAGCAACACTCCGGATGGGCAGAGCATCGCCCCCTGGTGGATGTGCTGGGTGGATCCCGGTCGGGCGCATGCGGGAGTCTGTCTGCCTCCCCATTTCCAGCTTCAGAAAAATACAAAAAAAAAATTGTCTTACATTTTTTATAGAAATGAAGAGAAAGAAATGCAGAGATATTCCATGCTCATGGATTGAATTAACATTATTAAAATGTCCATATCACCTAAAACAATCTACAGATTCAATGCAATCCTTATCAAAATCTCAATGGCATGTTTCATAGAAATAGAACCAAAAAAATCCTAATTTTGGATGGAACTACAAAAGATGCCTAATAGCCAAAGCAATGCTGAGAAAAAAATAAAAAACAAAGCTGGAGCTATCACACTACCCAATTTCAAACTATACAACAAAGCTATAGTAATAAAAAACAGTTTGGTACTGGCAAAAAAATAAACACTCAGACCAATGGAACAGAACTGAGAGCCCAATAAACCCACATATATACGGACAACTAATTTACGACAAAGGAACCAAGAATATACAAAGTAAAAAGAAAAGTTTCTTCAATAAATAGAGTTGGGAAAACTGGGCAGCCACATTCAAAAAATTAAAACTAGACCACTGTCTTATACCATGCCTCAAAATTAGAATGGAGTAAAGACTTGAATATAAGACCTAAAACCATAAAATGCACAGAAGAAAATATAGGCGTTAAGCTTCTGGACATTGATCTTAGTGAAGTTTTTGTAGATTTGGTTCAAATGGCAAGGGAAACAAAAGCAAAAGTAAACAAATGGGACTACATCAAATTACCAATCTTCTGCGCAGCACTGGAAACTATTAACAAAATAAAAGGCCACCAACTGATGGAAGAAATATTTGTAAATGATACTTCTGATAAGAATATCCAAAATATATAAAGAACTTGTACAACTCAACAACAAAAATACAAAAACAACTGATTAAAAATACACACACACATGTGCACACACACAGAGTGTAATATTACTCAGCCATAAAAAAGACAAAATATTGCCATTTGTAACAACATGGATGATCTTGAAGTTACTATGCTAAGTGAAATGAGTCACACAAAGAACAAAAACTGTACTATTTCACTCAGGTGAAATATAAACAAAAAAGCAAACAAACAAAACAAAATAAAAACAAACTGATAGGGACAATACAACAGTGGTTACCAGAGGGGAAAGGGTAGAAAGAAGGTGAGGTGGGTAAATGGGGCCAAATATATGGTGATGGATAGAAACTAGACTTTTGGTGGTGAGCACACTACAGTGTATATGGATATTGAATAATAATGTTGTATACCTGAAACTTATAATAAACAATATTATCTCAAAAGAAAAAAAAAACTATAGGGTTAAATAACTAATATTTTTAAAGAGCTAGTATACAATATGTGGCTCAAAATAAGTCTTAAACTATCATCATCATCATCATCAGCCCTATTATTTCTATTGCTCATGTATTACTTCTACTAAAGAAGCCCTGAAGTAGCATGGATAAATCACTTTTCAAAATTAAAAGGAAAAAAAAAAGAAACTGCTTACCTGTATAGCAAAAGTACCAACTCCTCCTGAAGCACCCAAGATTAAAACACTGCAATGCAAAAGATACAATTAATAAAAATATTAAGCCAATATAACTACATAAACAAGATGTTTTCAACCTGCAACTGGCCCAAAAGCAAATAAAGTAATTTGTCTTCCCAAGATTCTCTTATACAAGGATTTTTATTTTAAATTTTCCAATAAGTTATAAATGCTTAAAGTTAGACATTCTATTAACTCTTTATGAAGAATATCGATTACCAAAACTGCCAGTAATTTGTATTTTTTAGAGAAGCTCAGATGGTTCTTGGTAACACTTGCCTTACAATTTTTCTAGGTTAAAATTACCATAGCTTTCTCTGCAAGACAGAGCTCTGGGATTCTTTTTATTGTGGTAGAGTAGATTCAGTTGCTCTCTAAGAAACATCACATTCCTGACCACATTCCTGCCAAAGCGGAATAAACATCTTTTGTTCAAACATGTCCCATCAAGCTCATCGACTTTCACACATGGAAATCAATCCTAGCCTCAATCTGGCTTCCTGATAAAGCAGATAATGTGTCCTATCAGCACAGACATGCGTGGGCTCCAGGTTTTTACCATGCTTGATTACTGTAGCCTTCCTGCAACTTTAGGTATGCATCGAGAAGTTTATGATGACTGAAGGTGGGAGGTGCAAGGGTATGAACCCTCTGAAACTGTGAATAGACTGAAATAGCATACAACTTGGTGTGCTTATGCACATTTGCAGTGGGGAGGAGAAGGATCCAGATCTATTTCAATTTCCCAAAGAAATGTGTAACTAAAGAGAATCTCACTAGTCAAGAATCACTGCTTTATATACTCTTACTAAATTTTGTTCTTGACTTAAGCCAGCACTCCAGTGTATTGCCTTCCTGAGCCTGTATAGTTTCAGGTCTCCAGCCAATTGCTTGTACTGAACTGAGTTTTGCTACCAATACCGGCTGAGGGACTTCACAGTGCCAGTTTGATACTTGATACATTAGATAAGCAGATATTGTTTAGAGAATTCTCACAGAGTACCTATAGAATAACATTTTTCTGAATATTAAGTGGTGGGAGTAGCTGTGCTTCTATTTGTCACTACAAACTGTGTAATTGCTAGTTCTGGGTCCCTCTTTGACGTGGCCGCTAGAAAGTAGAGAAAATTTTGTCAGCTGTCTCCTGCAAGTACACCAGAGCTGGGACACATAGTCTGTCTACAAGCTTAACCCTGGTTTCATTTTATTTTTTCTCTTATCCGAATCACAGAAGGCTGCTTGTCTCTCTTTAGATCTTAAAAGTTACTAGTAAAAAGTTTCTGAGCCAGCTGTTCCCTTTGAAATTAATACCATTGAATCTGATGTTAAAAGTATCTCTATAAATTTGTTCCTCTAGAAGAGTTACATTTCATTTCACAAAATTGTAAATTGTAAATAGAAGAAACTTTAAAGATCAACTCCTCTAAAATCCTTTGGCTCACACATTTAATCACTTTAGTACTTCCTAAATGAAGGGAAAAAACATTCAAACTGCCTCACAGATGCATCCAAAGATTAATTCATCCATGTTTATGCTCTTACTGTGGCACATTCGTATAGAAAGGTAACAGTCAAACCCTCATTTAAGTTCCTCACAATCTACTCTTTACCTCAACCCCAACCCCTCTCACTATTTCCTGAACAGCCAGCCCAGCCCCCTCACTACTTACCCCCCAAGTCCCATGCACACTGGCCCATTCCTCAGGCTCTCAATTGCCTTCACTATCTGCTGACGTCTCCCTCCCCTGAAGACTCAAGTCCCAGTTTCCCCAAACAATACCCTTGAGATATGCATGCCTCTGCATTTGGCATTTGTTACACTGCTAATTTTCATTCATTTGCTTGTTTCCCAAGCTATTCTGCAAAGCTTTGAGGGCAGAGACCTCACATTATGCCCAGCACTGGGCATACCACACTGGATGCAGCAGATACCCGGGCAATGTTTCTGGGCTTTAAAAATCATCTAAATCAGCATATCCTACAATTAAGGCAACAATTGCTATTACTCCAAATGAGGCAATTACCTGGCTACTTGAAAGGCTGCATTAAGTTTATTCTAGTACAGAAAAGGGCTTTAAATTAATTTCTAATATTCTCAGAATGCTGGTTTTAAGAGGATGCGAAATATAATGGCTGCTTAAAGATCCAACTGCCAGCCACATCTCCGGCCTCATTATTGTCAGTTCATTGCTTCCTATAACTATTGATCCAAAGCAGCCTCATTCTTCCAAATAAAAAGCAAAAATGAGTTTCTCAGCAGTGCCTGGCAGCAGAGGGGGTGCTACAACAGCAGCTTCAGCTCCTGATGTTGCCACTTGATGGCACCATAGTGCAAAACAGGCAAAGAAAAAAGCCCACTGAAATGCTCCATCCATTAGTCAGCTCGTAAAGAAGCCCTGGGGACACCTCATTCTCTGGTCCTGCAGGTTTTGTGCAGGTTCAACCAGGGCCTGTACTTTGCTTCAAAGAAAGTCCCACAATGGGACAGTAGGCAAAATACATTTTCCAACCAGCACTAAGTCAGTTGTTCTCTATGGTTTGGAGTCCTGTGGCTGAACTATTCTTGTTGAACTCTTCAAAGCACTTTCACTATAAAGGGAAACTGCGGTGCTTACCCCAGCGGCCCTTCACTTACGTGCCCGACAGCAGGAACACTTTCTACCCAGTTACTAGAATGGTCACAACATACACTCAAACTTCACTGAAGTGGAAGCCTATTCGTTATAGTAAAGAAAGGTCTGCTGTATTGCTTATTGGCTTATACAAAGCAAGTGCCCAGGAAATACAATAAAGGACTATAATTCAAAATTGCCAAGATTTTTCATTGCATTTCTCTCTTACTTCCGGAGCCCATACAGAGCTTCTTTGAAGTGAGTGGAAACTCACAGTAGCAGATATATAAAACACAGGCAAAGGTATGAATAATTATTATACTGCTCAGGTAGTCCTAACCCTACAATTTTATTTTTGATCATTTCTGCCCAATCTCTGAATCCTCCCTAAAATACATTATGGTACTAAAGTAATGCTGGATTTTTTTTTCTGAGTCACTTTGTATTTAGTGTTTGGGTGCCTGAGTCCTCCACAATCACAATTTTCAGTATTACAATCTTATGAGGCCTAACTGCTTTACAAATAATAGATATATGAAATATACTGCAAAACACCAAGAGATCCAGAAATACGGAGTCATCTTTCAGATTATATTCTGGCTAAGCCCCAGAAATCTCTGAGGGGCACCTAGAAACTTAGGTTCTAGTCCAAACTCTCCCACTAACTGAATATCCAGGTAATAGATTCATCACGTATGAAATGAGCGTCATGAAGGTATGTACTTTAGAAGTCAATGAAAAAGAAAGAATGGACATTTTCCATCTAATTTAAGCTTATGTTAGTTTCTCCATTTTTCTAACATACAAGTAATGACCTGCATACTTCCCCTCAGACCACACCCTTGTGGGGAGAACAGCCACATCCTCGGAGTACAGTGCCCTTTATTAAGTCCTATTGACTCAGAAACAAAGATGATTCAAATATGACTAATCTTCCATCAGTAGAAACAACTGGTGTCTAAAAAATTAAGGATGAACCCTGGCCGGTGGTGCAATGGATAGAGAATCGTCCAGGAGCACCAAGGTCGCAGGTTCGAACCTAGGGCTGCTGACTTAATCCCAAGGGCTCTAGCTCAATCCTGAGGTACCGGTTCAAGCCCCGGTCAGGGCACAGAGGAGAAGCAATCAATGGTACAACTAAGTGGAACACTGAGTTGATGCTTCTCTCTATCTCTTCATTCCTCTCTCTCATATCAATGGGAAAAAAATTTAAGATAATGCTGAAAATGTATAACCTTATTTTTCAGTTTCACACACTATTTTTGAATCTGGGAGGGCGGAAATGAGAGAGAGCATCATATATCCTAATATGCTAAGTCTCCTGCCTGAAGTGAGCGAGAAACTGAATCTGATTAAGTGGAATACAGAAACATGATCAAGACCGCCTGGACTTGTGTGTCCTTTTTATATGCCTCAGTCATTATGCAGACATTCCCCAATTTATGGAAGATTTCATGTGTGAATTAGTTGTGTGGAACTTTAAACACACTTTCCCATGAAAACAAAGCTATTTATACACCTTGGCAAGGAGCCCAGGGTTGCCTTTTAATGAGTTTAGTTAACCCCTAATGGATGGAGAACCTCATGCGCAGTATAACAATGACTCTGTGGGAAATGTATTCAGAATTTCTACCCAGAGTACTGGGGACACATCTCCCCCAAACGGGCCAGGCAGCGGGAACTGGTCCCTTCGATCTGATGCAGGACAGAGGGAAGGGTCATTTAGAATGGCAACAATAGGGTGGATGAGAGAGAGGAGTGTGGTCAGAGAAGGATTTACCATGAAGCCGACAGGGCTCAGGATACGCGACCTCAAATGTGGCACCTTGGTATGCTGACTATTTTAAGCCGAAGGAATTCCCCCTCCCCCCCGGATATCTGCTATGTGTACATGAGGTATAAATGTTAATAAAACTTCTATTTGTTTTTCTCTTGTTAATCTTTTATTACAGGGCTCTCCGCAGAGAGCTCAGAAGGATAGAGTGAAAATTATGTTTTAAATTTTTATTTTCAGAGAGGGAGGAAGTGGTAGAGAGTGGGAGAGGGGCAGAAACTTCAGTTTACCTCTGTGTGTGCCCTGACTGAGAACTGAACCAGCACCCTCTGCGTACCAGGATGACACTCGAACCAACCGAACTATCTGGCCAGGCGTGAAAAGGATTTCCCCTCCCGTTCTAAGCAGCAATCAGTTAGAAGTGCTGTCTCTTTCCACTCCTACACTCCATTATACTTCCCCTCTTCTCAGGTGACACTAAATTTGGCTGACGGAAAGATGATTTAAAAACACATTTGCTTTGGGTTTAGTGAGAATACTGATGTGTTCATTGCAGTTTTTGAGTAGAGTTATTACAGTCTGTCCTGGTATAAGAAACGGTTCAGAACAGGCCTCCCCAAGATGTGCCATGTTGGCATGTGGATTCTTTTGAGCTGAAAGCAATTGACACCCTGCGGGCTTAAGAGAAATCTTTATCTCCCCCTGAAAGAACTTAAGTTAGAGATCTTGTCCATAATAAGCGTTATCACCATAACTTTTTATGACCTGTCTGTAAGGCAGAGTAAACTTCTCATTCCTGGATATCTGAATGGCCTTCCTCCCCTCTGCAGCCCCAGGTGCCTCCCTCATCCCCAGCTCAGAATGCCATGTATACCTCATCTTAACTTTCTGTCTCTGAGCCTCTTGGGTGTGGGGTCTCTGACTCACTCCTGAATGAAGTTCATATATATATAATTAAATTTGCTTATTTTCTCTTGTTAATCTGTCTCATGTCAATATGATTATTAGAACAGCCAGGATTCGAACCTAGAAGAGTAGAGGAGAGTCTTGTCCTCCCCACAATGGCTTCCAGGAATAGTCCTACTTTCTACTAATAAGTCCGCACAAATATATTAGTAGGGCTCTTCTCAGGGCTCAAAGCTTAAGCTTCATTGGCTCCACAGGGGAAGGAAAATATCTTTTTCCTCTACTTTTCAAAGTTCTTGGCCGAGGCCCCTGTATCAAATGACAATACAGTAAGGCATCATGAAATTTTATTATTAAGATTGTCATTGTACCTAGCACTGAATTATAAGAATAATGAAGAAATGTGGTTAAATAAGGCTTATGATGTACAGAACTAGAAGTTAGTCTGTAGAATATTCTTCCAATTAAAAGACATGTAAAAACTTACACTACACCACCAATAAAGTTTTGTGTGTATGTGTATGTGTGTGTGTTTTAGCGAGAGAGAGAGAGAGAGAGAGAGAGAGAGAGAGAGAGAGAGAGAGAGAAAGGGACAGACAGGAACAGAAAGGAAGGGAGAAAGATGAGAAGCATCAGTTCTTCATTGCAGCACTTTAGTTGTTCATCGATTGCCTTCTCATATGTGCCTTGACTGGGGGCTACAGCTGAACCAGTGACCCCTTGCTCAAGCCAGCGACCTTGGGCTCAAGCCAGCAATCTTGCGCTTCAAGTCAGCAACCACTGGGCTCAAGCCAGTGACCATGGGGTCATGTCTAGGATCCCACACTCGAGCCAGCAACCTCACACTCAAGCTGGTGACCCTGCACTCAAACCAGATGAGCCCCTGCTCAAGCTGGCAACCTCGGGGTTTTGAACCTGGGTCTTCAGCGTCCCAGGCCAATGTTCTATCCACTGCACCACTGCCTGGTCAGGCCAGTAAAGTTAATTCATATATCAGGACCCACAAAACGATGCTGCCCCAGTGGTCCAGCCATACCATCACAAATCTAAGTCAGTCTCATTTATGGGAAACACATCACTGTCAAGGAAACCTAATGCCAATCATAATCCCCCACTCAGCTTCCACTGGCTTACTGTACCCTAGAAAATAGGACCCCTTAGCCTTATGAGGAAATCACGGACCCCCTAGCCACTCATGCCCTGTTTCCAGGTTGCTTTTCCTAACATTCTAGAAAACCTTCTCTTGTCCAAAGTGCCTAGGGAAGAATGCTCCCTGCTTGTGAGTTGCTGCAGTCCCTCAATTCACAGGCTGTTTTCCCTTGAATAAATAACATTAAATTGGTTACTAAGTTGTATTACTTTTGCCATTGGACATCACCGCAGGGAAGACATCAACAACAAACTAGTTAATGAGTGTTGTCAATTAAAATGCAAAGGTATGTGAGGCTTATTCATTGCAGAAGAAAATTCCAAATGCCTTGCAATATATAGTTCATATATTAAAGAAACTTTGAAGACATTTTTCCAAATTTGACAGTAATCCTAAACTTTACATGACATGACATTAAGGAGCTATACAGTGGAACGGGAAGGAGCAGTGTCTGGGAACAATTATCAGATCTTGGCTTACTGTAAATCACAGTAAACTGACGTTAGGAATCTACAGGAGGAGTCAGGGTAGTAAGTAACTCTTGTTTTGCATAAATAGAGTTTCAGATATGAAGGGAACATCAGTAGAGAAGTTGGGGTTAGAAACATAAATCTGGCCTGAGCAGGTGGTGGTGCAGTGGATAGAGCGTCGGACTGGGATGCAGAAGACCCAGGTTCGAGACCCCGAGGTCACCAGCTTGAGCGCGGGCTCATCTGGCTTGAGCAAAAAAAAAGCTCACCAGCTTGAACCCAAGGTCGCTGGCTCGAGCAAGGGGTTACTCGGTTTGCTGAAGGCCTGCGGTCAAAGCACATATGAGAAAGCAATCAATGAACAACTAAGGTGTCGCAATGAAAAACTGATGATTGATGCTTCTCATCTCTCTTTGTTCCTGTCTGTCTGTCCCTATCTATCCCTCTCTCTGACTCTCTCTCTGTCTCTGTTAAAAAAAAAAATATATATATATATACATATATATATATATGTATATATATATATATATGTATGGAAAGGAATGAATTACTAAAAAAAAAAAAAGAAACATAAATCTGTAAGTTACCAAAATATATGGAAGCCGGGAGTACATAAGATAACTCTGGGAAACAAAGTGTAACAGAAGGGAGGGGCGCTTTAAAAATAATAAGAACTGGTCAAAAGGCAAGAGGAAAACTAAACTAGTCTGTGTCCCTGGCACCACGGTAAGAAATGAGTATTAAGGAAGTGGTCAACAGTGCCAGATACTTCAGAGACTTCAACTGAGTCAGCTATGACCCCAGTGAGAACAGCTGCAGCTGAACGGCAAGGCTGGACGCTGATTACAGTGCATGGAAAGTAAGCAACCTCTACCCTTCACGCCATAGCTACTCTGTCACCTGGAAAACTAGTCTGTAAAAGACAAGTTGCCAGGAATGGGTTTTCTATTAATTCCTTCAGCTGAGCCCTGGAAAACAGAGCCAGATTCATCTGCATCACATGGGCTGGGCCAGAGCCCTGACTCACCGCCTCCCCTTTTTCTCAACCCCACGGTTTCTTGGAGCAAGTAAACTGCAGGGGCTTCTTTCTGCTCCGCATGATTCCACTAACCATACAGCCTAGTCAAGTGCAAATAAAAACCCGAATTCACAGGGGTGCTGGGAGTGGACGGGGAGAACAGCTGGACAGTGGAGTGAAGAACAAACAGGCAAGTGAAGGCATCTGAAAGAAGGAAGGGGCTATTAATTACCGATATAAGCAAGTTGGGAAGGGGTTGAATCCAACGTTTTTAAGTTTGAGCCTGCTAATTCTATAAACAGAATTAATCAGATACCTGATTTACCCTTACTGACAAAATGTTACTGTCATAAAGCCTGACCTCAAAGAGGAAACAATGAAAAGCTTTCCTTAATTCACTGCGTGAATTTCAAGTACACACAATTTAAAAGAGGAAGTTATTTTGTGGAGGAGGAATGGTACAATTTCTAACACTTTTTAGAACTTCTGACTACCGAGTAAAGTACAACTTTGCCAGCAAGGGATAGTTTTCAGGCAGAGCCATGACATATCCAGGGTGGACCATGACAGTACTAATAAATATAACCGTCAGACTGGCCTGCTTTAAAAAATATCTACTATAATCTCTTTTTTAAAAAGTCTATTCAATTTGAGAGTTCTAAGTCATTTATGTGTTCCTATTGGATAAACCATAAAGAAACTATTGATGGGCTGGTAAGAAGGAACTCATTTTGTGGGAGGCAGTTAGACATAAGCAGAGCAAGGATGATGGGCCAGGTACAGAAGGCCACCAGAGTGGAAAGCCCAGTGCCTAGTGAGCGCAAAACTGGGTAAACAAGGACCTCGGCCCAGGGTGGCCTTGCCTCCCTAGCATATTACTTGGTCATGGGTTTAGACCCTCTGACCTTTCATACGGCTGGCCGCGCGGTTCAAACCCTCCCCTGACTTTTCCTCCTCAGGCATGTCACAGTCGTGTGGTAGACCCCCTACGAGGAGGAACAAGGGGCAGGAGATATTCTCATACGACCACCATGCTAGCCCTCGCATGACCACTCCTGTAAGCATTAACCCCTATGAATAACATCTAGGCCTCAGCTGTGTTTCAGCTCCAGGCCCAGAAAAGCACAAAGCCAGATGACTGCACACCACGACCGACCTCAGGACCAGCCGCAGTGACTAATGACCCCTTACCCTGGTGCCCGCCAATCAGTGGAGACCACACCCTGAGGGGACACAGCTGGAAAGCTGATGAAGATTATATTGAGATCCTCCCCTGGGACCTCCCCTGAAATCCCTGCCTTTACCCCTCGAGATGAAGGACTCGGCGCATTCTCTGAGCACGCTTTCCCCTTCTCCCTCCTTGCCTTTTCTCTCCTAAGCTCCAAGGGCCCTTCCTTTGCCTCTGTAACTTGTTTCCTAACCCCAGGTCTTGTACGGCTCACTTCTTCTACCTCTGTGACTTTCTTTCTTTTTTTTTTTTTTTTCATTTTTCTGAAGCTGGAAACAGGGAGAGACAGTCAGACAGACTCCCGCATGCGCCCGACCGGGATCCACCCGGCACGCCCACCAGGGGCGACGCTCTGCCCACCAGGGGGCGATGCTCTGCCCATCCTGGGCGTCGCCATGTTGCAACCAGAGCCACTCTAGCGCCTGGGGCAGAGGCCACAGAGCCATCCCCAGCGCCCGGGCCATCTTTGCTCCAATGGAGCCTTAGCTGCGGGAGGGGAAGAGAGAGACAGAGAGGAAAGCGCGGCGGAGGGGTGGAGAAGCAAATGGGCGCTTCTCCTGTGTGCCCTGGCCGGGAATCGAACCCGGGTCCTCCGCACGCTAGGCCGACACTACCACTGAGCCAACCGGCCAGGGCTGTGACTTTCTAAATAAACTTCCTCTTTTAGTTTGAGGCTTGTCTCTGAACTCTTTCCTCACCAGAACTCAGGTACCGAGGTTACTGAACCAAGGTCCGGTTTGACTCTACTGATCTAACACCTGGTGCTGTTCTACCACCAACAATTTCATCTGACATTTTCTAGGGACACCAAGGGTAAGCAAAAATAACATTGTATATGATACCAATAGTAAATTATTCCCTTAGTTCACTGATGCCCAGTTGTTGCAAAAATTAATTATATAACAAAAAGAAAAAGGAAAACACTAAACTCTTAGAAAGTTTTGTCTTAATTTCAAAAAGCTGTTTGTCATTTAAAAAATCCTATGAAATCTTTCAAGGTGCTGATAATTTTATAAAAATGCAATGATAAAAAACACTTAACTAATTTTTAAAAACCCACTTTTAAGTCCTTAATAACAAACACTGACCCACTTGTGCAGACTAAAGATTGCCTTAATGCCAAAAGCTAACAGAAAAATAATTATTGCTTAGCGAACCCTAAATATGCTCCACTATTCGCATTAAATAGTCAAAAACTGAAAAAAGCCACTTTGGACACTGGAACCTCTGAGTTTATGTATAATAAAATCTCACTACAATAGTAATTTCTTTATATTGAAGTATTTTTCAGTCTTTTAAGATACCAGGTGATGGTGCAGAGGATAGAGCGTTGGACTGGGACACAGAAGACCGAGGTTTGAAACCTTGAGGTTGCCGGCTTGAGCACAGGCTCACCAGCTTGAGCACAGGATCGCTGGCTTAAGCGTGGGGTCACAGACATGACCCCAAGGTCACTGGCTTGAGCCCAAAGTCACTGGTTTGAGCAAGGGGTCACTCACTCTGCTGTAGCCCCCCAGTCAAGGCACATATGAGAAAGCAATCAATGAACAATGAAGGAGCCACAACAAAGAATTGATGCTTCTCATCTCTCTCCCTTCCTGCCTGTCTGTCCCTTTCTGTCCCTCTCTCTAACACACACACACACAAAAAGATACCTCTCTCATATGATTCTCTCATAAGTAGTTGGAGAGGTAAGCATTATTACCACCCACGTGTAGTAATTTCAGCAAACTGAAACTTCTTGAGCACCAAGGGCCTCTCACTGCCACTTGGAACAAAGGCATCCCATGGTTACCATGCATGTGGGAATGGGGCAGAAGTCTATGTTGTGGCTAGGAGGCTCTTTACAATAGGTTCACTGTAGTTTGGTTAACATGTGGCCAAATCAATGAATAGATCCAACTCAATATAATACACAATCACTCTATAAAGTACAAACTTTCCACTTCTCAAAGCTCTCCTAATAACCTACACTGTCCTGCACTCAGTACCTTGGAGGAAACTGCAGAGACCATAAATAGCAGCCATGTGGTCACATAATTAGTTAGCAGCAGGGTGGAGAATAGAACCCAGGGTTCTACTTCCCCAGTTCCAAGCCATTATTACTTGAATAAAAGATAATAGAGTACCAAAGAATTACCCAAAAAGCCAACAATAAAATGGGGGCACACATTTATGTATCTGAGAAGAGACAGCTAGATGTTTCTAAATTGTTTTCTTCAGGGTACTAAAGAAAAGTATGCCTGGAGAGCCTTGAACTGGCAAAAGGGATGACAGATCTCTAACCACATATAGTCATGCAGGCACAGAAAGTTTAATGCTTTTAAGGAAAAGCAAAACAATAAAGCATCAATGTCAATGCAAAGCCTACAGTAATAATAAAGGTCTAAATATCTTGAGTAAGATTTTTGCAAGGTTATTAACTAAGACAAGTCATTAGAAAAATCTATGTGGTCAAACTAATTTAATTTAAAGTGTTTGACCAAAATGGCAACTTCAAGAAAGATAAGCCTCAAAGTTTAAAAAATAAACACGGTTGACCTTTAGAATAAACATTTGCTTTGAATTCTACGATAAAGGGTAGCACCTCATTAGACGAATAGCCTTCACACTACTTTCAGAAATACAGCTATTAAGCTTTCATTAAATCCAATGCCCTATAACTCAACACATCAAGTGTAAAGTACTATGTTTCGCAGCAACAGTAGAATGAAATGACGCAGACTTTATTGTACCTGCAATCTTTAGCAATCAAAAAACTAAGTTATTGTAATTTATTAAAATTTGACCTATAGCTCTCTCCTTCTTCACAATCATTAAATGGTTCTTTGTACCCAGTTTTCTTACCAAAAAAAAAAAAAAAAAAGAAAATCATCAGTTTTCCATGATACTCACTTTCTAAAATACAAAAAATATGATCTCATTGTTAATAATAGTCGTTTCCATTGGTTGAGTGCCTCCAATGTGCCACAACCTGAGCCAGTTTTACTTGTATTATCTCATTTAACCCTTAAAAACAAAACTCACAGAAGAGAAGCGACTGAGTAGGCCACCCAGCTAAAAAGCAGCAGACTGAATTTGAACTCAAGTACATAGAAGACATTTCTACTCATGGCATTGCTGCTAACTCAGACAAACATACATTCAAGGCCATCAAGCACCAGAATTAACCTAAAGAATTCCAAGCACTGAGCCTAAGAAATAAGAAAGCTCAAGATTATTCAGTAGTGTTTTGCAGTTCCTTTAACTCTGGTTTTCATAGGAATCTGCAAGTATGAAAGCAACTCCTAGTAGAGGTAGGAAAAAAACACCTGTACCTTGACATCACTCCTCAGAAAATTCATAAGATGATTCCTAACCTTTTTAGGAATCCGATAAAAGCTAGGGATCTTCTTCCCAGAGATTCACATAAAATTCTGCATTATTTGGAAGGTTCAGATTCCTGAAGTCCATCTATACATTTCAATTTTAAAATTCGCATTTGATTGAACTAAGAATCAATAGAATGAGGTTAAGAAAGTGCAAAATGACAGAGTTCTTTGGAAATTATTTTAAATGTCAGTACAACTCTGTTTATGTCAATGATCCTATTTTTAATGCTTCTTATAATCGGCAAAGATCTTAGAGGGAAAGGGAAAAATAACCTTTGCCACCATTGATACTGACCGTTTTCCTGTGCAATTCTTCTCATTCAGGCCGCCAACCTTGTTTATGGCAGACCAGGCTGTGAGGGCCACATACGGCAAAGAGGCAGCTTGAGTATGAGTGAGCGATTTGGGCTTGTGGGAGACCTAGATTTGAAGACAACAGTCAAAAATAAGCAATGACTCGCAAACCTATGAACACAAGTAAGTACATTTACCTTCCTAGGAATCTAGCCATTTTCATAGATAAGTCTATAACATTCCGCCAGGTTCAGTATTTATTACACACCCTCCTTTAAGATGATCACTAAGGAATATTCTCCAAATGCTCAACTTGCCCTCCTCCTAGGGTCAGAAGTTCAGTAATGTTTTACAGGTTACATTATCAGATATAGCTGCTTAATTCATAAAAAGACCACATTCTATAATCCCATTGACCCTGACTATACCTAGAAATAAATGCAGGTAAACCTTTAGCCCTCATAAACTCATCCTAACTTTTTTTTTTTTTTTTTTAGATCAGTTGTTTCCTTTACTCCCATTCACTGGAAGGTCATCTTTCCAGACTTTCTCCGATCTCAGTAGTATCCCTTCTCCCCTTCTCCCCTCCCTTCTGTAGCCAATTTCCTGTGTTAACCCCTTTTCCTCTATTTCAATTGTCAGACCTCCTGACTCTATTTAACTCCTGTTTTTAAAGTTACTTGAAACAGCTTGATACTTCCATGCTTCTGTTTACAATTAATCAGTATGCTCTGTTCGGTATATTTGGTTTCTACTATTTACCCTGGGTAAAACCAAGAAACACGGTAGCGTTTCTAGATCTCACTCCAAACCCCTCCTCCGCAAGACAAAGACACCCCTTTGGCAGATTTATTGACATCAAATACTCTTATAATCTTCCAAAAATTCCTATGCTTTATCTTAATCCTTTAAACCTACCCATTAAACAGGGACCTGATCTGAAAAACAAGCAATTATTTCAGAGATATTTGTCAGTCTTTGTTTATATTTTCTAAAGGCATTTTAGCATAGAATTGGTGAGTTACCTCATTTCCACTGACTACAACAAACTCGGAGAGAGTGCCTTGTTTCCAGGGAGGAACTGCAGCCCAGACCTGAAACACACACACGCACAATTTATTAGAAACAGATCTTTTTAACCAAAGCTAAGCATAAAGGTATTCCCCAATACACGCCCCGCCCTGTGAAAAAGCACAAGTCAGCAATACAGCAACTGAAAGAGTTATTTTCACATGATATAAATGTATTACTGAGTGAATTCTGGATTGATCAAGGCAAGCCACATTGGAAGTGGATGCCAGTAAATCCTGCTGCATTCGCTGACTGCATACTCGGAATACCAGCAACAACAGTCTCTGGGGCATGAGTCCTGCTCTACCACTTATTAGCTGTGGGGCCCCTGTATAACTAGGCTTCCCCATCTGTAAATTGGGCCTACTGTACTTACTTTATAGAGATTAAGAATTATTTTATAAAAAGCAACTGGAACAGTGTTAGCTATTATTATGAACTCACTTTAATTTCTTGACATAAAACTTCAGTGACAAGTGACAGGTGATTATACCAAACTTCAGTTATTTTATAGCCATCTATCCCATAAGGTAGACACTATCACTTAAAGACTCTTTCAAAAAAAAAAGTTCCAATCATACATATTTTAAAGCCTTGCTATTCTTAAGCACTAGATTTAGAATGCTTGAGTACAGTCAAGCTATTTTGACAGAAGAACAGAACCACGAAAATGAGGCTTCCAGCCAAGGCTGAGCATATTTGTTGGAAAGAAAAGAAAAGGTCAGTGATATGTAATATACTCCAAAAGAAGCAAAATGAAGTCTGTATACTTAGAAAAGGAATAGCAGCATTTCATAGCTCACCTCATCTCCGGGCTTGAAGTACCTCACATCAAGTCCACACTCCATCACCACACCGGACACGTCCCGACCCAGAGTCAGGGGAAATTCTTCTCCTTTGGTTTTAATATGTAAAGGATCACGTTTCATATTTAAAGCTGTAGCTCCATAACCACCTATAAAATACAGTTTCATCTGTTTCTTCCGAAAGAATGGAATGATTTAAAAACTACTACAGGGTTATGGGCTAGGTACAATTCCAGATCCTCAAGATGTAAATTATAATTAACTATATATATATATATATATATATATATATTTTTTTTTTTTTTTTTTTTTTTTTTTTTACTGTCACACAGGAAAGCATGAAAACAACTGAGTGCTGTTCCTTTCAAAGAAAATTACTTGGAAAATTATAATAACTTGTTAAACTAAAGCTACCATTGTTCAAAATGTATACATTTCAATTTTGAAACTGTCTCCAGAACTTTCAGTATTTTCTTTTACACTTTTACTTTGTTCTTTGAGGACAGTTTCTTTAATTTATTCATTTATAAACTTTTTAAACAACAAAGTCATTTGGTGCCCAGTCTGGTGAAGAACATAAATGTTAAAGCTGTTTGAAGTTAACACAATAATAAATAGGAATAGAATTATACTGCATACTGACACTGGTCTGTAAGTAATGGTCCCTACCTCTCAAAAAATATTTTTAGAACATCTTTGGATTAAGTGCATAGATTGATTCCCCAGTGAAAAACAGCCATTTGACTCTACCTGTTCTAATACGCTACATCAAGTTACTTGCTGTATTATGTATATCCTTTTATTATAAAGAATATTTACATAAAAAAAAGAATATTTACATAATAGCAACTAAGTAGAGCTGAAAACATTCTGTGGTCATATTTTTGGTTCAAATAAATTGGCTACTCCGTTTACAAAAATCCCAAGCAGTTAATTACAGAGCTTCAACATAGAAAATGGCGTTTCTCAGACACAAAAGTGTCTGTACCGTCTCCTTGGCTTCACAACTTTCTGAGAACTTTCCCACTACGTGAGGTTCTCCTAGATCGGCACTCTGCTGACCTTTCCAGTGTCATGCAGTTTATGCTCCAGAATCACTAAACCAGCCTGTAAGTCTCCTATCCCCTCACCCACTCTCAGGGGCAGAACATTAGCACTGAAGGATGAGGAGAAACCAGCACAGGAGACTGAGAAGGCGGGGCCAGTGAGCACATGCGCAGAAAGCCAAGTGAAGCGGTTCAAAAACCAAATGCTGCTGACAGGTAAGATAGTTTTTCGAATGAGGTCAAAAGCTGCCAATAGGCTCCTAAAAAACAAACAAACAAACAACCAAAACAAAACAAAAGGCTGAATCCAACAATATAGAGGTCTTTGGCGACCTTGATAGGAGCAGTCGCTGTGGCCTAGAGTGACAGTGAGAAACTGGAGACAGAACATTCAACTCTTTCAACTAGTCTTGCTATAAAGGGGAGCAGAGGAGTAGAGGGATGTAACTGAGGATTTTTGAGTGCTTTTCCCTCTCTTTAAGAGGGGAGAAATAACAGCCAGTCTGTATGCTAATGAGAATAATCCAGTAGAAAGAAAAAAATTGAAGATGCAGGAGAGAATTGCTGAAAACAATGCTCTTGAGTAGGTGCGAGGGGATGAAATCAAGAACCCAAGGGGGACTGTGGCCTTAGATGTGAATGACTGTTAGTCCACAAGCAGGAGGAAATGTAGATGATATAGGGAGAGATGCGAACGGGTGGATAGCTTGCAGAAGTTGTTTTTCTTTTTCTTTTTCTTTTTGGAAGAGAGACAGAGAGAGGGATAGATAGGGACAGACAAACAGAAAGGGAGAGAGATGAGAAGCATCAATTCTTTGTTGTAGCACCTTAGTTGTTCAATGGTTGCCTTCTCATATGTGCCTTGACGGGGGTGGGGGGGGCTATAGCAGAATGAGTGGCCTCTTGCTCAAGCCAGTGACCTTGGGTTCAAGCCAGCAACCTTTGGGCTCAAGCCAGCGACCATGGGGTCATGTCTGATCCCATGCTCAAACCAGCAACCCCACGCCCAAGCCAACAACCCCACGCACAAGCTGGTGAGCCCGTGCTCAAGCCGGAGACCTCAGGATTTCGAACCTGGGTCCTCTGAATCCCAGGTCGATGCTCTATCCACTGTGCCACTGCCTGGTCAGGCTAGAAGTTGTTTTTTTAATTAAAAAAAAAAATTAAGACACATGGGAGAAAGTGTTTTAAAGTTGGAATAGTCCCAGAAAATCTAAGCTGATAGTCCTCATGCTGATATTATACATATGCCATCTAGCTAGTGAGGGGTACACTCTATCAGGGAAAGAAAAAAGAACAATGTCACACAAAATACAAAAGTCACATTTTACTTTTCCTGTCTTACTTTCCATTTCCACCATTAAAACACACAAACGATTATTCACTGAAATTCCTATGTGGTTTAAGCTACAGAACCGGGCATTTAGCCCTATCACATTTTAGTGACTGTGTTAGAGCTGCCAAACGGCCTTCGTCCTCTCTGAGGCACAGACCTGCAGGACAAGGTTGTTTAGATGGTTTTCTTGGTCACTTATGTATCAACCAAGTAGCTCTGGCTCACTGGGACTAGCTAATCTAACTCCAAATCCAGATGCAGCTGCCAGTTAGTAACTGAGACCCTACTTCAGAATGACACACATGAACGGGGCCCTTAGGAACTGCATCCCATTGTTAGAGGTAGCCAGTCTGACTGGGTCTCAGTTGGAATGACTTGGAAAATTATAAATCTGTCATCAGTTTCAAAGACTCTAATGAAATCAAAAGAAATCAAACTGTTGGTATGATGTCACAGGCTGTACTTTTTTAATTTTAAAATTATTTATGTTCATTGCAGCATTATTAGTAATAGTCAAGATATGGAAGCAACCTAATGTTCATCAATAGATAAATAAAGAAGATACAATACACATACACACAATAAAACATTATTCAGCAATAAAAAGTGAAATGTTGCCATTTGCAACAATATGGATGGACCTAGAGAGTATTATGCTAAGTGAAATAAGTCAAAGACAAATACTATATGATTTCACTTATATGTGGAATCTAAAAAAAAAAAATGAATAAACAAAACAGACTCAGAGATATAGAGAATCAGTTGATGGTTGCCAAAGGGGTGGGGAATGGGAATAAAACATTTTTAAAACTAAATAAAATAATTTCTTTAGCCATTTATATAACTTATGCTTTTATGTCCAACAATAGTGGTCATCTCCAGAAAAACAGCCTACTTTGATCTTTCAAAATTAACTAGCCATGTCCTTGCTTTCTTGTCAAGGGAAATAACTACTTCTTAGTTTACAGTCTTCTACTCTCATTATTTATTTCCCCAAGCTACCATTTCAGATACTTCCTACAACAACAATCACATATTCTCAAAAAAAAAAAAAAAAAAAAAAAAAAATCCATGAGCAGGAAATAAAGACAGTAACTTGCAAATAATACTACCCAGTCAAATTTTAAAAAACTAGGATGTCTTAAGAATAATTTATGAGCCTGACCAGGTGGTGGTGCAGTGGATAGAGCATCAACCTAGGATGCAGGATCCAGGTTGCTGGCTTGAGGGAGGGCTCACCAGTTTGAGTGTGGGTCGCTGGCTTGAGCGTGGGATCAAAGACATGATCCTATTGGCTTGAGCCCAAAGGTTGCTGGTTTGAGCAAGGGATCATTGGCTCTACTGTAGCCCCGTCCCCCCATCAAGGCACATATAAGAAAGCAATAAAGGCCCTGGCTGGTTGGCTCAGTGGTAGAGTGTCGGCCTGGCGTGCGGGGGACCCGGGTTCGATTCCGGCCAGGGCACATAGAAGAAGCGCCCATTTGCTTCTCCACCTCCCCCCTCCTTCCTCTCTGTCTCTCTCTTCCCCTCCCGCAGCCGGGGCTCCATTGGAGCAAGGATGGCCCGGGCACTGGGGATGGCTCCTTGGCCTCTGCCCCAGGCGCTAGAGTGGCTCTGGTTGCGGCAGAGCGACGCCCCGAGGGGCAGAGCATCGCCCCTGGTGGGCGGAGCGTTGCCCCTGGTGGGCGTGCCGGGTAGATCCCGGTGGGGCGCAGGGCGCAAGGCGCATGCGGAAGTCTGTCTGACTGTCTCTCCCCGTTTCCAGCTTCAGAAAAGTAAAAAAAAAAAAAAAAAAAAAAAAAAAAAGCAATAAATGAACAACTAAGGTGCCATAAAGAATAATCGATGCTTCATATCTCTCTCCCTTCCTGTCTGGCCCTATCTGTCCCTCTCTGTCTCTGTCACACACACAGAAAAGAATACTTTATAAATATAAAATGTGCTACAGTATTTTATTATTACCATATTTCCCCATGTATAAGATGCAAGAAGCACTTTTTAAAGAAAATTTTGGGGTCTAAAATCTGGTGCGTCTTATACAGTGGTTGTAGATTTTTTTACTTGCATTTCCCACTTTTTCCATGCTTGTTTTTGTGCTTATTCTTGAAGAGAGAGATTTGTCATCAGACACAGATGAGGACAAGCTAATGGATGGGAGTTTTGACAGTGATGAGGAGTTGTATGAATTTTATGATGAATAAAACTTGAATTTAATAACTTTATGTAATACATTTTTTTCAAATTTTTGGGCCCCAAAATTAAGGTGCACCTTATACATGGGAGTGTCTTATACATGGGGAGATACAGTAAATAGCAGCAAAGAAAGTCCAGACCCAGCCATTCTACTGAAATTGAAATGCATACAATACAAATTATGCATGTGAATTCAAAGAAATGAAAGTTAACAGATCTAAATGAAGACAAATGCAAAAATTACCCAGGGATAAAATACTGCTAATTTCAGTTTGTAATCTTAAGTTAGAATGAAAATGTAACACGCCATAAAAATAATGACTGCATGATAACTTCATATGTGCAGTACTAAACAGGTAGTAGTTGACAGAGTACGGTATCTAACTTCAGAGTTTATACTCACTGATCATTGGGTATAAACACTGATCATTAGATATAAACCAACTACTTTAAGGCACCCTATAAAGACTAAATTATCTTCATGCCCAATTTAAATGAAATAAAACAATATGTTCAACTCAATTATTATGTCAAAGTGAACAAAAAGAATACACTAAGTTATCACTTAAAATCATGGCTGGCTACATTCTGCAATTTTAAGTAAATGATGTATAATCAAACCAGTTTTCCCATAGCCTAATTGATATAAACAAGAGTTAAGTTCCCAGTTCATCTCATTGATGTTTTTCTCAACTTTATAATGAAACTGTTACCCTAAACAGTAGTTGATGATGTGCTGTACAAATGTTGATTTGGAATTTATAGTAAATCATTTCATTTCCTTTTTAATTGAACTTTCTAGTTATAAACACTTTAAGAGTTCAATTTTCCCCACAAAAAAAATGTGTCCTAGTTATTCCTTACATTGTATAGATTGGCACTGTCTGAAAGAAATATAATGCAAGCCACATATATAATTTAAATTTTTCTAGTCGCCACTAAAAAAATAAACAAGTGAGATTAATTTTTAATATTTTACTTATTATATCCAAATACAATCAGATCACTATGTAATCAATATAAAATTATTACTGAGACATTTTACATTCTTTTTGTTCACTGTCTTTTAAATTTGGTGTGTATTTTAAAATGACTGCACACCTCAATTCAACTTGCTATATAGTTCAGTTGCTCAATAGTCACATGTGGCTAGAGGCTGCTATATTAGACAGCTAGCTGCTACTAGATATATTCACTAAGTTAAAAAAGAAAAAAGCAGCATTAATAATTGGAGTCAGTCCTGGCCAATTGGCTCAATGGTAGAACATCGGCACGGTGTGTGTGGATGTCTTGGGTTCAAGTCCCAGTCAGGGCACACAGGAGAAGCGACCATCGGCTTCTCTACTCCTTCCCCTTCCCCACCTCTCTCTCTTCCCCTCCCAAAGCCATGGCTCAATTAGTTCCAGTGAGTTGGCCCTGGGCACTGAAGATGGCTCCTGGAACCTCCACCTCAGGCACTAAAAATAGCTCAGTTGCAGAGCAACAGAGCAAAGGCCCCAAATGGGCAGAGCATTTCCCTATAGGCAGCTTACCGGATGGATCCTGGTCAGAGCGCATGCAGGAGTCTCTCTGCCTCCCCTCCTCTCACTTAATAAAAAAAATAAAAAATAAATCTAAAAAATATATCAGAGTCAAAGAACTAAGACAGTGAAACTGGTGAAGTCCTAATCCAGCTGTTCTCCATGTTTCTACATCCCTAAAATCTTTTTCGAGGAGTCTAAGAGGTCCTTCCCCCCCCCCCCAACTATCCATGTGAGGCTGGTTTTTCTTCACTTCAAATAACATATTGCAACAGACTGAATACAGAAATACGTATAAGAACTCAGCTATCTTATTAAACCAGAAAGCAAAGAGTTATGTAAAAGTATATAGTATAGTATAGCATAGTATATATAGTATAGTATAATATATACTATAATTGCATAGTATATATTTAAGAAATCACAGTGCTCTCCAATCTTTGTCAGTATATTCCTCCATTTAGGATGAAGAAAAGTGTATTTTAACTGAGGCAGAATGCAAAAGCAAAAGGAGGAAAGTACTGTGTCCATATCCTGGCATCCTGTTCTGCTTTGTCCACTGGACCAATAAAGAATGCTGTGAACAGTGAGAGGGCAAAGAATTATTATAAAAATGCAAATTCCAAACTGATGTGAAAACATCACCATACCTCTAAAACCTGGAATGGACCTCAGAATATCACAAAATCCCCAGGACTGTATACCAAAAAGTTAGATGTGGACACAACTCTCAGGCCCCAATGTACATTTAAAGAAGCATGGAAGTAATTCATACTTATATTTTGTAAAAGATTAAAGTATACCCTGGGCGTTGCAATTTCAAATTTTTGGAAATATCTCTCTAAAGAAAAAAAAAACAAAACATATAATGAGGAATGTCTTTCGAACTTACTTCTCATATTAACATCTATAGGATTTACACTTGCAGCGTGAACTTTAATAATGACTTCATTTGGATAATGTATGATAGGTAGCATCATGTTCTGAGTAAATCGAAGCACTTCATTCTTCCCATATTTATCTATCACCCAAGCGGGCATGACAGTGCTCCTTGGAGAGGTAGTGCTAATCTTCCTAACTGAAGGCTTCTGTATAACTTGACTTCTCCAGAAGCAAACCGTAGTACATGCTTTTCTTCTAAGTACACACGTCTTCAGAAATTCCATCTTAAACATGCGGTTGAGTTGCATGCCCTAATTAAACCGTCACCCCCGACTTCGGTCAGATTCTGCCAAACACACTGGCTGATTTCAAAAGTGAAGTCAGCCTAATGGAGCAAATATAGGAAGAAGAATATGGAATCAGATGGCTCTTGGCACCTGAAATGCTCCAAGTAATGGTCCAGGCAGTATTCTGTCCATTCTCCACCCCGCTGACACCCTCTCCCCTTAAAAACAAAACTAAAATCAAAACCCCAGAACTCTGCCCCGTCCCGGGCGCACTCAGCGGGCCCGACTGACTCCGCTCACGAACCGAACGCCACAGAGAAGCAGACGCTGCCAGACCGCTGGCGGGACCCAAGCAGGGAGTCCCCTTTCCACCCGCTCTCCCTCGCCGCCGGACTTGCCTCGCGGCGTCAGCCAATCGCGTGCCAAGATCATTTCCCAGGGCTGCAATCCGGCCAATGGAAGGACTCGGTGCTGAATGGTTCGGTGACGAACAGAGATGGCTGCGCCCATGTAGTCCCCGCAGCGTCTATTGACCTTTCGTTTTCCTGCTCGTCACCTGGCCCGTGTGGTGCCAGGCTGGGCACAAAGACCATGCTGGGCCGGACGCTCCGAGAAGTGAGTGAGATTAGCTGCTGAGGGCCCAGGGAGGTCGGAAAGATTCGCGGATTCCGTGGACATGGGGTCCCCGGGCCTGACCACGCATCTCGGTCAGCCTCGCCGCCTCCTTCTCAGGAACTGGGGTGGGGACTGGGACTTGTGCGTCCTTAGGCTGTGCTCTCTGTACAGGTTCTGGAGTTAGGACCTCAGCAGGGGAGACTTCTGTACCGCGGAGCTGGGGGTGGATTTTGCGTGTCCCCTTAAGACTCTCTTCTGCCCCTGACACTCGTTTAATGCAGTTTTAGGGAGCCCAGCAACTCTTCCTAGCAAAAGCCAAACTAATGATTTTTGGCTCTTCATTCGCAACTCAGTTTAACCAAAGTTGACTTCATCATTGTAACAGGACCACCTCTTACCTTTCAACGTCCATCTTAAAAACAACAAAAAACCCGAAATCTGATTTCTTAACATCTCAGTCTCTTATTAATGGGACAATTGTTAACCATAGTTGTCTTTAAGATTCGACTTCATCTGTAATATCCAATAAATCACTAATCCCTGTTAATTCCGTTTTGAAATTATGTCTAGAATCTGCTCTCTTCCTTTATGCTGCAGTTAAGGTTTTAATTCAGGTCTCTGTGCTTCCTGGCCTAGGGCTTTCAACCTTTATAACTACCGTATTTCGCCATGTATACGATGCACCCCTTTTCCAAAAATTTGGGGTCTAAAAACTGGATGTGGTTATAGGTTGTTTTTTTTTACTTGCATTTCCTGCTTTTTTGTGCTTCTTTTTGCGCTCATTGTTGAAGACAGTGATTTGTCGTCAGATGAGCACCAGCTAATGGATGGGAGTTTTGACAGTAATGAGGAGTTGTATGAATTTTATGATGAATAAAACTTGAGTTTAATAATTTTATGTAATACTTTTTTTTTTCCAAATTTCGGACTGCAAAATTAAGGTGCGTCTTATACATGGGAGCGCCTTATACATGGGGAAATACGATAATCTGCAGGCCCACAGGTATCAGAATCACCTCTGGCCCTCGTTAAAACTAAGCCCTACCCTGGCCTGTTGGCTCAGTGGTAGAGTGTCGGCCTGGCGTGCAGGAGTCCTAGATTCGATTCCCGGCCAGGGCACACAGGAGAAGCACCCATCTGCTTCTCCACCTCTCCCCCTCTCCTTCCTCTTTGTCTCTCTTCCCCTCCAGCAACCAAGGCTCCATTGGAGCAAAGTTGGCCCGGGCGCTGAGGATGGCTCTATGGCCTCTGCCTCAGGCGCTAGAATGGTTCTGGTTGCAACAGAGTGAAGCCCCAGATGGGCAGAGCATCGCCCCCTGGTGGGCATGCCAGGTGGATCCTGGTTGGGTGCATGCGGGAGTCTGTCTGACTGCCTCCCGTTTCCAACTTCAGAAAAATACAAAAAATCAAAACAAAACTAAGCCCTGTCCCAGGGAGGTAGATATGTGTGGTAAGGCCCAGAGTAAATGGTTTAACCAAGGCTCCAGGTGATTCTGCTGGTAAATATGGATTGAGGACCTATCCCGCCTTCTGTCTGCACCTGAAAAATCTTTTCTTCCCAGCTGGCAGCCTTTTAGAAAGCTGTGAGTTGTGAGAACTTTTTAAGCTCACAGGCTTTAAATCTTTTTTTCCCGAATAATTATTGTTTTATCATTTTAATTGCATCTGGCCTTTCAGTGAAGAATTCTATTTGTTCTCGAGAGAACAAACTGAAAACTTGTTTTAAAATGAAATACAACTGGCCTGACTGGTGGTTGCACAGTGGGTAGTGTCGACCTGGGACACACCGAGATCCCAGGTTCAAAACCCTGAGGTTGCGGGCTTGAGCGTGGGAATCATCAGCATGATCCCAAGATCGCTGAGTGGAAGCCCATGGTCGCTGGCTTCAGCAAGAGGTTAGAGGCTCTGCTGGAGCCCTCCACCCCCATGTATCAGAAGCAATCAATAAACAACTAAAATGCTACAACTACAAGTTGATGCTTCTCATCTCTCTCCCTTCCTGTCTGTCTGTCTGTCTGTCTCTCTCTCTCTCTCTCAAAAAAGAACTAAAATGAAATACAACTGAGAAAATATGGTCTTTTTTTCTGTCCTTAGCCCCTTTACCTCCACCTTTTTTGTGCCACCCCTTCCTCATGTTGTTGAGTGAGCCATTGTGAGAAACAACTTTTAAGGGAACTGACACAGGGGTTGACAGGAGTTTGCCTTGGCATGATTGCTCTCAATCACGCCTTTAACAATTATCTATTGATACTGTGTGCAAAACATTATTTGGTGGTTATTTTCCCAACCCAAAATATATCTTTTGTGCACTGTATTTTCTCCACATCATTGTATTATTGCCCCAAATTCTACTAATTAGAGATTGATTTAGTATGCAGTCTATTTTAAATATGTAAAGATGCCTGGAAAGGCTTTATGATTTATTCATCCTTTGTTGTAAATTATAATAGTTCAATCAAATTTTTCTCCTTCATCACACCCTAGTTGAGATAATCAATTGAAGAGAGGGAAATTTTCTGGAGAGAACATTAAGGGGAAGAGCTAGAAACTGGATTGTTGAGGCAATTTGGGGGACCTAAGTAGAGGCCTAGGGCAATGAAGGTGCCCGTGGAGGAAATACTAAAAAGGGTTCAAGTGCCAAGTATGAGGTAAAGCTCCTATTTGTACATTTTATCCAGGTACATTCAGAAAGGGGAAAAGACTTATTTTTATCTTTTTTGTGTCATGACCCCATTGTTTGTAGGAGCTAGACAGCAGGCTAATATTATTAATTCTGAAGTTTATGTATCCAATAGGCTTCTTGGGTCGGGGGTGGTCTAACCTAAGACCATTTCATTATTGTCCTATGGGAAAATTGATTCCATATTTTAAGTAATTCAGTTAATCATTCATTCAGCTAACATTTATTGAGCACCCTGTGTTCCAGACACCGAAGGTTAGCACTGAAAACAGACAAAAGCTCCTACCCTCGTGATACCTACATTATTGTGGGAAATCAGGCATTAAATATGTTTTTTAAAATAAGTAATACAAATTCACATAAGATTAAGTGCTATGAAGAGAAATTAAGCAGGCTGTAGTGTGAGAACTAGTTGGGGGAGCTGGATGTTTTATATAGAGTGATCAGGAAAAGTTTCTCTGACTGAGTGGTAGGTATTTTATAGAGATCTGAAGGCCATGAAGGGTGAGCCCTGGGAAGATCTGGGGAAACTGCGTTTCCGGCAGAGAAAACAATAATTGGAAAGACTGGTGTAAAAGCAGGCTTGACATGTTTCTGCAATAGCAACAAAGCCAACATACCCAGAGAGAAGTGAGTGAGGACAGGAGTGGGCGATGAGGTTAGAGATGAGCAGGAGCCTGATCGTGGAGAACCTTTTAGGCCACAGTAAGAAGTGTAGATTTTATTCTAAGAGTAATGGGAAGCCTCTGAAAAGTTAACCAGTTTGTAGACATAATCTGGTTTAAAATTTACAGAACTCCTTCAGGCTACTGTTACGGATTATGGTCTATACAGCAATTCTCAACCTTTTGCATCTCATGGCACACATAAACTTCTAAAATTTTGCAGCACACCAAAAACTGTATTTTTTGCCAATCTGATAAAAAATATAGGTATAATTTTGATTCCTTCACACCGGATGGCTATTGTGTTGGCTCTTGTCATTTTTTGACAGTCTAGGAAAAGAGGTCAGTGCCCCTGATGCTGGCCTATAGGAAAGCAAGTGAGGAACAATGAAGACCAATTAGAAGGCTGTTGCATTGGCAAGAGATGAGTGGGCATGGATAGGGTGGTGGGAGTAGAAGCGATGTGAAGTGAGTGTTGCTTTTTAATTTGGGGTTTACCAACAGATTAGATACAGAGATTAAGGAAAGGAGAAGAATCAAGGAGGATGCTTAAGCTTTTCCTGGGGCAACTGGGGAAATGATAACATTTATCAAGATGGGAATAACTCTCAAGGGATCATGTTATCAAAATTTCTGTTCTGGACATGGTAATTTTTAGGCACCTTGTAAATAATCCAAGTGAAGCTGTCAGTTAAGCATTTGGTTGTAGGAGTATGGAGATCAAGAAAGAGACTAGGTATGAGAATATAAATTGGCAAAAGTATAGAAGATAATTAAAACTATATGACCAGATGAGATCACCTGGGAAGTTGAATATAGAAGATGGCCTACAACTTTCCAACATGTAGAGGCTGGCAACAGGGAGTAGACAGAACCAGCAAAAGAAACTCGGAGGGAATGTCCCGTAAGGTAGATGAAAACCAGGAGGGCTTGGTGTCCTGAAATACAAGTGAGGAAGTTCTTCAAAGAGAGAAGGATCTCTCATTCTTATGTTGATTGCTGCTGGACTGAGCAGTGACTGCTGGATTTAGGAATGTGGTTGTTGGTGATCTTGACGTGCTGTCTTTCGGAACAATGGAGACAGAAGCATGAATGTTAAATGGGGCTGTTAAAGGGAGGACCAGTCAACTGGACACTCGGCCTTCAAGGGCTCTCCTATCCTTTGAGCATTTGTCAAGACTTTTTAAAAGACATTCCTTTTCTGAAGTGAACCTTTGATGTTCTTTGTAACATTTCATTAACAGAAACACATTAATGTTACAGAGGAGTAAATACTGGCACCCCTTGTATAGAGAATTTTAGAGAATCACAGTGGTCCAGTGCATGGGCTTTAGAAACAAGATCAGGCTTTGGTTGAATCACAGCTCTGCTATTTTCTAGCTATGTGATTTTAAGTTGAAATTTTATTAATTTATCTGTAAAATAGAAATAATATCAGCCTCTAAGTGTGGATATAAAGATTAAGTGAAATATAAAGCATCTACATGCTATTATTAACACTAATTTTGTTACAAAGACAGAATTACTAGGTTATATGCATTTATAATTTTTCTTAATCTGGTTTCTAAGAAGAATGGTTCCTGAGGAAGAATCCTTACTTTTTCCAAGAAGTAATATTACTCGTATTGCTGCATAATTAGTATATACCACTCAGTTCAAAATATTAATAGCATAATCTTAAACACACACATACAGTCTTACCATCTCAAAGTTTTGTGGGTCAGGAGTCCAGGAAGGCAGTACCTGGGGTCTTTGCTTAGAGTGTCCCAGGGCTGAAATCAAAGTGTCAGCCAGAGCTGTGGTTTAATCTTAAGTCTTGGGGACCTCATTGTTTGTTGGCAGAACCTGTTTCTTTGTGGTTTTAGACTTGAGGGCCCCATGTTCTTTCTAACTGTGTGGGTAGTGGAGTAAATGAGTTTTGGGACAGGAGATAGGGGATAACTAGAATTGAGGTTTGGGAGGTTATACAGATACTGGTAATGATTGATGTAGTCTGGCTTTGAACATGTAAGTTGGTCACTGGAGTGAGGTGAAGAAAAAGTTTGTGTAAAGTGAGGTCAAGAACTGAGTGGTCAGGTGTCAATGTATGTGACTTGAAGTTTGAAGTCAACAAAATAGCAACAGGAGCCATAGTAAGGATTACTGCAGAAGTCCCAGGTTCAATCCCCAGTCAGGGCACACATGAGAAGTGACCATCTGCTTCTCTTCCCCTTCCTCTCCCCCTTCTCTCTCTCTTCTCCTCTCACAGCCAGTGGCTTCATTGGTCTGAGCATTGGCCTCAGGCGCTCAGGATAGCTCAGTTGATTTGAGCATCAACCTCAGACCAGGGTTGCCAGGTGGATCATGCTTGGGGTGCATGTGGGAGTCTGTCTCTCAATCTCTCTATCTCTCCCCCCCTCACTTTAAAAAAAAGCTGATTACCATGTGCTAGCCACTGAAATCTTCAGTGAATGAAAAGGAGTAGCAGGGAGACTTATTGAGGTACTATACTAGACCAGTGAGGGTAGTGTAGTCACCTACCTCCAAAGCCTGTGCTTCAGACGAGCCAGGGTTTTGAAAGAAGAGGGGAGAGAAAGGCCTTAAGAACCTAGGAGGATGTCTGCATGCTCGTTCTTTCCTGCTCTGGACCCTGGTACTGGTGGTAGGAGCTAAACAGCCGTCCCTGGAGTAAACTGCAGGAGAAGCAGTGGCCTGGAGGAAAGCTGAATTTCCATCAGAGGAAAGAAGTGCCAGGGAGAGAGAATTTGTTTTTTTAACAAATCTTTACTTAACTTCATCCTGTTTTCATATATGACTCCTTTAGTTTGGTCCAGGGAGAACTGTACTATTTATATCTCACATTCCTTATGCTCAATTCATATAGCTTATTAGCATCTTTGTTTTCATTTCTCTTCTCTGACTCCCTTCCTGATTTTCTCAAATCGGAATTACCTAAAAACCGGTCCTAACAAAGATCAGCACCATTTAAAGTGAGTACTTCTTAGCAATCTCATTACTTACGACTGAAACCCCTACCCAGTTGACAAGTCAGAAAGCAGCTTGAGGATAGTGGGCATTAGGGGACTTAAGGCAAAGAAGGAGAGAAAGTAACAATTTTCCTAATTGTTAGAACTTTGCCATGGAGTACGCCTGCCTGTATAGCTCTCTGTCTCTCTAGCTTTGGGTGTTTGCTAGTTCTCTCTTGTACCCAGCCTACCACTTTCTCCTTTCTTCTCACTCCATATTTACAGTATTAGAATACACTGCTGTCTTTCTATTTTTCTCCAGCTCCTTTCTTGTAACGAGTTTATATTTCATACAAACCACTGAACAGAAATAATCTCCTCTTGTTACTAAGTTACCTCCTTTAAGGCAAGCCCAACTGCTTTCCATCCCCACATCACTTCCCTAGGTTGCCCCAGCCTCCCCCAGCCTGCCCACCGCCTGCCCCAGCCTGCCCCAGCTGGCACCTGGCCTCTCCCAGGCTTCCCTCAGCCTCCCCCAACCTGCCCACAGCCTGTCCCTGCCTCCCCCAGCCTGCCCCAACCAGCCCTTGGCCTCCCCCAGACCTCCCCTGGCCTGCCCACAGCCTGCCCCAGCCTGTCCCAGGCTGCCCCTGCCTGCCTCGGTCTGCAGCAGCCTCCCCCAGCCTGCCCTAGCCAGCCCCTGGCCTCTCCCAGCCTGCCCACAGCCTGCCCCTGCCTCCCCAGCCTGCCCCAGCAAGCCCCTGGCCTCCCCCGGCCTTCCCCAGCCACCCCCCGGCTCCTCTGGCCTCCCCCGGCCTTCCCCAGCCTGCCCATAGCAGTCCTTTCCTCCCCTTGTCCATCAATCAGCATTAGATCCTCTCAATGGCCTATTCCCTTAGCTTTTCTCATTTAAAGCCCTCAGTGCTGAGAACTACTGCTTTGATGATTTATTCAACAGCTGAGAGCAGATCATTTGCAGATTTTCCTCCAAATGCAAACGCCTGTTGCTTGATGTATTTAGGACATGTGAAAAAAACAGTCAATGTGAGGACAAACTAAGCTTCCAGTAGTGCAGAGAGAAGTGGTGAAGGAGCATGTATTCATATTTCAAAATGAAGCAATAAAATATCCCCTAATTTTTGTGAGCATATATTTAAAAATTAACCTCTCTCGGCTCATTTCTTCATCTCTAAAATGATGTTAATAATACCTAACTTCGGCCCTGGCCGGTTGGCTCAGTGGTAGAGTGTCGGCCTGGCGTGCACGAGTCCCAGGTTCGATTCTTGGCCAGGGCACACAGGAGAAGTGCCCATCTGCTTCTCCACTCCTCCCCCTCTCCTTCCTCTCTGTCTCTCTCTTCTCCTCCTGCAGCCAAGGCTCCATTGGAGCAAAGTTGGCCCGGGCGCTGAGGATGGCTCTATGGCCTCTGCCTCAGGTGCTAGAATGGCTCTGGATGCAACAGAGCAACACCCCCTGGTGGGCGTGCCGGGTGGATCCCGTTCGGGCGCATGTGGGAGTCTGTCTGACTGCCTCCCCGTTTCCAACTTCAGAAAAATACAAAAAAACAACAACCTAACTTCTATGGTGGTTTTATGGGTTAAATGAAGTAATAATGCAACAACAGTGCCTGACTCTTGGTAAATAATAAGTATTCTTCCCCATCCCCCTTATCTGTCTTACTCAACTCCTTTCATATTTTCTCCACACTTGTTATTCACTTATTTTATCTAGTAAGTATATAGTTATTACTTACATAGGGAGTATTAAATAATTATCACTTCTGGCTTCACTTGCTATCAATATATAGGTTCTGGTCACTTGTAGTACAGTTTTTTTTAATGCTTTCTTCATCAGTCTTCCTAATGCAGCAAAGACAGGATTTCAGAAAAGTGTGTGAGTTTTTGAACCCATATTTTCTAAGCATTTCGCTCAAAGTGTACTGTCTTTTGCTTGAATTCTACAATAGATATAAAGATATATTTAATAAAGATCATTTATTTAGAGCCATAAAGTCCTATATTGCCATGTCTAGTTCATTTCTCTCTCTCCTCTCTCTCTGTTTTTATTTTTTATTTTTCTCTATGAACTGCCTGTGTGGCAGCTAAGGCACCCTTTGTGCACAGTACCCTAACTTACTTCACCATGCTGGACCTCCACTCCTGGGCAGGAGAGTTTACCTAAACCGTTGCTCTTGTTTGTTCAACAAAGTTACCTAGCTAGGCCTATGAATGTGGTATCCTCCAACCCATCCTCAAGCTAATCCAAGTGTTACCCTGTTCACTACACTACTATAGAGCCTATAGGTTTTCTTGGTTTTGAATCCAAGCCTTATTGCAAAATTTTATACTTAACCACTCTATCTGCCTGCATCAGTGTAATAGTTGAAACTTCTGCAGACACAGCAAAGGGTTTTTGAATTGTATATATTATAGGTTTCTGTGGCACTGAAACAAGGCCAAATTACTCCAACTGAGCTCTGTCAAAAATGCCTCTCCCTGATCAAGAAGACCAAGTTTCTAAATGCTTACATAACTATTTCTGAAGAGCTGGCCTTACAGCAAGCTGAGGAATCCAGGAAAAGGTATAAGAGAGGTAAGTCACTTTGAATTATACTTAATTGTTATATCCTTAGAGAGTTTAATTGGATGTAGTAGTGTCCATGGGCAAGTGAACCTTTTGACGTAAAACATTCCCTTATTTAAAGAACTTGCCATGAGTTATAATGAAGATGCAGCAATGGCTGTCTG